>NC_074708.1:17973676-18320647 GCF_024334085.1 Lutzomyia longipalpis
TTTTTTTCGAGAAATTCTAATCCCTGATTTGCATTTATGGAATTTTTTATTCACTTTATTCCTCAACGTATTTTATTCCCAATACAATTTTCCTGGGCCGTGAGCGGTGGCAAGGGAATTGAAATGGCATAAGTTTGTGGCGGGCGGTGAACGAGCACAAGACACCCATATTATTGATTTTAATATTAAGGAGCTTGATGTACAACTTTCATGGTACTTTGGTGTTTTTTTTTTTTGCCTGCTGCCACACTTCTTTTTGCACCCTCGTGGTGTTCTCTTTAGCACTATCGCTTATGGGTGGTAAAGTGCATGCTTTCCAGAAGTGGAAGGAATGCCACACTGGAAAAGGACACCAAGGAGGTTGAGTGGGTGATACCATCGAGACTTGCAATCGCGCATTCGATCGTCGTTCACTTCTCTTCTTAACTTTCCTTCGTTCTTCTGAAAATGTTTTTTTTTTTCACAGATATTGCAAAAGACTTTTTTTTAACTTAAATTCTCGTGACACTGGATGTTATATCAAGATAAATGATTTTCAGGATATGATGAGAAAGTAAATTTGTACCAAAAAAATGTTATATATGAAAGATGATTCTATCACGATAACACCATCATCCATCAGAATAAATTAAAAACCTGCCAAAAGCACTTTTGTAGTGTGGAAAAATTCTGCTGGAATCACATTTTTTTTTGAAAATTGCTACTCTTTTGTTTTAATTTCCCAAAAAACTGGTGGACATTTTGAAACCTAATATTTGATAAATATATAAGTGGGTCAATTTGAATAAAGCTTTTTCTTTTTAAACAGTCTCACTGAAATTCGAAGCAGAACTTCAAAAGATTATTTTTTGGAAATTTTCTTTGCTGAAGCATGAAGAAAGTTGTTTTTTTTTCTTTCACAATTTTTTTATGATTGGAAAGAGAAATTAATTCTTAAAGGACTTTTAACTATTTTAAGACACTAAACCATTTTTTTCTTGAAAAAATCTGCAACATTTGTACGTAAAACTATCCCGATATTAGTGAAGGCACTGGAAAATGTACATTTTCTCTTCCTTTTTTAGCTAAAATGAACTAGAATTAACTTGGGTGAGATTTTTTGATTAATAAACAATGTTTATTTATTATTCATCAGGTTAAATGATTTCGACTCCTAGGATTAATCTAATTTTCTTAAAATAGATAATTCAATAATTTCCAAAACTTCACATTTTCTGACCTAAATTCAGGACTTTATCATTTAATGCAGAATTTTTATTGCAAAACAATCTCATTGAGATCCATCTCGAGATGACTGTCTTAAATTTTCTAGCAATTCATTCGTCCTTTTCAAGAGCGCCGACGAGACTTCTTATCTGCACATGTTTCTCCTTGTGAGATTACAACCAACTACCATCACTCAACCAGGCGTCTCCACTGGCAGTTGATGGTCGCTTTTGGTGTGGGATTTATTGCTCCGGGCTCAAGGAGAAGCAGAGCCTTGGGGGTGAAGGGGCGGGATTTGGGAGGGGGGTGGGCGAAAAAAAATGATATGAAGCATTTTGTGATGGGATAAATTCTATGGGCTCTCAACTACAAACAACAACATGCCAACAATCAAACATGATGGTCCATGGGAGCAAGAGTGAATGATAAAAAAAATAAAGGCCATAAAGATTTTTATTTGGGCAATGAAATTCATACTCTATGTATGATTTAATTTGTGGAATTTGTCAAACAAGATTTCGACATATTTTCCATTGTACCCGGATTCCCCGGCCAGCACTCCCCCAATTGGAATGTTGATTGCAATTTTTAGTGCCCTTGAGGCAAAACAATGCGAGACTAGGGGCGGAATAGTCATGCGCCTTTTGTGCACTCGTGGCACCACTTTCACGATAATCTCCAAAGAGGAATTTTTGCTACATAATTTCGCTTTGGAGCACTTCCACAATCATTATTATGTTGGGGGAGGTTTTTTTTCATCTCATACGTTAACCCACCACATTTGCTTTCTCCGGTATACCATAAATTCCAGATAAAAATGCCATTAATAGTGCAAAGGATGGTGCTTAGGGAAAAATTATATGGCAGGATGTTGAACATGTTCCAATAGACATACATATTAAAATGAACTACATATAAGGGGTAATAGGAAGCTGTTTCGCGAAAGCTCTTCTCTTCCGTTCTGGGAGCTTTCAAATGGAATTTGAGCTTCATTTCACTATGAAGCATATGCTGCATGGGTTCTAAAGTCACGTCCACATTAAATTAAAATGGATAAAGACTTTTAAAATCACGCAATTATTTTTAATTTCCTCTTTCTAATTTAATTATCCCAAATTGTCATTTAATAAATGTGAAGCTTTTATATGTATAAAATCCTTTTCCATTTTCTGCTGCCTTCTAGGAAATTAATTTAAATTGTACAAAGATTTTCTTTTAAAAGCTCAATCTATTTTTTTTGTACAAAATACTTCAATTATTCCCTCAAAATTAAGTAAAGATTTTCTGCCATTTCTTCAGTGATATAATCAACATTTAAGACTGCGATGGATGGTAATAAAATTTCAAAATAAATTTATTATTATTACACATCACAATCTCCTAAAAAAATTGATGCTTCTCAGTTTTTTTACAGCGGCATCATCTTCAAGCATTCACACGAGATTTCTCAAGCCCAAATTCACACGCGAATAACGTTACCCAATTTACACAACAGCTCGTAAATAATAAAGTTATTTTGTGGTGGTTGTATTGGATGTTTTTTATTCAATTTTTTTTCTCACCTAATTCTTACACTTTTTCCCCGTGACGTACCCTAGATTTCCGCATGGTGGCCGCTTTAAAAATTTATCCCTTCAATTTAGATTAATGCGATGGGGACGCCGGGTGAGGGTACGTGCCCCAAAAATGCCGCTATATATAAATTGACTCCCACATTTTTCCTCTTCAGTTGCAATACTTTCAATTTTTCAGAATGTTGCGGTACTTATTTGGTCTAGTGGTGCTGACTCTCGGTGCTGAGACGTGTCTGGGGGTGGATTGTGAAAAATTACTCGCTTCCGATGGTGCTTCTCCTGCGATAAATGCCTGGGAATTGCAAAACCCTAATGAGCTAAACGAGTGCCTTTCGACGATTGGATCTAAACCCGTGAATGAGGACGTAGCACAGAATGTTTGGAAAGCCATCAAGAGCGTACGAAGCGCACCTCTTGTTTAAAAAATTGCCAATCTATTCAGTGTCTTTTACCTTTGCAGGTGTACAAAGTAGCTAATGCTGTTCCACGTGAATGCTTCAAGAACATGGGTTATGCTCTTGTGGGAATTCCCCCTGAGGATTTTGATAACATTACTATTGGAGACATTGAAATGGTGGAGATTTTTGGGCAGCATCGTGGTTTCAATCCTGAGCAAATGTACGCGATTTTGGGACGTGTTCAGAGTGATTGGGCGGAAAAGGTTCCCGAAACCTTCTCTCAGTACGATTTGGAAGCTCTACGGCAAATTCTCTGTGTGATGAATCAATCGGAAATTGAGAGAATACATGCAGATGCCTACAAAGGTGCCGCACAGGTGATTGGAGGTCTGCAAGATTGTACACCGGAAGTCATTCAGGGCTTTGCAAAGTTAGCAATTCAGGAGAATGCTTTTGGTCCACCAGATAGTTGGACAAAGCTCGATGTAGTCACCATTGGTGCAGTAGTCTCCGGTTTACCACCAAATCTCTACAACAGTATCCCATCGGGAAATCTTGCAAAGAAAACAGACAAAGATAAAGATCCGAATGCACCCAAGACGGAAATGGAGATTAAAATAGACGGTATGTCTGATTCAATGTAAGAAGGCAACAGTAATACATATTTTAATGTTTGAAAATACAACAAGACTTTAAAGAGGCAATTAAAAGCTCAAACAGCGAAACTCCCAGGTTAAAAGCTGAACTTTCCGCGAACTTTGAAGAATCCTAAATTGTTCTTATTGTGAAACACAGCACCGATCCCCAAATAGTTCTCCAGAACAATTGGTGCCTCATCCAGAATGCAATTGTAATTGACATTGGCGGACTCAATGTTAGGCTGTGGATTATTAATTAGTTGAACTAAAACCTGATGAAAATGCTCAACTGAATAGTTTTTGCGTGTAGCTTCTATTTCCTCTCGAATACTGGGCAACGAATTGTATTGATCTGAAAGAGATTAGGAGAGAGCTCATTTAATTTGCTAATGATGCAATATTAAGGTATTATGTAGGTTTAAGACACTAATTAACTTTTAATTAAATACAAAATTTTCTTTTGTCAAGCAAAGATGAAATAATTATCATACATTTAGAGATATAGGTCGATATCATACCTATATTCATTGATGATTTATTTTAATGAGATTGATTGAGTTTATTCGTTTTATTAAAAACTAATACGAAAGAGTCTTTTTATTCAAAAGAACTAATTAAGCTGAATGTTTTTACGTAATTAAATAAATTTTTTTTTAAATTCTGTGAATATTAGTTTTATTTATGAAACATAATTTGCTTTTAAACAGGCCTTTGAAGGCCAAAGATTGTGAGTCAGTCTTTACATCGCATTAATAGACAGCTTAAGTTCCAAAAGGTCATCCTAAAAGGTCTTGCAATATGCATAAAAGATAAAATAACATTCCATTCACATTTTCCTCTTCTCATTACTTTGGTCTTTCTCCTTATTTGACTCAGCCGAATATGTGAAAGCATTAATTTTCTTCTTGCAATTAAAGTCTAGTTTATTAGATTGCTTCGAGTGAAAAAAAAATGTTATTTAGCTTTTTAGCCTAATTTAAAATAATTTTTTCTCATCAAATGTAGCTATGATCGGCTAAGATTGTTCCTTGTTCAATAAATTTCTCCTCTAGGCGCCTGAGGAAGGTCAAAACACTGCCGGCGAGCCTAAAGCTCATTCTCTCCCAATTTAAAAGATTTTTCGAGCATAACAAATCTTACATAAATCATTTTCTTACCGTGATATCCATGAATTGGATGATCTGTAAATGTCTTCCATGGAATGTCAGTTGCAAATGGATTCCAGGATGTTGAAGCTGGAAGAACTTGTCCTTTATTCCACATTAGGCGAATTCCTATTTCATTTCTATCACTGAAACACAATAAAATAAGACGATTAATCATTTGATTGACGCCAGAGGAGGTAAGAAATGTTTTTCTGTAAGCAAGAGTACATGGCTTGAAAATGAGATAAATCGATTTTCTTTCTAAAGTTCATCCCACTACAGGCTGGTTCTCTTTCTGTTGTTGACTTTGGTAGAACATCCCCTCGGAGGAATGCCGAAAAACCATTAGAAATTCCTTCTAAACGTCTTTAAGCAGCATTAAGAGACAACAAAGGCATGGCATTTTATTTTTAAACAATTTTGTGATTTTTTTAAGGGAAGTTTTTCATTTGTTTAATAACTTTAATACTTACGGTACAAATGAAGCTGTTGGGTACGTAAGTTTCCCATGGATAATCGTGTCAATCTTGTTTAGTAGAATTTTCTCCTTCTTTAGAATCCTCAGTGCAATGAAGTCAAACTTGATAATATAGAGAGCTTTTGTTGTCAGTATCACAATCCTCTCTCGCTCATGATCCCAGTGACTAATTCTACAAAGATACCCCACATTTTACCAAAAAGAATGATTTATGATTTGGAAAGGTTTATCATCTCATTTTATCTTAATGTTACTCACTCTGTAAGAAGCCATGTGCCTAAAATTTCAGTATCATAGTTTGGCTTTAGCACAACTTCCTTGCAGTCCGTAATGGCTTGCTCAAAGAGTCCCTTGCGGAAGCAAAAGAAGTGACGAGGAGAACCTATTTTAGGACGTACCGAATCAGCAGTTACCACAGCACGGTTATGGGCTGTTGCTCCTATAAATACAAAATAAATGCTTTTTTTTATTAATCTTATCAGCGTGATGTGTTTCTCAGTCAATGATGAATCCATGAGAAATTACTGATAAATTAACAATGTACATATTTTAATTGGAGGTATATACCGTCATAGTTGGTTAATCTAAGAATATTATTTTTTTTTCAGAATCGTTGTGGAGGATATTTTAAAGCTTTTCCTAAGTTTCTAAGTTCATGTTTGCTGAGAATTTTTTTCTGGAGCTTAATTTTTTTTATGCAAAAAATTACTGTATTAGTCCAATTCACTCTAATAGACAGTATAAAAATTTTAGAATACTGCTCTTCGAAATGAGCTTTAAGCGCTACATATAATGATTTTTCCAATTGTGTTGAATATTTTGGTTTTCTACGAAACCATGGTAATTTATATCCAGTTAATTCAAATCAAATGAAATGAAAATTATAATTAAAAATTTTATTAAACTAATAAAATTGCACAAGTTTTTAATTCCTTAAAGAATAAAATAAAAAAAAATCGTCCTTCCACTTTTCAATATCCTAAGTTCATTATATAGACACATTACAAATCAACCAATGGTAAGCACTTAATATGGAGCAAATAACACTCATTCAAGGTATTTCCCAGCCACTTAACTTAAACGGAAGACCTTATCAATGAAATATCCTTTCTTCTCACCCCAATCATTACCTGTTGATGATTGCTGTGGGCTGTTGGGTGTTGTGGCATCTCTTCCCGTCAGGACAGCGGGTTGGGAGGCAGCCTGATTTGCTGCAACGGCGTGTGACTCATTGCTACTGCTGATGGTCAGCGTGGCACCGCGGAATTCATTGTCCTCGACGGAATCCCCAGCACTCGGTTCAGAAGAATGCACTTCCTGACTTCGATACATTGCACACCCTGGCTATTCCATCCACTGCAATTTATCACAAAATACAAGAAAACTTGTGTTCTGCCCAAAGCTGACGGTCTCTTTGTCCACAAAATGTATTTTCTTATCAGAGAGAAAAATAATTGTGTGAAGTCTGTGGAACGATACGCGATGCGCCGACGCAGTGGGTGCCGATAAAAGTTGTTGTGTGACGAGGATGACATCACCAACGTGACTTCGGCATTAGAATTTTCCCCGCACATTTATGGATAACAGACATGGGGAAATATTTGACTTGATCCATTACACTTTTCACGGTTTGACTATTTTTTACGTTTGTTTTGGGATTTTATTTTTCTTGGGATTCACAAATCAATCCAAAGCCCCCGAAGCCGTGTATTGACTTCATTGAGTCATTGATGTGTATCATCACGTAACAGTGTTGAGTAACTATGAGAAAGCTTTTAAAATGAATAAATTCATAAAAGAACTTTAAAGCATAAAGTTTTGTTATCACTTCAGTGGCAATTTGTTATAAATTTTTAAAACTCTTGTAACACTTAAATGTAAATTACTTGTACCACATTGAGGGCTATAATACAATTTAGTTATAAAATTAAAAATTTGATGAGGAAATGAATATAAAAAAATTAGTAATTATCACACCAGTTCTCCTTATTAACTTGCAGCTGAAGAAGGAACCATTAATCTCCGAAACGTTGCGATAAATAATATTTGAGAAAATCTTTAATCTCTGTTTCTTTTTATTAATATATTTTGATCTGTGGTAGCTACAATATTTTAGAAAGACATTGACTTAAATAAGAACTAAGGTAGAACTTTTTGAGTTTACGGCGTAAACTTTACGTATCTTTTTGTGGTAGAAATTAGATATTTTAATTTAAATAAAATTATTTAGCTGTTAATATCATGATTTAATTTCTAGGCCTTCAGTAGGTATGTAAAGGTTCTCATATGTAGAATATAGAGTAAAAATGTATTTTAATTACACCTTAAGTATATAGAATATATAAATGGACTGTAAGCACTTAAATTTTTAAACAAAAGTTCGAATTAATATCTAAAATTCTATATGTACAAAAGAAGATGAAATTCCTTTAATAATTGATTTCTCAAAGGTTACCAAAGGTAACTAAATAAGGGCATCTCATTTCATCGTAAATTTGTTGAGAAAGAAATCGATTTTTGCCCTTAGCCAACAGAGTAGGGTAGTTCCGGGTAAAATTCAATGTTCTGGAATAGATATAAGCAACCCATTAAGGGTCATAATTTGGCAATAGTGCCAAGTTACATTGCCACATTATATATCAGCATCAGTATATAGCTACATATACCTATTCGTTACATAACATCACAACCCATAAAGGATGGTTGCAAATATTTGGGTTGTTCTTACGATAAAAATTTTCAAATATGAATTTGAAATCTGAAAATATTTTTCAAACTCTTATTTAAATTTTTATCAGAACTTTTCTTCCATTTCTTGAATTTTCTATAAAAACTTTCCGAATTTACAATTTTCTTTAATTCGTTCTTTTTTTTACTTTTGCGATAGCGTCCCAATTCTACATCCCTATGCTATGTAGAGTCAGAGAGTAACGTTAGTTTGAAAAGTTGAAAACCAATTTTCTTATCTAAGGAAACTTTTATCAAATATTTCTCAAACTTTTCCTAGGGCGTGTTTCACGTCCAACTTTTTCTCTGGATTTATGAATGTATATAGTTAATAAATCCAATTTGAAAGCTTATGTGCAAGTGTTTATATATATTTTGCTTTGGTCTTTGTAACGTAGAGGTTTGTATGGTTTCACCTGGTCGTAATAGAAATTTATTACCTATCCTCTATTCTTTCTTCCTTTTCTCGTTCTTTCATTTCTGTCCGATCGAGCGGTCGTGGGAGGTCACATTGTCTTCCATCAACTAAACATGCTATCCCCCATCTGTGAGGTATCTCAAGTACTGTGTAAATGAAAAAAAAAACCCATCTGCGGACTCAAATCCTCATCCTCGCAGCACAGAGCATTATTTACTTCAAAGTCTCAACACATGGTGGGGCAGGTGTTTTATGTAATCAGAGGATCGAGCTCAAGATCTCTGCAACGTGATGTAAATATAATGCGCATTTAGGGTGCTCCTATACATGCAAAGAGACTGCGGGTTTTGCTATGTTAATGGCCTTTGGTATAGAAATAGCATTGTCAGAGTGAATAATGGATGAGAAAGACCGTGTAATAAGAGACGTAGAAAAGAAGAGAACCAAGAATTTCAGCGAAAACTCGGGATTATAGAAACCATAAGTTTTTTTATGAGGGTATTGTTCGATCAAGCTTGGGCCATAATACGTTATTCACGCTGTTCATTTCTTTTCAGTGATAGAAATGTTAAAATAATATTTCTATGTGAAAACTGTTTTATTAATTTTGAATAAAATGTAAAATAAAATTAAAAAATTTATTATTTTATTATTTTTGACTCAATTTTAGAGTTTCCCGAAAACTAAGAGATTTTATTCCAATTTAACCCTTTAAAGAAAACCCTCTTCATAAAGCGAAACGACCAGCCTTACAAGGCATATTTTTAATAGGGTCTAGCATAATGGAAAATTGGAATTTTAGCACAATTTTTGTTAAGAATTGAACAAAAGGTCAATCTAGGTTAAATTTTAATAACTGTAAGAAATACCGTAAGAAAGACTTTATATTTTTCTCTTCACTCTTATTCGTTTATTTTAGAATTTCCAAGAAATAAATCTTCAATTTACACATCTACTTACTTAGCAAAAAATTTCCAACTGAACGTCATTTCAATAAAATTTTCGTAGAAATGCAAAATTATTTTGAATTGAATGCAAAAATATTCAGCAAAGTTTTTGCTTAAAATGCATTTATTTTTAATTTCTTGGGAAATTGGATTAGTGCTGACATGTGCTTCGTATCGAGCAAGGGGTGTTTATCTGGCGAATAATTCGATATTTTTGGCGAATCTTTGGCAAATTAATTTATACACCCTATAATATAGTAAGTTCCCACAAAGTAAGACGAAGTATATGATAAAGATGTAAAAAAAAGTATCAAGCCTTATAAGATTCCCACAAAGTGTTGCGAAGACGAAGTATATGATTAAAATGTAAAAAAGTAACAAGCCTTATATAGGTCCACACAAAGTGTTTCGAAGACGAAATATAATAAAAATGTAAAAAAGTAACAAGCCTTATATGGGTTAACACAGAGTGTTGCGAAGACGAAGTATATGATTAAAATGCAAAAAAGTAACAAACCTTATATAGGTTCCCACAGAATGTTGCAAAGACGAAGTATATGATTAAAATGTAAAAAAGTATCAAGCCTTATATAGTTTCATACAAAGTGTTGCGAAGACGAAGTATATGATTAAAATGTAAAAAAGTATCAAGCCTTATATAGTTTCATACAAAGTGTTGCGAAGACGAAGTATATGATTAAAATGTAAAAAAGTAACAAGCCTTATATGGGTTCACACAGAGTGTTGCGAAGACGAAGTATATGATAAAGATGTAAAAAAGTATCAAGCCTTATATAGTTTCATACAAAGTGTTGCGAAGACGAAGTATATGATTAAAATGTAAAAAAGTAACAAGCCTTATATGGGTTAACACAGAGTGTTGCGAAGACGAAGTATATGATTAAAATGTAAAAAAGTAACAAGCCTTATATGGGTTAACACAGAGTGTTGCGAAGACGAAGTATATGATTAAAATGTAAAAAAGTATCAAGCCTTATATAGTTTCATACAAAGTGTTGCGAAGACGAAGTATATGATTAAAATATAAAAAAGTATCAAGCCTTATATAGTTTCATACAAAGTGTTGCGAAGACGAAGTATATGATTAAAATGTAAAAAAGTATCAAGCCTTATATAGTTTCATACAAAGTGTTGCGAAGACGAAGTATATGATTAAAATGTAAAAAAGTATCAAGCCTTATATAGTTTCATACAAAGTGTTGCGAAGACGAAGTATATGATTAAAATGTAAAAAAGTAACAAGCCTTATATGGGTTCACACAGTGTTGCGAAGACGAAGTATATGATAAAGATGTAAAAAAGTATCAAGCCTTATATAGTTTCATACAAAGTGTTGCGAAGACGAAGTATATGATTAAAATGTAAAAAAGTAACAAGCCTTATATGGGTTCACACAGAGTGTTGCGAAGACGAAGTATATGATAAAGATGTAAAAAAGTAACAAGCCTTATATAGGTTCATACAAAGTGTTGCAAAGACGAAGTATATGATTAAAATGTAAAAAAGTAACAAGCCTTATATAGGTTCATACAAAGTGTTGCAAAGACGAAGTATATGATTAAAATGTAAAAATGTTACAAACCAAGTTTTAACTCACTACACCGCCAAGGTAGCTACGCTCATAGCGAATATTCCGAATCTTGGTGAATAAACTGAATCTTTGATTAATAATCCGAAGATCCGAAGATTTTCATTCAGATAAACACCCCTGGGTATCAAGAGTTCAATGAAAAATTCCTCTGAGTTCAAAGATCCAGTTACAATGCTGACTGGCGCACAATCTAGACCGGAGAAAGCAAATAATTTTTGTATTTGGAGAAAGTAACATGCACCGATTTTTTTTATTTATTCAGCTATTTCGTATATTCAGCAAAATTTTCTACTGGAAAGAAATTAAAAAAAAAAACGACTATGAGAAGAAGTTAGAAGTTATTTACATTTTTCTGTTTTTATTTTTTGATAAAATAAACAGGAAAAGAAGTTTTCCAGTTGTGTAAATATCGACAACTCTTTAGCATTAGAGATG
The DNA here is from genome assembly GCF_024334085.1 of Lutzomyia longipalpis. Lineage (NCBI taxonomy): Eukaryota > Metazoa > Arthropoda > Insecta > Diptera > Psychodidae > Lutzomyia > Lutzomyia longipalpis. The sequence continues at coordinate 17,985,255 of NC_074708.1, forward strand.
CATGTAGTGAAAAGTAGGGAACATAAATCATTTGATCAGGTGTAAAAACATTGCATAATGAATACCCATCCCATAAAAAACAACGAATTATGATTTGTAAATGTAGAAAATGTTTATTTCCGTCATAATATTCTACTGTAAATAATAATAGTATTTATCATAAAATAAAGAACATTCCAAGAATACATAGAAATTAACACAAATTATGCTGAATTTTATAGCACTGCTTTTAATTATTTTCTTGCTAAATTATAAATAATATACAATGGATAGGTTTAATATTAAGTTTCGTCAATACAATATGTATTATAAATCAAATAAATATTTCATAAAGTAACTAATAATCTCAAAATTAATTCAAAATTAAAAGAAAATTGTTTCAAATTGAATTTTGATAAATTAGAAGATAAAATTTACATTTTTATCTGTTATTGCAGGAACATTGTTATATACATTATTTTCTTACAATCTATATTATAGAAGACGAATAATTCTTTTGAAGATTCTAATTCTGACATACATAATAATCTTTAGGAAGTTAGGAATTTTTTATAGACTAAAACTAGTTAATTCTTCTTTTTTTTTGTATACATTCTGATGATAATCACATTTCCTTTGATTCTCCATCATTGGCCACGGGGGATGAGGGCTATTTGGGCAGGATGGACTTTATTGGTCCTAGAGACAGGACACTATCAGCTCCGATTGTTTGAAGATTTGACAGAGCCATATTTGGAGCACCTTTGAGGCATACCAGGGGTAAGCCGAAGAATCCGTTTGAGACTTTATTGATATTCCCCAGTGGGATAACATTCCTTATGCCCATGCTGAGGAGCTTCATTCTACTTTGGGAATTATTGAGATCCACAATTGGGATCCCTAGCTCCTCTCCTGGCATTCTTGTGGTCTTATGAACGCGTCTCTGATGGATGATGAGACTCTCCGATGAGGGGAACATCACGCTGCACTTTGTACACTTAAACCGGATGTTGCTGTGATGTCCCTTCTGCGTGTGCCTCTGTAAGGCCTCCTCCGTGAGGAATTTCTTCTGACAATGCACCTCCGGACAGGACAGGAAGGTGGTGTGTCGTGGTTTGAGTGTGGGAATTTTGGCAACGTCGGTTTTGGGTGAGGAAGCAGCAGGAGCGGAAGCATTCATTTCCTCTTCAGTCACATCAATCGTCAACACGGGAGTTTTCTTCTTTGAAATTATGCTCACTGAGCTATTGAGAGCCAATTTCTGTACCACACTATCCGTGTCATCGGGTATCTTATCCTTGGATCCACCCTCGATAACCCTTTCATTCACAACACTCTCCTTGCTCTTGCTGAGATCACTCTGAGTCACGGTAATTCCACGCGTCGCCAAGATATTCGCCACTGCTTTGGGACTCTTCTGTCCCGATGGTGTTGGGCTACTTTTGCTCGTACTGCATTCCGATGGCTGTGGAAGAGCCACCGCCGGACCACTTTGAACACTTTCAATGACCGGAACACCCTCTGCCCGTGGTGGCATTGTTATCATTGGACCATCCCCTAGGGGTTGCATTCCATCAGTTCGGGGTTTCTTGGCAGGCGGTTGGAATTGCCCGAGACTCGGTCGAATTCCAATTGGTGCGATTGAATGACGTCGTGGCGGCAGAACTGGTCTACCACCACGATACATTGGTCCCATTAGTGGAGACTGCATCTGTCCGGCCTCACCCATCATATGTTGCGACTGTGGGTAGCCGTGATCCATTACAATTGATCCACCATTCATCATCATCCCATTCGATACGGCAAACCGATAGCCTGGTGCTTGATTAGAACCCATCATATGGGGTTGCTGTTGCGTCTGTGGCTGCATGTGCATCTGCTGCTGACGATTTGCAAGTTGAGACATCGCTGGTGCATTGGGCTGCATTCCCTGCGGACTACCAACCCTGTACAGTGGTGGAGGATGACGAGTTCGAATGTTGGAGAATTGGACGGGCATCACAGGTCTAAATTGACCATTTCGCATTTGCTGCAGACGCAATGCCATCTGCCCTCCGGGGCCCTGATGGTGCGGCGGAGGTGGATGAATATCACGAATCCTTGGCCCATAGCTCATTGCATCATGAGGACGGTACATCGGATTTCCAGGCATGCGTGGCATCTGTGGGTGTTGTTGACTCATTGGGTACGGTTGTCCTGGGCCGTGTGGCGGCATTGATGGTCCCTGTGGCGGTAATTCATGCCCCGTCTGCCTCTGATGCTGGAACAGTAGCACCGGATCCGTAAAGTTCATATGACATACCCGACAGACATGCCCTAGCTTTTCAATTGAGATAAATTCATTCGGTACCTGACCATTCCATTCGGGTTCCATCATTGGGGGTTGCTGATTGAATTCCAGTAGATTCTTAAGAATATCCGAAGCATCCTCGCTACTCGTGTCGCTGTTAAATTGATCCAAACCATCCAATGTGGGGCACTCAAAGTGAATCCTATCCGGGGGAATTAAATCATTCGGCAATTCCGGAATGGGGATCAGCTCTCTGGGTGCTCGATTTGTCAATCCCGGCGACCCAGGTGGACTCTGCTTAATTTCAGACGCTTTCAATATCTTTTCGCCCTTTTTCTCAAACATTGTCCGCCGAAATTCATCCCTGATCCCATTTATTCGCTGATCCTCCTCATTGTTCATCTGAACGTTGTGGAATTTAAACTTCAGCTTCAACCCATCACCATCTGTTGCCGAAACCGTTGGTTTCTTCAGCACAAAGTGTGGAGAAGTCTTTTTCCGCGCACAGAGAAATTGCTGCCGACCCTTCTTGAGATACTCCTGGAATTCAATCTCTCTCTGTGTTAGTTGCTTCAACCTCAGAATGGGCATCGCTACGTGCTTCCGGTGGTGTTCAAAGAAATCATAGTGATGCTTGAAGGTGAGATTGCATGGAATGCACCTCCTCTTTGCTCGCTTTGGTTTCAATTCGGAACTAGTCGTCGACCAACTGTCTGATGATGCAGACGAGGCATTGCCCAGCGGAGAGAGCTCCGGGAGAATTGCATGCTGCTCATCTGAGGTCTCTTGGGGAATTTCAACCAAAACTGGCATCTGTTCCGCCTGAGGCTCTTCATTTTTTTCTTCTTCTATCCGCTCTTCATCGATATTTGGAACGAGATCTACAGCTTCAACTAAAGCTTGAACATCTCCTTGGTCTTCCGCACTAAGGATCCCCGATTGATCTCCTTCCTGGGATCCACCATCAATGGGTACAATATCCTCATCCCTGAAGATATCGTCTATTTGCAAATCACACAAAACTTCGAGTTCCTCTGAAAGGATAAACAAGAAGAATTTATTTTAAGTAAAAATTATTAAAAGAATAAAATTATGATTTATTCTTATGAAAGAAACATCTAAAATTAAAGCTCCACTGCTTTTTAGAACCAAGAAACCAGGAGAAAAGGTGCAGAAAATAAGCTTACAATGTGATTGGACAATGAATAGTTTTTCAGTTTTAAACTTTACAAGGAATTTCATGCAGATAACCATCCCTTGAGACCCCAAAGAGACAAACACCTGCAGCAGCATAAAGCATAATGATTGGCTCTGTGTTTCATGTATGTGTGAATGTAGAAAATAATCTGGCATCAGGTGCATTTAAGTCCATAACTGATGTGACTGAGCTTTCCCATCTACTTATTTTATCTTTTTCTTAGAAGTACAACATATAACTGAAGAAAGGTTATTATGAGTTGAATTTTATTTGCACAGATGCTTATAGAAGACCAGAAGAGGTTTTCTTCTTCGGTTTTCTTCGGTTGAATGACCTCAAAAAGGCGTTCCCGTTAAGATATTAAAGACATCGCTATGAATTTCTTTAGAGAGCTTTAAAGCTCAATACTTTGCTTCGGAGTGAAAATTTCTCTTCCATGAACTACGGAAAATATTCATATCTCGTGTCTAGGATCTAGATTATTCTTCTATTTTTTGGCTGTCTTATCTACAATTTTGAAATAAAGCTGGATAATAAAAGAAAATCTATACAAAAAGGGTTGACAAGGGTTAAGGAAAAGCTTAAAATATTTTTTTTCCGGGCAAGACAGACCAAATTTTCCGTTTTACCTAATTCTTTGTAAGACGTGTTGAAAAATCGTTAATTTTACAAAACTTAATCTATTGAAAAAAAAAAAGTTCGTTTTATTCATTTCTTTCCCTATTATTTTAGATAAAAAATATAAAAATAAAAATGCCTTTGAACAAAGGAAATTGGGGCCGTTGATGGGAATCGCTGATTTCCTGAAACGGAATATGGTCTTCCTGTAAGGCAACTGGCTTGGCTCAAGACTGCAGTCTTGTAGTCCCCTTGTGACTACAGACTTTCTAAATCGGGTGGGAGGGTGGCAAAAAAAAAAAAAAAAAATAAAAATAAAAATACAAAAGAGAAGTGGAAAGAAAAATGATAATTCTATTAATGATACCCTTTTTAACCTCAACCATTCAATTAAGATTAATTAAATATGATAATATTTACGTTTTTTTTCATATCTATTATCATTTATATATATATTTTTTTATAAAACGAATAAAACCATTATTTAAAAAATAAACTTTTAAAAAATTGACATGAAAAAAGAACAATTTTTCAAATCAAATATTTAAAAAAAAACCGAATGAGCGAAAACGAGTCATAAAAGAAACGTTATCGCAAAAATTTGCATAATAAACACAATACTTCAGTTTTATATGTCGCATAAAATTTAAAATTACATGTATAAGAATAACTAAAAATTTTATTGTTCAAAATTTTCCGGTTTCTTTTTTTGTGGATCAACTGTTTCCAATTAACGTGTCGGTCTCGTTTTATGAGTTTTATGAAGTTTTTTTCACTATTTTTGAAATTGCAAACCCATTTAATGAATGTATTTCGTTAATATAAAATAATAAAAGAGAAAAAAGTTTTTTCTTCCTGATTTATAAAATTAAAACAAAAAAATTCTTATTAGATTTTCAGAACTTTCATCCTTAAAAAAAATAGAAGTTCTTTGTTAAAAAACAATTTTTCTTTTTTAAACAGCTTTTAGAAAAAAGGGTAAATTAAATATGTAAAAGACAGCTTAAAGATCCAAAGACTTTGAGTTTTAGAGTGGACACAGAAGCTGTGCTATTCTTTTCTTCGTAAGAATCACACATAAAAAGAAAAAAAAAAGTATAGATGAAATTCTTTTTAAAAAAAAACCGAAACCATTCCATATACATTTTAACAAATCTTTAAAAAGCAAGTCATTTTACCAAAAAAATCTAAAAAAGGAAGAAAAATGTTTCCTCCTTGACCTTTTATACATCGGAATCCTCCCTTAATATTTAAAAAAATATCTTACAGTCATTTAAGATTATTGAAATAGGTTTAATAGAGTCAGCTAAAAATGGAAAAATAATATCGTGTGACTAATTACCTATTTATTTATTAATGCGCATCGTTGCGTCTAATTTTGGAAAATAGTTTTGAATTTCGAAAATTATTTTATGATTTCTTTTCTAACGTTTAATTAAAAATTTAAATTTTTCAATTTTTAAATTATAATTTAGGACTTTTTTTCCTTACAGCGATGATTCATGTAACAACCCTATTCTGACAAACTACTTAAACTTAATTAATGTTTAATTTAGTGTATGCCTAAACTCTACGTAATTTTTGGTTATTTCTTGGTAAGCTAAAATAGCCAATTTTACTTTACGTCAGAAAAACGTACTGCCGGTTTATTGACACACTTGTCAAATTAGGTCCCTTTAACGAACTGCACCACATTATTTTGATAATATCTCTTCTTACAATCTTTAGTTTTATTGTTACGTATTATACGTATTACGTAAATGTAAGTTCCAAAGTACGCTAATATTGTCAATGAACTTCTTTTACATTTTACAGTGAGTTCCAAGTTTTTTTTTGAAAAAAAAAACTAAAAATTGAATTTTCTTGTGTACAATTTTATTGATCTTGACTATTAAACACACAAAACTATGTGTGATAATTAGGCCTTCAGTTTATCCTGAGTGAGTATTATATTCCAGCCAAGAATGGATAATAATTTGTACACTTGGTGAAGACATCCAACATGAAGTCTGTGAACCAGAAAATCCATTGCGCATGTTTGCAATTCCGTCAAGAAAAAAAAACGAACGTCTTGGAACAGACATTAGAACGGAAATGTTATCCGTGTATGATAAAAGAAAATTGTATGAAGGAATAGGAGATAGATTATTTGTTTAGTTGTTCTGTATTTAAGAAGCATGAGAAGTCAAAGCATTTTTGTAATGAATTGTTTTTGTGCAAAAAAAAATTTTCGTATGCCGGGTATTGTAGAGAGTGGTGTGAAGTATTGGTGTAATAAATTCGAGGGTGGGAGGGTGTGAATTGAAGCACTAAATAGTGGGAATGGCACGTGCTGCATAATTAGCGTCAAAACATAAACAGAAACATAGATTGAGTGCTTTCAATTTACCTGACTCAATCATTTGAGAATATCTGCGACCTTTGGGGAGCTTTTTCACGGACGTTTTTTTTTTCAATGTGAGCTTTCAAGATATATAGCAAGGATGCTGTATCCCCTTTTGCTGTGTGTTGCTTTTGATTTTTTTAATTACCTGCTGTTAATTCTTGCATTGTATAATATTCTTTTCTCTCCTCTCTTTCTCTTAAAATTCTCCTCACATTTAATTCAGTTTCGCCAAAAACACATCATCCGTGTATCTAAAGAGAAATGAAGAAAAAAGCACCGGATTAATAAAATTGTGATATTTTGGTGGTTTTAATGTGACTCCAACACACTTCTTACATGCTATAATGTTTATGGATGATGTCTTGTACAAGAAGTTGAACAACACACTGTGCTATGTATAATTGTTGTTTTCAATTCACCGTGCTGTTGAGCACCCCTTGTGCAGCAAGTGCTTACGCCTAGGAATCTCCTGCGATACTAAAAGTCTCTCCGTGTTTGTGCAGAGCACACAGCGGTGCTACACTGTAAAAAGTTTCTTTGCTTCTCTTTTGAACTGCTCTTTCTCCTCTCTTTCGCTTACTCCCGCTTGTGAGCACGGTGCTGACTACAGAGAAACTACACACGCGATGCCCATATAGCATGCAATCGGCGTCACTACACGCTCTCTTCGTAGCCAAATCGGTATTTTCGAAAATGCCAATTGGATGGGAGAGGAAAATGCTCGACAGCGAGCAAAAACCACGTTGCTTCTCGTTTAGGATCTCCGGGTCTACTGAGGGCAACTGAAAGTGATTCTCGACGACGCTTTCTGGGAAATATGTGCTACCAGCCTGCAACGGCACAAGAGTGGGGTACGTACCGACTCCGGCCGATGACTTCCCGAGAAAACCAACGCCTTCTAACTACACCCAGTTGCGGCTCTGCGTTACTACCGCTACGTCAATACCTACTGCCTATATACCTACATATATAGTACATATTACTTTGCCTTGTTTTCGCAACCCACACTACCAGACCAAAATCTCGTTAAGCAAACGCGTCGTTAATTTATCTATGGAAATTTATTGTAACTGCGCATTTACATTTTATCTTGTCTTCAGTATTAGGCTGTAGTTTTGTTTAACCAAATTAAGTATTAAATTTATGCTGATTGGTTGCAGCAGTACAAATTAGTTTTATCAAGAGTTTTATTCATTGTAACTACAATTATAGCATTGAGAAATATTTGGATATTATAAATAAGAAAGAGTAGAGCGTAATTAGGCAATATTAAATATTTTATATAAAATCATATAAAAAATCTATTTTCTTCATTTTGAGATAAAAATGTACTGGTAAGCTGACCAAGCTTACGGGAGCTGTGTTTCTTTCAGTGTACCAATTTTGTGAGAGCAAACCCAAAACGCGAATTAATTTAAATACGCGCAAAGTCGGGAAAAGTAGAAAAGTCATCCCCCAAGAAATCTTTAAAACGCCATATCTCGGGAACGGATCCATAGATTTTCATAAATTTTTTTTTGTTTGAAAGGTCTTGAAGTCAGCTATAACATATCGAAAAATGAAAAAAATTTATGACGCCATTTTCGAAAAATTCGAGTTCGAAATTTTCGAAAACTTTGTTTTTGATTGTAGCGCCTCTTGCGGTCATTTCTCGAAGTTCCAATGTTCTAGACATTTGTAGGGTTTCTCGAAACCTTTCATTTGCGCTTGAGTTGATCAAGATCGGACTTGTAGAACCCGAGATATGACATGCCAACTTTGGAAGGCTATATCTCGAGAACGGATCCATAGATTTTCTTCATTTTTGGCATGGAGCTAGATAATATGGTCAGCTATAACATATCAAAAAATGAAAAAAATTTATGTCGTCGTTTTCGAGATATTCATCGAAAACTCATCGAAAATTTTGTTTTTGATTTTTGGCCCCCTAGCGGTCACTTTTGAAACTTCGGATGTTCTAGAAAGTTGTAGGGTTTGTTGAGATCTTTCATTTGACCCCGGGTTGATCAAAATCGGTCAAGCCGTTTTCGAGTTATGGTCGATTTTTGATGAAAAATTGTGGCGGCCATATTGACTAAACGGCTTGACCGATTTTCGAAAATGATGTATCGTTGGAAAGCTCTTGATGGCCCCTACAACATATCAAAATTTCAGCCCTCTAGCTATAATAGCGGCTGAGATATAGCGAAAACAAAATTTTGTGGTTATTCAAAATGGCGGACGGAGGGGAGGGGGGGTGGATTTGACCTCATAATCGGATGTCTTCCGGTCGATATTTAAACTTTGCCGTTTACCGCAAGTCTCTATCTATCACCGTTCTCTTGCAATTTAGCGTTAGGTTCCGGCCGGCCGGACGGACGGACGGACGGACGGACGGACGGACGGACGGCCGGAAAAATTTTTTTTTTGGCGCATACGTTTTTTGGAATGTGGAGACCCTAATTCGTGCTCATCCCAAGTTTGAGCCCGATCTGACGACTTTCGATTTTGCTCGGTACACAAAAGCTGTGTCTGAAAGAAACACAGCTAAAAATATATTGTAAAGATTTTCATGGATAAAACTATTTTTCCATAACATTTTATAAGGTATAAAAAATTACATACCTACCTAATCAATAAATTTTTTTTTCACAAAAATTTAAAAACTTAAAAATCTTTTTATTCGAAAGAAATTATTTTGTTTAATTTCCCAAGAAAGAAGTGATTGCGTCAGTCATAGTTACATAGAAATCCAGGAATTTATTTGGCTTTAGGATGACTCATTTGGTCCATTTCACAATTTTACGAAAAATAATTCAATTTCGAAAATTGAAGAGATTAAAATAAATAAATCCCAATTTTGGTTCATGTTGACCTAGATTGTTTTGAATGCTCATTTTCTTCACAAATCGGATACCATAAAAATCTGTTTACTTTTGCATTATTTGATCAAAGCTTTACATTGGTTAAACTACGGTGCTATAATCAAATCATTCACTGTAGTCTAACCAACTGACTTTTCTTTAATGGTTTTAACGTAAATTAAAAAAATAAAAAAATATCCGATAATGATGTTAACCAAAAAGCATAGATAAAATTTTTTTTTTGTTTGCATATTTTGGCATTCACCACTCATCAATATCTTGGCTCAAACTAATCTGTGCCAAGTCAATTAAGTAAACGTACATCATAAAAGTGCCGTCTCACTTTCTCGTTAACGGTTTAAAAATCAACGAATATAGAAAGTTTGTGGGAAAATCCAAAAAGTTTATAAACACTGGAAATGAATTTTATTTCGGTTTAACCTGGAAAAATTCATCTCCTCAACATGGAACAAAAGTTTCGTATTGAAAGTTTTTTTTAATATGAAAAAGCAACATTAGCACGAATGGTGTGTGAAGCAAAAGGGGAGGAAATTTTCAACTACATTTCTCTTCTAGCGTGTTCGGCTATATTCCAAGAGCTGCTAGAATGTATTTTCCACATAACCTGAGTTGTGTTTTTTTTACACTCTTTCATCATTAGCTCTGCAAGAGAAACCACTAACGGTGCTTGAGATGGTTATTTTCTTTGCATAAGACAACCTTTCATAATCTTGGTTTTTTGTGTGTTTTGTGTGCATATTTTATTCATTTTTTTTCAATTTCGAAAACTTTTTTCTGTAAAAGAATAATAATTTATTAATTTGAATTTCAAATCATTTTCTTTTGCTGATTTAAATAAATTTTGTTGAAATACATAATGAATATTGTTTGAAATGAAAATTTTGTATTTTAGAAAGAAAATGAAGAACAGCGTGATCCACAAATGTTGATTAATTTTTTTCTGGTTTAAGAAACAGAAAGCTCGTTCACAACAAGAAAACTTTGAGCTCAATTGTAGCTTTTTGTAGTAAAATATTTTTACGTATCTACAACAGCTCAATTCCTTTCATACACAAGCTTTTCTTAAACTAGGATTACTCAGCAAAAAATCTTAAAATATTGAAGAAACTCCGAAAAGAAAAGTTCCAAAGACAATAAAATAAAGACTTCTCACATTCTTTTAAAACGATTATAGAAATCGTATAGGGGAGGGCGGGGCTAATAAAGTCACTTAAGGGTTTGGAAAAAGCCTAAAATATCATATTTCCTAGCTAGATAGAACAAAATGATCTTAGAAAGAGTTGTAGGGCAAGAAATATCCTAAAGAATTGGACTATACATTTCGCTTTATCCATTTGGGAAATATGATATTTTGAGCTTTTTCTAAACCCTTAAGTGACTTTTTTAACCCCGCTCTCCCCTAAGCAGGATATTTTTGCAGAAACCAATAATGAAATAAATATATAAATGTTTGATTTCAGTAACATGGAGCTTTAGCATTCGAACTTTCATTAGCTTTATAATCGCGCACGTATGAGCTTTAATCTTGTTATCTCCATGATAACTCTGCAGCGAAAAACAAGAGAGGTGTGTTAGCGACATATTTTATACCTGAATATGGATATAAAGGGCAGTTAATTTTCTCAACTTTTTAATTTGAAAAAGTAGGATCAAATTGAAATAAACTAATAGAGAAAGCTAATAAGATTTTTTTTTTACTTTTACTTGTTTACAGTGAAATTAATAAATTCTTTTTTATTATTTCAGTTTTCATAAAAAGAAATAGAATTTACGGACAGAAAATTTAAGCATGTCTGTTAAACCAAACGCTGTTAGATACCAATCACTGTCAAAATCAATAGTTCAAAAAATTTCATAATTACTGACAAGAACTGGTTACTGACCAAACCAGTATCTAGCCCAAAAGATCTTCATTAGAAGGTAATAAGCAAAACTACCTCTATTTTATGGCACTACGGATACACAATCAGCAGTCAATAAAAAAAGTCTTAAAAACAAATCAAACATTGCTGCTTCTCTAAATCGTCGCCCTGGGACATTTTAAATTCATATTATTTGAGACCTGTTATTTGTGTGTGAAATGCATCATGGTGTCATTGGCAAAGCTTCTTTCATTATTAATTCCAATGGCTTACGCTGGTGGATCAAAGAAACAAGGTCACTGTATTGATTATCGAACAAATTAAAATTTTACTTGTATTTGTCCTTGTCTGTCAATTGAGTGTGTTCTATTTTTTATTTCATGAATCCACCACAAAAGCTTAGGTGAAAATGTGTTTTGAACAACTACCTATATGACCTCATTTTATGCACAATTTCCTCTTCACCCTCTCCTTGTTCGTTAATTAAATGTAAACCGGAAATGTGAAATAAAACATCCAATCCCTCGGTGAGTTTAGCCATATGGCCATTTGAGAAAGTATGTAGGTTTTGTGGTTCGAATGTTTAACAAAAATGTACAATTCAGCATAAAAAGAGAAAACTTGGCAAAACGAGCTTGCTAGCTTGCCAAAATATTTTAAAAATGGCAATTGAGGTAAAAATTAGGAAATTGAGTTTAAGATTAGTTTTAAAATAAAAATTGTTTGAATTATTGTGGTTTATTTTCTTGTATAGCACATCACTTTATAGCCGTCAGAACGGAATGCGACATGCTGTGGCTGAAATTAGACATTTTATGCGAGTGGTGTAAATAAAATAAATACCACTTCAACCGATATAGGTCATAAAATGTATAGATCGTGAAGTTGGATGTAATTAAATGTTTTAAATAAAGGATATTAAAAAGCGGATAACGTTTTATCGTTAGAAATATAAAGCTTGGTTTTTTTTATTTTATTTTAAATACATAGTGAGAATTGCCCGTCATATTTCATTCGGCTCGCATTTCTTATCGGAATTCACATGAAAAACAAACAAAGATAAGAGCTGAGTGGAGGCAGGCTGACTTTTGGACTTCCAAAGAAATTCCTTTTCCGACCTCGCTTATCTAAACATTTTACAAAATTAATTTTCAAGTCGAATTATCGCATTAGTGATAATTTCTCATGAAATTCCTTACATTTAGCCCAACTCCAGGGTCATGCTAGTGACGTGAAGAATGTAATTATAATAATAAAAGGAGCTTTTCGATGAACGAATGGTGAGACCGCAATAAATTGCTGAATTGTTCGACCTTAATTAATCGCGCACCCGAGCGGTTCGAGTTTATTTATTCAACTCTCGCACTCAGAGCTCCGATGGCGGCGTCCCCTTGCTCGGTTCAGAGAATGGACTCGCCCAGACAGTTTCAACATTGATCGCAATCGTATTTATACTTGGATATAGCCATGAGAGTGGGCTTCAAGCGGAAACACGAACTCGGCAGCGAACGTTTCAGCTCAACGGTCGGACGGGAGAGAGGAGGGACAACTGCTGTGTTCGTGTCGTTCGTATAATTCCCGCACCACGGGGTTATTCACATACCATTCCCAAAGTAAATTCTGTGCCTGGCATTTTCTCTCCACCAGTAAATGCCACATCATCAAGTTGATGGGATTTCCAGTGCAGATGTCTAACATCTGCAGAGTCCCTTTTCGTCTTTCTCTTCGTTTTTGTTCCCTCATCATATTTCTATAGAAGCAAGCTTTATCACCAAAAAAGAGGGTTTTTTTTTCTTCATCCCAGGACAATGAGCGTGAAGATAAAAATGGCCTGTCGAACCGGTTTTCAAAGATTTTTATTTTTTTCTAAGAAAGAAGAAAACCTCATTTTAGCGTAAGAAGACCCTCACATTTATGACTGTCTGACATTTTGTTATTTTCAAAGAACTCTACGTCATTAAGGACCATTATTTTTTTATTATGTGCCTAAAAATAATTGAAAACGATGCCTATCTATTTCTGTGAAAGCATGGAAACCTTTTTTTATGATTTTTTCTTAAGAAATAAGTTTAAAGTTTTAAAGTATGTGCTTTGAAGGCTTTAAATACCGAAAACAGTTTTTAAAGATATTTAATGTGACGCCATTTTGTCATAAAGGTTATACAGAAAATAAAAGTTCGTAGCATTGTTCGTCAAATTTCGTAAAAGGTTCGTAACTACAATGCTTTTACGGCTTTTACATGGGAAAATTCACCTCCAGGTTCGTAAAATGGGATCTCACTCCCAGGGAGGTTAACCCCATTTTACGAATGGGGTTAACCATTCGTAAGGTGAATTTTCCCATGTAAAAGCATTGGAGTTACGAACCTTTCACGAAATTTGACGAACAATGCTACGAATTTTTATTTTCTTTGTAGGCACTAACTATTTGGAACGATTTAAAAAAAAACTGATATACTATTCAAACTAACTTTGCACTGAAGTCTTACTAGTGGATGGATTCTGATCTGATACGCTGCCTTTCTTTACGACTTTTCTCCACTTTCATGACTCAAAATTTTCAGTAAAGTAAATGAAAACTTAATAGAGTTAACCCTTTGGTGTCAATTGAGTACGATTTAATTGGATAAAGAAAGTGAACACAATTAAAATTATTTCAAAATGATGAAACTTATGGTGCGGAAAAAGTATTCGCATTTATCAGAAGCGATTGAAAGCTTACACTAGGACTCTTACTAATATACGTAAATGTTGAGAGTTCGGTTGAATGATGATTATGCTGATTAAAACACGGGAAGGACCTTCTTTATATTTTCTCGATTTATTTTCACGTGCGACGTTTCGAGTGCGTGAGTTTCCCTTTTCTTCATCCCCTTAACATTTCAATATTGTCACGAAAGGGTTAAAATTAGATTTTTATGTTTGATTAAAAAAAAAAGTGTTTTTTAAATGAATAGTAAATAAATAATATAAATAAATAATAAATCTACGTATTTACTTTGAAAAATGATAACATAAACATTTTTCGAATTATTTTGAAAAGGCTCACTTCACCGATCGTTGATCATTACAATTTTTAATTAGGCAAATTGTTATTAACCTTACTCATTGCCATTCGCAAAATTATATTTTTTACGTTGTATCTGAATCAGTAACTTTGTTATCGGAAATGCGATAAAAAATTGAGAAATTCATTCCCCCCTCGCAACTCAACTATGCAGTTGAATGTCGCAACATATCATCAAAAATTTTAATGCAAAAAAAGTTTTATTCTCAATACTTGAATTTATTGTGATTAGTGTCTTGATTTAATGATTAATTTATTCCCAAATTTGTTTACCCTCGAAGGAATTTCGAAAACCCAATTAAAGACTTTTTAAGACCTTAATTTAACCACTTAAAGACCTAAAAGTTATAAAGGTTACATTACATAGAATGTAACATGTTAAATTACATAGAACATAGCTATGCTCAACCATGGAATTTATTATTATTAAATGAGTTCAATTTATAAATACGAGCTCAAATACTAATAGTGTAGATTATTTAGTGTTCTATTCTAGTCTACAGCAAATCAACAGCTACGAACCACCTACACGTTCGTGAAAAAACTTAAAGAATTAAAAAAAATTGGTTTAATTTTAATGTATTTTTCAACTAACAATTTTCTACAATTTATCGCCTAGCGCTATTAAAGGTAGTTTATTTTTTCTGAAATAGTTCACCGGTCTTGAAATCGTTGACCCGATAATTGACTTTCAAATGCCTCCACTTTAAATAAATTGCCTCTTTTCCAAGGCACTGTAATTGCGCTTTAAGGCAGAAATATACAACACTACTTTCATACACCTAAAACAGGCACATTTCATGCTTTACTGGATGTACGAGGAAAATAACAAATTACACTTTATTAGATATAGATTTATTTGCTGAGCTCTTTAATATTATTCTGGAAAATTGAAATGTTTTTGAGGAAAAATATAGAAAAAATAGGGATTTTAATTGATTCCTTCACGTCCTTATGTAAATAAGAAATACTCAATGTTTGCTTGAGCATTGGTTGTCTTAATGTTGTTTTTAAACTTTTAAATAAATTGACTGAAAGTTTCTATTGGTTTAATCCGTTTAATCTTTTCGTTATGATACTTCAAACGATTTTTCTTAGATCGTACAAAAAACAACTTCCGTTGCTTAATTTTGGACGAAAGCTCTTCTTTTTTTGTTTAACCTTTCAAGAAAAAACTAATCAAACTAGTGGTTCACTGTTCCCAATAGCATACCCATACATACCCTATATACTGACCAAAAACATTTTCAGCAGACATCATTTCCTTCTTTTGCAGTACCCTTTCAGATAGGAGCTTTCACATTTTTTTAGAGGTTTGTTCGTTATGCTAGTATGTTTAAAGGGGGTGATTTTAAAAAGTCTCACAAAAAAATTGAAAGCAAGTAGACGATGACAGAGTTAATTACCATAATTAAATATTCCAGAGTTTTAATTTTAAAGGAAAATTCTCTGAATTTCCTCTCCCCTTTTAACAAGTAGGAAAAAAATTTAAATGACAATGGCGCATTAATATTGATGAAACTTTTGTTATTCTATTCTCCAAAATGTTGTTACGTTTCATTGTTACAAAAGCTTCTTTTTTTGTGTGGGTATATTTCATAAAACGCCCTCTTCTATGAACACAATTCGATCTTTCGACCTGCATAGAAGTTGACCATATGGCAAATGATTTTATCTTTCAACCTACACATTTTTCACCCATAAAATAAACCAACATTGTAGATCTTTCTCTGGTGGACCTTGAAATGCATTTTGGATTGTTTTAACATTAACGAAAAAATACTTAAATATTTTTGTGTAGGTAATGTTGTGTAGGAAAATCTCATAAGTATAGTTTATATATAATTCACATTGGATTCATAAATAATAAAAAAGCGTGAGACTGTGAACACAAGGCTAAAATAAATGTTATTATAGCTTGGCTAAATATAAATTTCTCTACACCTACCTACATTATTTAATGGCATCACGAGGACGTGTGGTGTAATTTAAAAAAAACACGTGCTATTTAACTTCAAAAGACGCCTTCTATATTATTTTTATAATTTTTTTATTTGATTCAATTTGATTTTTTTTTCATTCGGTTTAATTACTATAATTTCATTCAATTAAGGACATTTGTCCGGACGTTTTATAGTAGGTATTGATTTTAAATTGAAGTAATCAAGAGAGGTTGAGTTGTGAGCAATAAACTTTTATAAATTTATGAGCTTTCTTAACATTCATTTTTCAATACAAAGTTACACACCCTCTTTTCTGCAAATATTGTGGTGTAAAGTAAACACATAAAATATGTAATAAGATGAGTTGTTGTAATACTTTTCAGGCGCAACTGTGAAGATGATTCGTACCATAGCTTTATCCTCAAATGCATTATACGAATTTTTTTTAAATAAAATATAGGACATAGTTGGTTAGTTAATTAACGTTATGGCTTGATTATTCAATATGTAGGGGAGGATGGGGCTAATAAAGTCACTTAAGGGTTTGGAAAACAGCCTAAAATATCATATTACCTAGTTAGATAGAACCAAATGATCTGAGAAAGAGTTATAGAGCAGTAAATTTCCTTTAAAAAAATGAGCTAAACATTTTTCTTTATCTATTAGGGAAATATGATATTTTGAGCTTTTTCTAAACCCTTTAGTGACTTTTTTTTTTAACCCCGGTCTCCCATACATACCAAAACACTACATCTATATTCTACTTACTAATTTAATTATTTTATTAAAATAGACTACTCACGATCACTGAATTTTTAACACTGGAAAAACTAACGCAATTTTTTTTTCTACGTATGCATTTATTTTTTTTTCAACTGATTGACGTGATCCATTGCTATTCCCTGCTTCTATTTCAGTTTGTCATGTGAGTCTGTGAATGATGAGGCCTCACGTGTTCACATTGCAAAACACAAAACAGAAGAGGGTAAGTAAAAGTTAGTAAAATAATTGATGAAGAGCAAATTGGCGTGGAAAAATGTAATAATTGGAGTTAACTACCCACATGTGTATTTATAATATAATAGGTACCAGTTCTGTGTTAATTATTCCTAGAATTTTTAACTAATTAAAAGTAATTAGTAGGTATTATATAACAAACTACCCCTAAAATATGTAAATAATATTTCTGTCTATTTTTTTAAAGATTAATTGTTGAGAAGCATACTGTAACGTTTTGAGTTCTTACTGTGAGGTTATTCTGAAAGAAATGAAGAATGGAGGCGGATTATCTGAGAAACCATAAAGACCCGGTTCTCTCTACCTTGTTGATGGCTTCATAAGCCTTATGATGGGCCTTTTCCCTGCTCAACTGAACTTTACAACTTAAATTTTTCATAATATTCCTTTTTTTTTTTTTCTAATTTTGATCTTTTCTACAAAGATATTTTTTTATCCTCGTCGCCAAATATGGTAATCTACCGATCAATTGCCACTCTTTACTACTTAATAATCACTATCAATCACTACATTACACTACGGAATTTACACACATCACTCGTAGTAGTCGAATTTCGTTGATATCTATCACTGTCATAACTTGAGACTTGTATTCATTATTTTAAGAAAATTCAAATGCTTTAATGTTTAAACTTCTGAACTCTTATCCTTTCTGCCTGTGACTAAATCGTGCTAACATGAAATGCAGCCCTCTTGATTTTTCTTCGATTTTGTCAATGTGTGCTTGAGAGCTTTAAAGGGGTGTTCGTCATTTTCGTCTTTTTTCGGGAGTGTTCAACTTACACATTCACAAAAGCAGCGAAAGAAATTAGTGAAAGGTAGCATTTTATGGATCTATTCTAAAGTTGTAATATTAGGTCTAATATTAAAAGTATAAAACGTATTTTATAATTTTCAGTAGCTTCGAATACGCCATAATACTTGATTTCTTTGTGTAGTTTCATCCCCCTCAAAATATCTAGAATTTTCCATTGTACGACATTATGTACCTTCTTGTGTACTATATAAAGGAAAGTCGTGATATTTTATTGATTTTATTGATCTACCAATAATATTTTATTTAAGAGTCCTTCGAAGAATTTTAGGGGGGTGTTGTTAATAACGATCGCTTAAAATCACCTCTAAGCTTACCCCTAAACGTTGAAAGGGGTAGCAGAAGATATACAAAAGAGCAAGGTTTGTAACTACTTAAAAAAATATTTAGAAAGCAGACACTCTCAATAAATTCATTTTGTGATCAATAAAAAAAATACTTACCTACTCATATTTATTTAATGATTCATATATAATTTCGTCGAATGCTATGTACATATATACATAAGTTATTGTGAAATCATGTTAATTTCATTATTCGTGAAATACGAAACGCAAAAGTACATAGGCGAGGTGAAAAAAAAGTGGTGTTAATCATGGAACCGTGAACGGTCATAGCGTGTAGATATGTATGTATATATTAAATTACCCATGTTCCGTAGAATGGTAGTTGAAGCGCTAATTGCGTAACTTTATCTAGTCAGCGATTGAGTTAGCGCTGAGTGAGCATCGTGCGACGAGAGTGGTGCTTAAAAAATCGATGGGAGTTTTATTCCTGTTGCTAGGGTAACAGAAATAATATCCCATAACATCTCGGAGCTGGAACGATAAAATCTTCTTTTATGAGCACCTTTTTCGCCATTATACTATGTTGCTTTCCCACCCAGGAAGAGAAATCCATTTTAACGAAAACACAATTTACCCTGGGCCGATGCTTTGGCCTTATCGAGCTTAGTTTGGATTTCATTATGTTTCCCATATATAATGTTGGAGATTAATTTTGAGTGATGTTGCGATCGATCATTCATTCTCATAGCATGGTGGTGTGCTTGAAATTGCGACGGAGAAGAGCCTCTAGTGTGCAATGCTTTTTGAGCCAGTCAGTCCTCTCAACGTGCCTGAGATATAATACTGCACATATGTACCAAAGTGGATTGTATATAGAGCCATAAAAACATTCCCCGGAGCGGAACCTTGCTGTGTATGGCAAGTAGAGCACGTTCATTTCTGTATACGGGCTGGGTTTATAATGGAAATGCTGCGAATGCTTGGTCGAGGCCATTCTCGCATGGCATATAATACGAAAAGGGGAGGCCGCCTAGTCAGGCAACATGCCAGGGCGCACAAGCTATTTCCACAAACATACTTATATTTAGCGTTTTCGGACCCGTTTCGTCGTCTCTATGCTCACCAAATAATAAATTATGCGGGCTCAATAGCAGAGAAAGCGGCATGAAAAAATAAATGATACGTCGTGCGAAGAATTTACATATTTTATACATTGCCACACGATTCCATTCGTGATCTACCTACGGTTACATAATAAATAAATAAATTTCTTATCTTGGATAATGTTGGATAAGGGGATTAAAAGAAATTATTATTTTTCCTTGATATAAAACATTTAGAAATTGTTTATCTAAAGATAAATAATACTAAATTTGGATAATTTAGATAAAGGAATAAAAATTCTAAGTTTTGTATTTGCACGAGTTTTGTATTAATACTTCCCAGTCCTAGATATGTGTTATCCAAGAAAGTATCTAGCTATACGGGATTTAGATAACGAATATATCTATGTACCTAATAATTAATTCTAAAGCTTTATTTAAGTTTTATAACTTTTAATGTCATTACTATAGTGAATAAACTATACTGCAATAATATCCAACAACTATCCTAGTTTTGGATAACATAAAAATTCTACCTATTTACGGAGTTATCGGTTTCTATTAAAATGTGTCTAGCTTTATTTTTTCGACTATTTTTGTACTATCTCAGTTTATCCCAAATATTATACGAAAACACCTTGGATAAACGAGTTTGCAGATGATTGTTATTCACATTTAAAGCATTCCATGAATTTCAATGAAAGACCAAACGTTGTTTAAATTAGTTTCAGGGTGCAAATACCATTGTTAGGATAAACCACACGAAACATCCACTCTGCTGTGTGCTGTGTGACCCTCATCTACCACACGAACCACACAAAATCGTTTTCATGCCTGAACATGACTCAGCCCATGTATATAATGTACATAATAAAGTGCGGTATATAAGATGGAAGTTTCACAATATAGAAAGTTTTTTGCAGAATGGGAAAAGAGGCATTGTTATATAGATTTGCAAACCATGCTGAGAAATATTAAATCTTCCGAGCGTGTGTGCCAAAAGCTATTGTATATAATTGTAGAACATATCAGATTAAGCTAGCGCCCAGAGATGGTCGTTGGACCACATAAATCCCTTTTGGATGCTTTTCTTTTTCTTTGTTCTGAGAAACCACTTCAAGTTCAGGAAACCCTTCGTTATTGCGTCGTTTCTTTTGAATTTCGCTTGGTTTCCATCATCCATCCCATCTAACCATTGTTTGCAGCTGAACATTGTGCGCAGTAGAGTGAGATAGAAATTTCTGCTGACGTGGGAACACAGCGGTGTGCTAAAGAGGAAATGCCATTATATTACTTAGGCAGAAACAGCTCTTAGCTCATAATAATTTACAAAATGAGGTTCGTGTTGGAAAATTGTTGGTTACTTGTGGTTGTTGCTAGAATAGGAAATGTGGGAAATGTGAATACCAATATGCTATGAATTTCTTGGCTCCATTGGGTGTTGCTATTGGTGTAATATTAAACTAAACCGATACTTTCAACAGCAATATGTAATTTGATACATTGTTGTGCTTCTTCTTCAGATTGATATACACCTCAAAGGTTTGTCTTTTTTATTTGTTTTTTTTTTTAATTTAATTTTAGCTCATGAATTTATCAAATATTTCTTAAGCCCTCAACTGATCTGAAACCTAAGTTGCAACGGTACCTATATCTTTTTCTAGATTTTTTATGCATTTGGAGATATCAGTTTTAGGTTTATGTTAGGACTTAACAAACGGACTAAATATATATTTTTATAATCTACTATTGAAATTAATGGAAACGAAAGTCAAATCTTTTACAAAAAATTTACAATTATTGGAATAATTTAGAATTTATAGATTTCTATTTTGGCTTTGCTTTTGCATGTTAGGTACAATAGGTATGTAATAACATATTGGGATTTTCGATTAGTTTAAAATTTAGGAAATTTTCTTTTGTTATTTTAGCAATTAATTATTTTAATAATTTATGACTTCCAGTGTTTGCCTGTGCAAAACTACTGTTTCCTCAAGGAAAAAGTAGCAATTTAGCCAAATATTTTTTTATAGAAAAATTTTACAAACACAAAACTTTTTATTGCAACAATTTATTTAGAATTTTTTTTAGAATTCAAAACTGAATGGTTTTCTATGCCAATAAGTAGCTTCCAAATAATCAAACTTCATTTAATTTTGTAAAATGGCAAAGAGAATCTTTCTGTGCATGTGACCTCTTCTATGAACTATGTAACCTATTGGTCATGGTTTCAATGGTTGCCAGAAAGAGGGATAGGATGTTGGATAGAGAAAAGGTAGGGGTTGAAAAAGGTTGTTCATGGGGGATGAAGTACGATTAGTAAGCCCCTCTGTATCATCACTATCTTCCAGCAGGTCGACTATACCCCGAAGAATATAATCCTGATTGGCATCACTGGGAAAACCATCGTCACATCTCACCTCTCGTTTCGTTCTATCCACCCTTCGGGTAGTCATAGTCTGAGCTATGCTGCTGAGTATGATGTCCTTACGGAGTTTCTTGTGCTCATGCAACTTCTTTGTATCGATTTTTCGGGGTGAACACTTCAAAACGGATGAGTAGAGTTTCTTCTTTTTTGCCCAACTCACATCGTCCTTTCGAGCTGAACTGTCATTTAATTTCCTGCTGTTCTTCCCCAGAAAATCATGTCCTTTTTTGCTCAATGTTGAACATTTTGTATCATCATTCTTCTTTGGATTTATCCTATTTTTTTTATCTGGAATATATTTTGTATCATATAAAATAATATGAGGAAGAAAAAAACAAGTTTGTGATCTTACCCGAAAATAGCGAGAATGTTGCGTCTAAAATTGGGATTCGTGGATTAAATATTGATGGTTTGAGCTCAAGTTCTGGGAAGAAGCAATTTAGTGCCCCTAGTAAGTCGCCTCTTGCTAAAATCCTAATCCCACTTATTCGGTCTCCGGAGCTAAATTTTCATATCAAGACAAAAAAATATATACAATAATGAGGATTTAAGACGTTTGAGGGGGAAAAAACAAACAAACTTTCAACCTTTTCTCACATTGCGGCCTTAGTTTGGTTTCGTGTATTTGATTCTTTATGGATGAATTGAGAATAATCTTGGTATGGCTCCTTCGCATGGCATCATTTTGGCATCCTGTAGATTTATATCTCTTCCTATTACCAACTCCATCCACATGCGCACCCCTTGAGCCTTCATCCGAATACCTACCACAGCTGGATCTTCTATCAATTCTCGCCGTTTCTCCATTTATTCCACCCTCTTGGCATCTTTCTTCCTTCACCATAAGACCTCTGTCTCTGGCCTGAGTATTCTTACGGAAAGTTTGATCTCTCGTGCAGATTGCGCTGTCTTCGTGGCTTTAAAGTGGAATTGAAAGGCATGAGAGAGAGATGGGATTAACGACAAGAAATTCCATGACAGCACTTCAAGCTCTTTTACTTACTTCTTTCTCCTCAAGTCATTCCCACTCATTTTTCTTCGGCGTTCTTAATACACGAAGACTTTCTTTACAAGCTGTAAACTATGTATGTATGTCACTTTTCTCGAAAATTTACAAGTAAAAAGCTTGTTTGAAAGCTCTCTTTTACTCTTCTTTTTGTGCTGAATTTGATATTTGATTTTCAACAATTTCTTTTTTACAAAAGCTCACTAAGTTTAGTTAAAGAAAATATTTAAGCCAAACTAAGAAAACAAAAAGGATATTACGCAGAATATAATAAAGCACAAATAAAGAAAAGATAAATCGCTAAATATAAAAATCAACTTTCAGAAAATTTATGAAACAATAATTTCCTCATTAGTTAGTTAAAGAATAACAATAAATTTAGGGAATAAATCAGTAAATTTATAAGCTTTATAGTTTCAAATAAACTTTTGCTCTCTGCGTCTGATATTGAACAGAATATTGCTATTTTGAGCACAATCAAAGTAAAAAATTAGTCTCTTCTTTTTAAGAAACCCATTTGTCTGATTTAAATGTGAATGGTATATTGAATATTTAATCAAATTAAAAATAAAATAAAACTAATTAAAAATATCCTGCAATGTAGTCTATTTTTAAGATAAACATACAACTACACTTACTTTAGTGCTGACCTTAGAAATAATTTATTTATTACATAATATCCCTTCCCACCACACCACTATGAACGCGATGTGCGTTTATTTTATCTTTTGAGGTTTTCCTTGAGGTCATGCGGGAATAGCAATCTTCATTAAATCTGACCTGAAGCATAAAAATAAAATAATTCCGAAGGTCTTGCACACAAGATATAATAAAAATTCTCTTTGTTTTCGGATACAAAGTATAAAAAATGAAAAGATAAATATATATATACTGCAAAGATAAAAATTAAATATAGCATGGATGGAACAGTATAAAGCGAAAGAACGGTAAGTAAAACTTACGGGCTGTGATTCTTTCTTTGTCAGTGAAATGTAAAATTGACTGAAAATTGAGGATGGGCAAATTTTGAGGAAGGCTTTCTCGCGCACCGAATCACAGCCAACGCGCAGATATTTTGTGAAAAGCCTTAATCGTGGGCGTTGGCTGTGATTCGGTACGCGAGAAAGCCTTCCTCAAAATTTGCCCATCCTCAATTTTCAGTCAATTTTACATTTCACTGACAAAGAAAGAATCACAGCCCGTAAGTTTTACTTACCGTTCTTTCGCTTTATACTGTTCCATCCATGCTATATTTAATTTTTATCTTTGCAGTATATATATATTTATCTTTTCATTTTAATATGTATATATAATGTATATATCTATGCATTTATATATATTTTACTTTACTTTTATATGTGTATATATAAAACGCCCCGCTTCGCGGGGCATTGGTTTTATGCAACTCAAGATATAACATGTTAACTTTAAAACTCAATATCTCCGGAACGGCGACATAGATTTTCTTCATTTTTGGCATGATGAAAGATATTATAGCCAACTATAACATACCAAAATTTGAAGCAATTCTATAAAGCGGTGCTCGAGATATTCATCGAAAACTCATTGAAAATTTTGTTTTCGATTTTAGCGCCACTTGCGGTCATTTTTTGAACTTGCGATGTTCCGAGCAGTTATAGGGCTCGTTAATATCTTTCATTTGAGCCTGAGTTGATCAAAATCGGTCAAGCCGTTCTCGAGTTATGGCCGATTTTCGATGAAAAATTGTGGCGGCCATATTGGCTAAACGGCTTGGCCGATTTTCGAAAATGAGGTATCGTTGGAAAGGTCTTGATGGTCCCTACAACATATCAAAATTTCAGATTTTTAGCTATAATAGGGCCTGAGATATAGCGAAAACAAAATTTGAGGGTTATTCAAAATGGCGGACGGGGGGGTGGGGGGGTGGATTTGACCTCATAATCGGATGTCTTCCAGTCGATATATGAACTTTGCCGTTGACCGCAAGTCTCTATCTACTACCGTTCTCTTGTAATTTACGAAAGGTTCCGGCCGGACGGCCGGACGGACGGACGGACGGAAAGATTTTTGGCGCATACGTTTTTTGGAATGTGGGGACCCTAATTCGTGCTTATCCCAAGTTTGAGCCCGATCTGACGACTTTGCATTTTAGAGTGTACACAGAAGCTGTGCTTCTTTGAAGAAAGAATCACAGCTAAAACGTCATTATGTCTGAATAAATACCAACCATTAAAAACGGTAAGTAAAACTTACAGGCTGTGATTCTTTCTTTGTCAGTGAAATGTGAAGATGGCTGAAAATTGAGGATAGGCAAATTTTGAGGAGAGACTTACTCGTGAGCTGAATCACAGCCAACGCCCGCCACGATTAAGGCTTTCTTCAAAATTTCTGCGCGTTGGCTGTGATTCGGCTCGCGAGTAAGTCTCTCCTCAAAATTTGCCTATCCTCAATTTTCAGCCATCTTCACATTTCACTGACAAAGAAAGAATCACAGCCTGTAAGTTTTACTTACCGTTCTTTCGCTTTATACTGTTCCATCCATGCTATATTTAATTTTTTCATTTTTATATGTATATATAATGTATATATCTATGCATTTATATATGTTTCACTTTACTTTTATATGTGTATATATAAAACGCCCCGCTTCGCGGGGCGTTGGGCTTCTGTAACTCAAGAAATGACATGTTAACTTTAAAAGGCGATATCTCCGGAACGGCTACATAGATTTTCTTCATTTTTGGCATGATGAAAGATATTATAGTCAACTATAACATATCAAAATATGAAGCAAATCTATAAAGCGGTGCTCGAGATATTCATCGAAAACTCATCGAAAATTTTGTTTTTGATTTTAACGCCCCTTGCGGTCACTTTAGAAACTTCCGATGTTCTAGAGAGTTGTAGGGCTTGTTGAGAGCTTTCATTTGAGTCTGAGTTGATCAAGATCGGTCAAGCCATTCTCGAGTTATAGCCGGTTTTCGATGAAAATTTGTGACGGCCATATTGGCTAAACGGCTTGACCGATTTTCTAAAATGAGGTATCGTTGGAAAGGTCTTGATGGCCCCTACAACATATCAAAATTTCAGACCTCTACCTATTATAGGGGCTGAGATATAGCGAAAACAAAATTTTGAGGTTATTCAAAATGGCGGACGAGGGGGTGGGGGGTTGGATTTGACTTCATAATCGGATGTCTTCCACCCGATATATGAACTTTGCCGTTGACCGCAAGTCTCTATCTATTACCGTTCTCTTACAATTTAGCGAAAGGTTCCGGCCGGACGGACGGCCGGCCGGCCGGACGGACGGAAAGATTTTGGGCGCCACCGTTTTTTGGAATGTGGGGACCCTAATTCGTGCTCATCCCAAGTTTGAGCCCGATCTGACGACTTTGCATTTTTGAGTGTACACAGAAGCTGTGCTTCTTTGAAGAAAGAATCACAGCTAAAAATGTGGGTACAATGCATTAGATTGGAATATCGAGGTATTATGAGGGCTAATAATACTGGCTATCGGAAATCACCCCTATAAGGCCTCCAGGCATACTGAAACATGTTTTATGATAATTCCTTGAGCTAAATGAGTACAGTAGGGTCATAAATTTGAGAAAAAAGTTGTAAATGTAATATATTAGTAAAAACTTTAAAGACTAGAATAAAGTCAATCATAACGCGTCCAGTTATAAGAGTTGGTGTCCCACAACGTGTAGAAGTTTGTTTATGCGTTGTAATACTATTTGTGAGCAGAATTAGTAGAAAATTTAATTTTTTTGTAAAATTCGGCAATTTGATGGATAAAAATGGTCATATCTCTGGTTCTATAAGACCTACAGAAATTTCTTGACTAGTTTTGGAAAGATATTGAAATAAGCTATAATCTGATATATATTTCGATACATTTCAAGGTCATCTCCAGAACACAAAATGGCGGATTTTTATTCTACCAAAACAGTTTTTTGCACTTTTTGTCCTCAATGAATGGTTCTAGAGGTTTCTGATGTTCTAGAAAGTTGTAGAGAATTGCAAAACCATTAATTTGATACTAAGATGAGCAAAATCGGTCAAGCAGTGCAGGAGATATGGCTCTTAGAACTTTTCAAATTCAAGAATTTTTCAAATGGCCATATCTTCTAAACGGCGACATAGAATTTCTTCATTTTCGGACTGGTGAAAGATATTGACTCAGGCTACAACATATCAAAATTTAAAAGAAATCGATGATGGGGATTCGGAGATATTGCCCCTTAAAGTTAGGCAATTTTTGTTTTTGTTTTTAGCGCCTCTTGCGGTTGTTTTTGAAACTTGAAATGTTCTAGACAGTTGTAGGGCTTCGCAATACCTTTCATTTGATACCAAGATGGTCAAAATCGGTCAAGCCGTTCTCGAGATATATCGAAAAAACACTTTTTGCTTTAGGCCGCCATATTTGCTAAACCGCTTGACCGATTTTCATGTATGGATTATCGATGAAAACGTCTCACTGAGCTCTACAACATACTAAAATTTCAGACCTCTAGCTATAAGGGAAGTGGTTGATAGTAGTTCAAAATGGCGGACGGCGGCCATCTTGGATTTCAAAAATGCGAAAAAATGAAATTTTACACCCACATTTCTATAGAAAACTTCAAACCGGAAGTCTCTATCTGTTACCGTTCTCGAGCTATAAGGGAAAGTTTGGGCGACCGGCCGGCCGGCCGGCAGGCCGGCCGGATCAAAAATTTTCCACCACCATTTTTGGAATGTGGGTTGTCTGAAACGTGCTCATACCAAGTTTGAGCCCGATCTGAGGTGGTCGGTTTTTCCGACGATTACAATACTTGGTGTTGGCCACGAAGTGGAACACCAACTAATAATGAAAGTTTTCTAGGAATTTTAGTTTTGGAAAAAATCTTTGTAAATATGTTTTAATGCGAAAAGAATTTCGGAGAAGAGAAATTTGGATATAATTTTAATCAAAAAAATTAATGGCAGAAACAAGAAAAACTTATTCATAATTAGAAAAACGTTTGAAGAAAATAGTATTTTACCCCAATTTTAGTGGTTGATGAATAAATTTATTTAGTGGTGGAATAAATAGAAATTCCTATCTTAGATTAACTTGATGAATTATGATAGAATGTGGTAGAGAATGTGATGGATAGTTGGTTTGACGTAGTTACGAACATCATTAAAACTAAATGACTTTCCCCATATTAGTCGCCGTTTAGAAGATATAATCATTTGAAAAGTTCTAAGAGCTATATCTCTTGAACCGCTTGACCGATTTTGATCATCTTAGTATCAAATTAAAGGTTTTGCAAAACTCTACAACTTTCTAGAACATCATAAACTTCTAAAATGATTCTTTCAAGACAAAAAATGCCAAAAAATGTTTTTGTAAAACAAAAAGTCGCCATTTTGTATTCTGGAGGTGACCTTGAAAATTATTGAAATTTATCTCAATTTATAGCCTGTTTTAATACCTTTCCAAAACTAGTCAAGAAATTTCTGTAGGTCTTATAGAACTAGAGATATGACCATTTTTATCCATCAAATTGACGAATTTCACAAAAAAATCAATTTTGTCCACTAATTCTGCTCACAAATAGTATTACAACGCATAATAAAACTTCTACACGTTGTGGAACACCAACTCTTATAACTGGACGCGTTATGATTGACTTTTCGTTGATTATCACCCCTAAAGACATAAATCAGGGTAATCAAAACAATCTCCTAATACTCGTATTAAATTGTTAGAATGTTAAAAATCCTCAAAATATATTGAATACATTAGCATACATTTGTAGCTAGATAACGAATGAAAAACTTCTTTAATTTCTTTCTATTCATCCTTGTATACCAATTTATTTTCTTTAATTATATCACTTATTTTGAAGAATTAATCATTTTGAATTCAATTTATAAATATATAGAAACTCCTCTTGGTAGGTATATAGCAGCGTAAGCATAGTACATAAGCACATCGAACAGATTTCGGTTCCCATCCTTAATCCGGGCTTTATTTTAATGAAGATGAATAATTTTAGGGGTTCCTTTTTCTTTGCACATAAAAAGGGACAATCCGCGCAGATACTGAGGCTCAAGCATCCCCTAAAGGGATTTTCAGAGGTAGTGAAGAGATAATTCTGAAAGAAACAAAGCTAAAATCGATTTTTTAGTACACAGGAAAGATGTGGAAGTTACGGATTGTAAATGAAATACGACACAAAAAGTAATATGATGATTCAGGAAATTTTATTAACAGATCTTATGACACCTAGCGTTCTTTGAAATTCATGCGCTCTAAGGTTTCTTTTTTTACGATCACTTTCAGAGATAACTGAAAGTTTGTTGCTCTTGTGACTGACATTTCCTTATACGAAAACCTTTTTTTGATATTTTCATTATTAAAATAAATTAATTTAGAAAGGATCTGAAAAGATTTTCTGATTCATTAAAAAGGTCTTGAACAGAGAAATAAATCCTTATAATTACTTATCAAATATTGTCTTAAGGATATTTTTAACGCCAGAGTTAGAAACCAGAAAAAATCGTAATTATAAGAAAAACGTCATTTGAGAACACAGAAAAACAGATTCGTCAGCAAGAGGTTAATTTAACGCTGATGTGATTTATCATTAAACTCATTCATTTCGTTCATTGATTAATTTATTATCTTAGTGACTCCATTGCTAATTAGTAATAGAGACGTTCATGCTAGCACTGAAAATCTAATTAAGATCTTACTTTAAAATGTGTATTTTTTAAACTTTAGTTTTGCTCTAATACTCTATAAGAAAGCTTTTCTATAAAATCTATTTATTACATTTTTATGGGTCTGATGAAAAGGGTGATTATTCTCGAAATTCATAAAAAATCAAATATTGGGCCTTATTCAGCGACCAAGAAACCCTTGAAATTCGCTTGAAATCTTGAAATTTCAGTACAAAATTTAAAGATTTCAAGGGTTTCTTGGTCGCTGAATTAAGCCCATTAAGACTGAAATATCAATATGTGTTTTAATTCAAACAGCGATCCAAGTTTTTCTCCTTGTTTCATCATTTTCTTTGTAAAAACTAAATCTCAGGTGATTTGTTAATTAAAATTGAATATTCAAGCATTTCTATTTCTTTCAAAATGGATGCAGAAGATTTCTCATAGCTAAAGATTTTTTAATCGTATAAAATATACAGGAAATCCCTTTTATATAGGTTTAGGTAAATTGAGACTAATAAGTACAGGAACTTTTCTAGAGCTTTTAAGGAATTTGACCGTTATTGCAAGACTGAATTCGAAAATATTTAATTTTCAATTCGTTTGTTTTTAGCTCTTTGCTAAAAAAGCTTAGTCTAGTATTGCTACTTTATAAACCATTGGATTTTATTAGTAGTCTACAATTTATTACAGTAGTTCAACAATTATTTTCCATTCAATTAAAAAAAATTGTTTTCTTTTAAATACCAAGGCAGTAAAATTTTTCAGATTTCGTGGTACATACTTGATTAAGTGAAATCAAAAAAAAATTATTTAAAATACATATATAAAAAATTTAAATTTTAAAACGGGGATATTTGCAAATTTAATTAATGAAATAAGAAAAATCACTGAAATATTGTAAGAGCTAGGAAAATCTTAATCAACCTTTATCCTATAATTTTCGCTGTAAAGAAAATATTTAGATTAAATTATATAAATGAGCAGAAATGGATAAAAAGCTTTCAGTATGTAAGCAATAGGCAAAATCTCTCTCACACTATCATTCTCGTGTTGTTTCACAGATTGTGCTGTTCATTGAATTTTGGTTTCTGTTTGAGATTACATTTTCCGTGTACACTCCATCTGAGAGCTGATAGTTAAAAAAAATCCCCTGGTTGGGTGAACATTGACATTTCCTGTGGATGCAATGCGAGTAAAGTGATGTGAGACGTTGTGTTAAAAATGTTTGGAAATATCCGCAAAAAGCTTAATTCTGTGATCCAGGAGGGGCTCAACATCTCCGAAAATATCTCCAGTCATTACATCAAACCATCCAGCCCCAAAAGTCCACAATCACCTGTCTCACCAGGAGCTACGAGTAATACCGGAGTGCCTTCTAGTTTCCCACAGTCCGTGCCTCCCTTCATAAATCTCTACGCCGGATGTGATCTACTGGCCATCAATGAGCGTCAGTGGACAGAGATTCGGGATCTGAATGAGCTGAATGCCAAAAAGGCGGCAGATGTTGATGCCACGATCTTGGATATTCGAGACAGGACGGAACGCACTCTGACCACAATCCAGGATGTCAATGTAACTCTGGCAGCTCTGCCAGTTGTCGTGACGACGCTTAATGGATGCGTGGATGTGATCAAGGATGTTGGGGCTAAGTGTGAGACACTTGAGAAGAAGCTAATGGAGTTGGAGGATTTACTGGAGGTGCTGGAGCTGCAGGAAAAGCAACTTGATCATCGCTTTGAGATGGCAATGTATAAAGAGAAGAAACTTGGTGAGAAGATTTCTTTTTTTAATTTTTTATCAGAGTCTTGCTTTAAAATTTTCTTCAGATTAAGAGAAAATTCTTCTAAGGACTTTTTATGTATAATTTCTTTAAAGAGCTTCATGGTTTTTTTGTTCCTTTTCTTTACCTTTACAGCTGCCTTGGAGAAGGTTCGAGAGGAATTGGCAAAAAAGCATGCAGATAGCGTGATGAAGCACGAGCTGAAGATGCGAAAAGTTCAACAAGAACGTCAGAGTGTCTTTCAAGATGCATTCCAGGATGATATGAAATTCTACAAAGAGCAGGGCACCATTCCAAGTGAGTTTCCCTTTGTAATCATTGAAATACACTACTCAACGAAAGTTTTTGAACAAAGGAAATCTTTTTATTTATAAAAATGTTATAAAGCTACTGATATTTTTTTTTAATTCTGAGGTTGATGAGTAATTCTTAAGCATAAAACAAACTCAGTTTTGCCCAAAAATATGTTAAATTTGTGCAATTTCAAAATTATTGTCAATTCTCAAGCGATATTTGTAAAATTTGGATAGATGTTGAAACTTTTTTTTTTCACAAAATCATTAAATTTATAATAAAATGAAAAGCTTTTGTGCTTTTTTATGGTCTTCAAATAAACAGCGCAAAATTGTCAAAGGTATTAAATTCCTCTTGATCGAAAACTTTTCGTGAGTAGTGTTGATAAGTTCCACCACAGAAGACTCTTCAATTATTGAAAATCCACTACTTAATAATTTTCTGCAGAAGTTGAGACGAGAGTGGGTGAGAGAAAACTTTCATTGGAAGAAGTAGAATTGGATGATACGGACACAAAAGACGCCTTGGATGAGTTCCTAAATAATTGACAAAGTCAATTTATGCAAAACTTCTCCAATGTGCCATGTCCGAGACTTCTTTTTGCTGTGAGCCAAGGACGAGACTGCCGAAATTGTTGTTTGTTGCTGAAAGCTTCGGTGTCTTGTTGAAATTTTTCGAAAGCTCCCTGTATTACAAATTAAAAAAAAAGAAAATCTGTATTATCAAAGAGAAAATGTTTTTAAATATCGATTTATTTCTTCAATAACATCTTTGGTGTCACAACAAGGATTTCGTGGTTTCGTTTTCTGCATGGTCACACTCCCAAATCTTTTCTTTTAATTTCTCAAATTTTTCTCTCTACAATCACTTTTCACCTAAAGAAATTCAATGATGACAGAAATATGAGAATTCGACAACTTTTTTCATATTTTTTCTTACATTTTGATAAAACAGACGATAAATACTTGTTTTAGTTTAGCTTCTATTTTTTTTATACTTGCTGTCCTCAAAAAAACTCTTCAACACCGAAATCTCTCATCTAGCCGGATTAGAGGATTTTTTTTATATACATTTTATTGACGATTTTTTCCATTTTCTTTGAATAACATTTAACATATAAACAGATTTACGGCCAGCTCCTTTTATTTCGGAAAGTATGCTCAATTTGTGGAGTTTTCCTTTCTCCCTACCGCGTCCTTATATACTTTCTAATACACCTTTTTTATAATCTCAAATTCAATCACTTGTCGATGCTGTCTAACTCCATAAAAGTGATATGGCGGTTTAACGATCATTCACTTGAATTAAAATAGAATTTTTTGAAAGCTTGTTGTTGAATATTCTTTTCAATCATAAGGATAAGTTTTTTTTTCTATCATTTCACTGTCTTGTTACAAATTTATCATTTATTCATTTTTTTTCGTAAATTAGGCACACAATTCTCATGTTTTTATATCTCTTAAAATTCTTCTCTTTTATACAAACACTAAATATCTTTAAAGGGATTTCTCAATTCTGTCTCATTTCATTACAATTTTATGGTTCATTTTGGGAAGAAGTTTTTTTCTATTAAAAGGTGTTGTTTTTGTAAAGAAGATTGAGAGATATGGGGACATTCCGTGCATAACCATAAATTATTAATCTAATCAAATTGTGAAATGGATATCCTTTTTCTTTGATTTAAAATTTATTAAAAAATTGTTTTTAAAAATTATTTTAAAGCTTCCATTCCTGAAAATATTTGGAAAATATCAAAAATTAAAAATGTTTCTATTCACCCCATTTTAAAAATATCTGAAATATTCTCAAAATTGTTAAATAAATCTTTTTTTCTTTATAATCTGAATATTGATATAATTTTATTTTCAAGAAAATATCCTGGTGTATTCATTTATCTTTTCTACAAACTCATGATTAACACGACAAAATATCCTTGCAGAGAGTTTATTTGTTTTAAGGAACAGTGGAGCCTTTTACTTGTCTTTTAAAGAAATTTTTTTCCATTCAAATCAAAGTGAAGAGACGCTTGAAGATTTTTCTTTCACACTTTATTCTCTTTTTTGTGGATTTTTTTTTACTTAAGAAATGAAAAGTCGACGAATGGTCTTTTACTTGAGTTGTCTTATCGTTAATATACGCGAAAATTAATCTAAAATCACAATTAACAGTCTGCAATGGCGAAAATGATGTGGAAGGACAATAAGGAAATTTATTGTTTGAACGTAAAGAGCCCTGTGGGGTCCCATTCGTCCTTTTCCGGTGGTCCAAACATTTCATCAAAGTAGTCCTCCATGGTCTTGTACACGTGATACAGAACACCCATTAAATCGTGATCTTCATCCGTGTAGATCTGCCAGATAATGAGTTTGAATTATCATTAATGAAACAAACTTAATACAATCTTAGTTGGGAGGACTTACTTGATGTCTGTAGGAAATTCCCTGCTCAATGAGTTCTCTGGCAAAAATGAGCGAATGTTGTTGGTGGACCAGAGTATCAGCGGTGCCGTGAATAAGGAGGAAATTCCTGGATTCCATATGTTGGACACGAGACATCAAATCAGACTCCTGCAGAGCTCTAAGATAGTTTTCGTTCTGCGGAAGGTACCTTTCCGTAAAGAATGAATCTATTGCGGATAAAAATGTAGTAATTAGAAAGCTATTAAATAGTTTACAAAGTTCCATTTAGAACTTACTATGATATGCAAATGAAACAATGGGATTAACAGCAACTGAGCACTGTAGGACACGCTGTGTATCCTCTAGGAGAGCACTTGCTGATGCATATCCACCATAGCCCCATCCGTAGGAACAAATCTTGCGTCTATCGATGAAGGGGAATGTATCTCGGATGTACATGAGTACCGCTAGTTGATCATCAATTTCGCGATCGCCAAGGTAGCCAATAATGTCAGAACGCAACCTCTCCCCACGAAAGCCACTGCCTCTTCCATCAATCTGAGCTACAATCATCTGAAGCTTGCTAGCAAGGTACCAATTCCAATCCACACTGAACTTGTCTGAGACCAATTGACTACCAGGAGCTGCGTCTATTTGGAGGATCAGCGGAAAGGCCACCTCTTCGCCATCTCGCATTCCGGGTGGAATGAAGAGACGCACCTGAGCTATGGACCCATCCTTCATTTCAACACTCAATGTTCGTATTTGTGGCAGAGCTAACTCATCAAGGCGCTCCCGTAGTTCAGCTCCATCATGCAGAATGACAACTTTAAGATTTGACCGGATGTCTACAACATAGACTGAAGGGGAATCCGGTCCTAGGCATTCCTAGAAATTCAAACTTAAGTTAGTTTGTCTGCAAATCCCAAAAAAATTAAATTTAAAAGATCTTCTCACCTGAACATAATACGAGTAGTCCTTGCTAAGGTAGATCTTGTTGTATAGGCAATTGTTGGGTACATAGAAGGTATCTTCATCAGTCGTATTATTGGTAGAAGCCATGCTTAGGACATCGGGATGGAATGTAGCGCGTGTGTTGATGCACGTTAAGCAAAGCGGAAGCGATGTCGTCACGTAGACTCGGTTGGAACGTTGTGTAAAGTTCAACTTAAGATCTATACGGTAGAGATGCCTCTGGCTGGGTGAGTGCTCTGGAGCTGCCATGAAGTAGACCAACTCACGTTGTTCATCCCAACCCAGAATCTCAGTTACCTCAAATTGTCCCATTGTCAGTGGGATGGTCCTTGCATCGGCCGTTGAGACAAAGACTACGTGTCGGAAGTGCCCGTGTTCACCATCACGCACGGGCAGGCGTTTCAGGAGGTATCCCCCCGTTTCGAATTCGTACTTTGAATTAATCGTCGATTCCGTTGCGTTTGTCACCGACACTTGAGTCGTTGTCTGTGGCGCAGTAGTTGAACCTGGACTTTCGGATGATTTGAATTGCATTTGACTACGCGAGAAGATTGGTCGATCAGTTAGGAGTACAGTGATATTTTCCGTACTGAACTCCGTAAAGATTTCTCGGCACACAAAGTTAGGTGCACGACATAGGACAGTCATGGCGTAGGTTTGCTGACGATTGGTGAATGTGATGGAGAGATCCGTTGCAGATGCCCACATCATTGCACCAACGTAGCTTGTATTAGCCGCAATACTGCTTGGCAGGCGGACAGGTTGTGGAAAGATGAATTTGAGCACTGATAGATTCACAACATAAACCGTCACGACTGGGTTCGGTGTATTAGCTTTCGGGTAGCGGATAGAACGCACTTCCGGGTAACGAAAGCCTTCACCAACGTACGTGTAGCTGTTGAATTTAACGTAATATAAGAATATTGAACATAAATTTTATGTAAGAAAAAAGGTTTCTAGGACATACCGGTACTCCTTTACTTCTGTATCATTGAAGGACAGATACGAGAGGTAGAGTCCATCCGGTGAGAAAGCAACAGTGTCGCTTTTTAGTTCTGAAACATTGGAGTACATCCAATTTGGAACACCATTGTAGATGATTCCTTTCTTGCCTGTAAAAGAAATGGAAATTATCTTACTCCGAAAAAAAAGGTTTGTAGCGATGTTTGTCAAAGTTTGTTAAAGGATATTAATTTGGAGGTAAATAAATATAAAATTTAACAATCATGTTTATTATTTGGAGGCTCCAAAAAACCCAATCACACACAACTGCGAACAAAAAACTCGGGCGATATTAAAAAAAGCCTTTTTAAATAATAATAATAATTATTATTTAGAGATTATTGGTTGTAAAATGTTTGTAAATTGAAGAAGAAATACAAATAAGTACAATCTTTAACAAACATTTTACAAATTTTGGCAAACAAATTTTAATAAATTTGGAAGAACAAACTTTTTACATACTAGGACAAATATGTTTGTATGCTGGTTTGTTTATAAAATCAAACATTAACAAAAATTTTTGATAAAGTTTGATATTTTGTTGCATTAACAAGTTTAAACAAACAATTTTGAAAAAGTTTGTTGAAGATTTGTTATTTTTGTACGTTTACCAGAAGCATTATTTTCAATTGTGCAGGTGATTAAAATGGACGCGATAGTGAAAAATAAAAAGAAACAAAGAAAATAGTGTATTTCTCGGCAGGATGGAGTACGATTTCATTGAGGAATATGTGGAGGATCCCCAGCTGTATACTCTGTGTATACAGTTTAGGGTGCCTGAAGCATATAATCCACTGAAAGGTATTTTTTTTTTAAAATATAACCTTAATGTATGGCATCAACCTTGGACTGAACATTATTTTTTTTAATTTTATCTTCAGATAATGGACTAACAATACAACTTTTGGAGAAACTCCATGACGCTGACTACAACATGATTTTCTCCCACGCAGCCACCAGGCTGCAATTCCGCAGTGAATGGGAAAATTATCAGGCAGCGCGTATACAGGCATATCATAAATCGACGCTCCCGAAGATTATGAACCATACTCCTGTGTTAAAAGATAGGAATATGGTTCATAATCTTCGGGCACATCGAAATATAGAAAATGAAAAATTCGAAATTTGTAAAACCTACTTCTGTAGTAAAAGAAAATGTTTAACCTTGTGAATAAATTTTGATAATTTTTTATTTAAAACGATGTCTCTTATTTTAAATTAAATAAACATAAGCTTGTAATTGTTTGCTAAGGTTTGTAAGGAGAGTCATGCGAATTTTCATACAAATCTTAACAAACAATAACAAACTTCTACTAGCTTGGATTTTCTTTTTGGTAATAACAAACTAGGAGATTAAAAAGTAATCTCCTTTGACAAAAAAGGGCTTTGACTCCTTATCACTTCCATGTTTGTTAAAAATTGTATGGAAGTTACCAACTTTGACAAACTCAAATACAAACCTTTTTTTTTTAGAGTACATATCAAAAGCTTTTAAATACTTTAGAGCCAAGAAAATGTATGGAGGTTTGTAAAATATAAATTCAAATGATTTCACATTGTCTCTCCTAAATTGAGAAATAATATTTTCAAGCTTGAATGATAATTCAAATCATCATTGGAATCTCCTTGTTCTTGTGCCAAGAGAGTCTACTTTTATGTTAATTTTATTTCACAAAAAATATGTACATATAATCACAACATAATCTCTTTTACTATCTGGATTACTTCCAAATAAGAGGGAAAATAGAAATGGCGAGAAGATGTTAAGCTTTTTTGAAAAAAAAAGTGCTTACCCGTTGTGGTGATTCGACACACCAAATCGCTCTGAACTTTAGGTTTGTAGTACAAATCGTTGTCATACACGAAAGCGATGGCTTGGCTGGGTGTTTGGGACGTGACCTCTGGGCGTTTGGAGGCATTTTCGCCAGCGCCTGTGGTATTTGTGGGCGTAACGCGTGGTACTCCACTTGGCGCCCAAAGAATGTGCTGCAGCCGAGGGGCATCCCGGGCTTCGTCCCTCGGCGACAGCGGGTATGTATTGAGGGTGTCCACTTCGAACACATGAACCTTTACACCCTCCCAATTCTCATCCGAAAGCAAAAGGACGTACTTCAGGTCTGGTGATACTAAAAATTTCTTTGCATCCAGCTGCCTCTGCGAAAAAGGAGAAGATCAAATCAACCAAAAGCTCTCTTTTTTTCGTCTCGAGTAAAGGATCTACTCACGAATGAGGAATTCGTCATGAGTTGCCGTACAGACAGACCATCTACATCCAGAATGGACAGTCCACCGGAGATGTCTCGATACACGAGTTCTGTGTCTGAAATGAGATATGCGAGGATTTGAATGAGGGATGACGTACCCAAGGAGCACGCCGGCGACTCTAGCCATTTTGGATAACCATACACCTATCCATATGGTGTCAACTCACGGAGTGTGCCACGACTGAAGTACAATTTCTAATATTTTGAAGAATTAAAAATATTTGGCAATTTTTTTTGATTAGTTTTAGTTAATATATGATGGAGCAGATGTATTCAGATTAAAATAATTGTAAATTATCTAAAATTAACAAAATCAGTCGTGATCAGTCTGCTCCACGCCTCAATTTTGGTGCCAACACAGAGTCGTGGCTACGCGTGAATTTTGGTTCCAACAGAAATCGCAGTTTACGCCTAAATTTTGGTGCCAACACAGAGTCGTGGCTACGCCTAAATTTTGGTACCAACACAGAGTCGTAGCTACGCATCAGTTTTGGTGCCAATACAGAGTCGTGGCTACGCGTGAATTTTGGATCCAAAACATTTAGAGATTACGGCTCAACGTTGTTTCCAAAATACAGGCGTGGCACGCGTGAATTTTGGTTTCAAAATATCAGAACACGTGGTTTTATAATAATCATAAAATATTCAAATCATTTTCAGAGTATTAATCCATAATTAATATTTTATTGATAGTTTTCTAAATTTATGTTAAAATTTTATCATATTCTGAATTTATAATGTGTTTTAAAATAATTTTGTATCATAAGTAATTCTTTGGATGTATCCGGGAAGATGTTCTCCGGACAAGCGACGAACTGTAAACAATCCAAAATCTTTGATAAATTACAATTTTCCGCAAAAGATAGACAAAAGAAATTATTGAAACATATTCTAAGGATTATATTGAGTATCATTGAACATAATTTTATGCTCTTTTTGTTACCAAAATCGCTATTTATTAAGATTTTATTGAAATTAAATAATTTTGGAAGGATTGTTTGTGTGATTCTGTCATTTTTTGGGTAACACCACCCTATTTTTAGAAAACATGATTCAAAATTTAACTAAAAAGCCACCCAAATAATATATAAAGAATTATTAGTTATAATGAAATATAAAAACTATTCTTTTAATACCAACATAAAAACACTATTGCATTTCCCAAAAATGCCATTTTAATATACATACATACCTATTAATTTAATGAATTTAATATAATCAATTATAAAGTTTCTTATTATTAGGTAAAAATATTTTAAATTTTTTTTATCTACATAAGATTCAGTTAGCAAATGGGTCCTGTAATAAAAATTAGGTACCTGATTGTTCTTAGAATTTATATTGAAAAAATTTTAAGACATGTAATCCTTTTACAATATGAGAGATAATTTTTGGGTTTTTCGAAGAATTAGTAATTAACATATTTTTCATCTGAGGGAACAATAATGCAGCCCAAAGAAAAGACCTTCTCCCAATTACAGGTAGATTTTTAATAATTCTGATTTTTTTTCAATTATCATTTTTAATGCTGAATACAAGATGTGTTTCCCAATGATTTCTTAGAGCAAATGCGTCAGCAACATAAAAAATGCTCTTATGTGCTGAAGAAAATTGTACTGAAATGCAAAGCTTTTTCATGTATTCGACGAATGGTTGGCTTTTTGAGGGTATTTTCAGCAACACGTGGCATGTATATTTTATAAAATCTTATTTCTTGAAAACTAAAGCGATTTATGCCATTTTAATAATGTTTCTAGCATAAGAAACATAATGCAATGTTGTATTAAATAAGCATAATGATGTGGGTATAATTTTATTTTTTTTAATTGTCTAATTTTTCAAAGAAATATTAATTTTTATGAAATGAGAAGGTCATTTATGACTCTTCTAATCTATATCCTATCTGAAAATCAATCTCGCATATGTTTTTCACGCGTTTAAACGCGTGAATTTTTCTTTGTGAATATTATTGCCAAGACGAGGTATTTTTGCCGAAGTATCTCCATGAAATTTGGCCATTTGCCTCCCGGTGAGGTAAAATAGAAAAGGGAACACTATTGTAAAAGGAGAACATTAGGTAGAGAAAATAATGTGTTTGTGAGAAAGAAAGATAGAAAAAAAATAAGTGAGAGGGAAAGAGAAAAAAAATGTCAAAATTTTTGCCTACATGTAGGAGTTTTTTCAGTCGTGGCAGAGGCTGTTTCCAGACACCATACGGATATCCCTATGGTATTCCCAAATTTAGGCGTAAAATTTTACCTGCTATGGAGCCACGACCTGATTTTGGGTACCAAATTTTTCCCAATACCATCATATATGGTGCACCATACGGTGCCTGAGCGGGAATCCCGCGCGGAATACATTTTGGCCGAAATGGAATACGGCCGGGTACCGCCGTGCTCTTTGGGGTACCCTTTTTCCAAAAGAGGATGTACAAAATAAATTAATTTAGAGCCACTCTAATCCACTCTTTGCAAATCTCCACGATGGGGTATGTAGATGAACCAGCAGAACAAATTTACCAAATTGAAAAGGTTCTCCCTCGAAACTTTAATGTGGAATTTATATCAAATTTGCACCCCTCAATTTTGTACGAAATTCCCTCTATTAAATAGCATAATTAAGCTACACTTTATGTTGCATATGCTCTCAAATTGTGTGCTGCAAATTTTATTGTCACCTCATAATAATTTTTGTTTATCACCCTCCACTATATATTTTGAATTCAATTAGGTTACTAAATATAATTTTTATCGTACAAAATGTGACGAGATGCATATTAATTAATTAGAAGCGTATACTTTTGTTAATTAATCAAGCATAAAAAGCTAGGTTTATTGAAAAGCACTGGAAATTTTGAGTTAAAGCTCTTTTCATTTACCACATATCAATAAAATGTGGAATGAATGAAAAAGTAGTTTGGACTTGGATATGGATGTGAACTGAACATGGAACATCAATGAATAATCAAAACTACAAAAACTAGTAGTTGGAATTGGATATTTTTGTGCTTTTTCAGAGGTATCCATGCATTCAATTTAGAATCGCTTTCTAATTACTATTCTATAAATAACTAATTTGAAACTAAAGTTTTTGGGGGCTTTTTGGGAGTATTTTAGGGTTCCTGAAATAGTGGTGAAGGTTGGGATGGACGCCATATGCAATCATTAAGCTCCCATCCTCTTCTTCCCTTGGAGGTTTCAATTATCTATTATCCCTTGCTTCGTAAAGCTCCTATCAATGAAACATACATAGCATCGTCAGAGCTTTGAATTAAAGCTTTTTGAATAAAAGTATTTGGATTTAAAGCAAAAAAGTTTTTCAATTAAAATCGAAATATTTCGTTAATCTTAGCCTCAAAATTAATTATTTTCAGTACGCTTGTATTTCGATTTCAATTATTTTAGTTTAATTTTAAAAAAAATCGCTGACATGAATGTCTAATTAAGCTTTTGCATTCAAACTAACATGCAATACTGTGTATTTTATATTAAATATTCTTCCAACGTGTTACAGGATGCCTTAAATTGTCATACTATAGTCATGAAGAGCCGTGTATACGTATTTTCCAGAAATACAGCCCATATGAAGCTCCCACGGAGGTGATTTTTGATAGAGCTTTGGGAATTTCTCTAATCGTAAGTATGGTTGTTGTCACTTAAGTGGTGTACTTTTGGTAGCAGATGCCGCAATTTAAATCTTTCTCGGTATGCAAACATCTTAGATATAGGGGAAAGTGTGGTTGCTTTTCACTCTCAGATTTCCGCCATGGGGGGAGAGAGAACTGTGGTTTGACATGCAAATCGAGAGGGTGGCCAAGGCGTCAGTTGGCAAATTTATTCAGCTACACCTTCTATGTTTTGGGGCGAAACAATCCCCCAACAAATATGAGGATTTTGCCCCAATTTTACATCTTCAATGTCACAGACACAGGCTCTATAGGAGAAACAACATCTCCTCAATACCCAAAATCATCCACTCTCACAGACA
Organism: Lutzomyia longipalpis; assembly: GCF_024334085.1. Classification (NCBI taxonomy): domain Eukaryota; kingdom Metazoa; phylum Arthropoda; class Insecta; order Diptera; family Psychodidae; genus Lutzomyia; species Lutzomyia longipalpis. The sequence goes on from NC_074708.1 coordinate 18,027,505, forward strand.
ACCCCAAGTCGCCACTCTTCTCCGTATTTTGCTGGCTAAGAAAATGGTGTGTATTTGCTCCAAAATCGATATTGATTGGGAATCGAAAGTGAAATCCTTGCTTATATTGCTCTCACTTTGTTTTCAATTTTTCTTGCTTTTCTCAAGATTTATTTACTGCCAAACTCCATCCCCGCCTCATGCCTCATCATTTCGATACTTTCAACATTTGTGGCGTCGTCTGAGTGTCTCTAGACTTTTTTTTCTTCCACGTGGGAGCTTTTTTATGCCTCATATTATTTTTTCTTACCGCCCTTCTCGCAACATTCTTAATACGAAATAATCGTAAGATGGACCTTTCGGCATTTGTTGGAAGAACTTACTCATGAAAAATATAGCGCTTTGGATTATTATTGTGTTGTGTGTGCTTCAGCTGAAAGCTTGCTTGAAGGCTCTTCGTATGGGAGTTATTTTGCAAAATAGTCCATTGAGAGATTTAAGGATGGTTAAAACGTGAGATAATAAATGAAAGAAAAAAAGGACAAATTCTCAATAACCATAGGTTTAAATTTTTAGAACGATTAAGGCTCATGTTAAAACTGAATTAAAGATGCAAATAAGAATTTAAACATAATCCAAAAAAACTTTTAAGCAATAAAGCAAAGAAAGTGTTTATAAAATATTAATTTTCAAGTATTTTTACAAGAATTAGTTTTAATTTTTGATAATATATCATTTTATATAAAGTTTTAGCAACTTTTGCTTTGCTCTGTACATCCACCTGGCGCCTCCACTGCAAAAATACCAATTTCCATCAATTCCGCTGCGAAACTTCCTTCAGCGGAAAACTACCATAATTTGCTACTATCGAGAAAATCGAAATAATAAGGATATAGGGCTTGAAAATGCTGTGTTGGGAAAAATTTTTAACCTTTCGTCCTAGAGCTTTCAACATGTGGGGGCGGTCCAAATGATAATACGATGGAATCATGCATAGACGATGAGGAATGTGAGTTGTTTTTTATGACAAAGCTGGAAACTTTCTAGGTCAGATTGAGATCTGGCGTTTCCATTAAATTGCCATGGTTCTCACAAAAGGATGCTATGCGAATTTACATAGAAGAAAGCCGTTTGGAAGGAATTGACCCATGATTAATCTATTTTTGAATCTTTTCCATTCGATGGAGTCTTTACTTTAACATCACTCCTTCACTGTCAGGAACCATTACTTTTTGTATTCGTCGTGGAGCGAAAGAAAAAACAACCAAATGCTTTGTGCTGAAAAGTTGTGCTCCACATATCGCGCTGTTTTACATGAATGAGGAAAGTCCAAAGCGTGTGAGAATGAAAGAATTCAGGAAAGCGGATTACTTTCGACTTCACTGGATTTTGGTCAATTTTCGGAGCGCACAGTCCAGCTGAGATCTTTTTTTTACGCCACAGGGAGAAAATCTCATGAAAAAAGCCATTTCTGGATTCACTGAAGTGAATGATATCAATATGAGGGCCCTACTCAATTTAAATATCCTTCCCCGGGTTAATTGGGAGCATTGATGGGGGTGCACATGATGAATTTTCACAGCTTCATATACTCCCAAACCTGCAATATCTGAATGGAAATCATTTAAAAGCTCACAGTGAATTTATTTTTCCCATATTATGCTCTGACATATTCAAAGGATTCAAAAGACTTTATTCATTTTGAAGCTTTCATAGCGTCATTGGGATACAAACCAGGCATGAAAATATGTAGAAGATAAGAAAATACTCCAGAAAATCCAAGAGTTGAAAAGTGTGCATTACCTATTCGGCATTAAATCATAATCAGAAAAAATAGCGAAAGATTTGTCTATTAAAATTCATACAAAATTGTATCTTTTTTGGTTTTTTTGTGCATGAAGAATACATCAAAGATTATGATTAGTTCATAAATAATGTATTAATGTAAAGACCATAGATTCAACATTATTCTCAAAATGAAGAAAATCAAAATAATTTTGATTTTTTTCATTGAATCTGTATTTGATTGTATATCCCAATATGATGTCACAACGACCTCAATACGAATTTCAAAAAATTGGATCGATTGGAGTAATTGAATTGTTAGGTGATTGGCGAAAAATTCTGTTTGATTTTAATCATTCTATTGAACAAGCAAACTAGTAATATCCCCATAGCGTGGTTTTTTAAATTGAAAAAAATTTTAAGCGCCTATTGATAGCACATAGCTTTCTTTCTCATAGCTGTAGGCACCTAATCGTTCAGCATGTGCACTGCCTGTGAATAATCTATAAATAACCCATGCATGGTGCAAATTTGTGCAATTACATTTATTGTATAAGGAACGATTGGGGGTGGAGAGGAAATTTTCCAATTGAGAAGCTTCACTTCCACAATGTATATTACGTTTGACTTTTGAGCATCAATAAGCTTTAATGGAGAAACTTTTTTCTCCTATATTTGCTTTATTTATGAGTTTCCAGGTGAAGAACTCTTCACTTTAGTGATGTGTTGTGGTTGAAATTATTCAACAGATTTCATTGGCAGATTGTTGCTTATGGCTATGCAAATTAACTTTTCCACAGATTAAGATTTAATCTTAATCAATTACAAATGAAGAGAATAAAGGAAAAGCATCTCGTGCTCATAATATGAGCTTTTATTGGAGTTTGAGAAATTTTTTTCTCGGAATTATTCTTCTTTTCATCTCTAAAATGAATAAATATAAGTTTCTACATTTACGTGCATGCCTTTTGTGCATAAATGTGCATAACAATTGAATTTCATGGATTATCTACGTACGAGCCCCAAAGAATAATCCTTCCTAGAACTTGTGATGTAGAATCATGAAATATGAAACTTTCTCGGTTAAAGAAATTATAAAGGACTTAATGTACTTGTACATACCTACGTATTTTTTTAACAATTGGAAAATAATTTCATAATAAAGAAACTTATTAAAAACCATGATAATAAAATCATATTTCTGGAATACTTTAGAATGTTCTGGTTCATTATCTACACTCTACCTACAGTATACTAAAAAAAAAAACTTTCAAAAATTCCAAAAAATATTTTAAGTCTTTAAAATATTTTTGTACATTCTGCAACAATAAAAACTTCTTACTCGGTTTGGAAGTTTAAAACTTAAAGCTTTGTGCTTCTCGTTGAAAAATAACCGCCCAAAATTGTGCTTGTTTGACAAATATACAACATACAACATGTTCGTTCATCATTCTTCTTTCCACGCCTTTTCCTGGCGAGTCAGACACCAGCTGGAATTCTCCCATGACATCCATTTGAAAGCTATGTGGCAGAGGTTTCGTGCAACTTTAATGATTTCAGGATTCCAACCTCCCTCGCATTTGTTTGGCATTTCGTTCTCATCTCGTCTGTGACCATGGCGGCCGTGATATCCAAAAAGGGAGACGCACATCGTAAAGATAGATATATAAAATAATCAATAGAAAAGGGGTTTCCATAGCTACACATCATCATCATCTTCACCACGGGGAGCACCCAGAGTGGTGGATTGAATGAAAGTATCGCTCGGAGAATTGGCAAAAGCGTCGATCTCGGAATGATGTTATACTTTCTTTCTAGTGGGGGTGCTAACTGCAGGTCTCCATTTGTCTGCGGGTGATTGAATGCTTTTCTCACTGACTCCCCCAACACAACAGGTTTTTGCAGGAGGAAAATTTTTCCAAAGAAGCAATGAAAATTTTTACCACCGCAAAGAAACTTTCTCAATTTAACTCAGCACACAAACTTCCATCGCGTTTTGATTGATTGATTCAGCGCCACAGGGAGCGGCATGGATGAAGAATTCCTAATGAGGGCGGTCTCGAAAGGGATGAACCAGGCAGGTGTGGATCCCACATGGCCCCCTCAAAAGATTCCGCCACAGTCGTCAAGTCGCATTAATTTCATGATCTGCCGACGAAGATAAATCACAATCCACTTTGATTAATCGACGGAGAAGGTGTTTTCATATATGAATATGAAATTTGGGTGATTGGCCCCCCGGAAAAGGCACCCCTAATGAGCCACCCCCTTTGTGAAGTTCAGACCGAGACAGAATTTGTGTTGAACAAAACTTTCGCCATGGAACTTCAATCACGATAAGCTCTCGAGACTCCCTTAATGGCCGCGAAAGCACAATTTAATCGAAATAATCAGCAATGTAGGAAGTCAGTGGATTGCCAGAAAATTCCATTCTTGAACAAAATTGACGGGGGTTGGCGTATATATTGATTTTCTCGTGGGTCGATTAATTAATCACTAAACATGCAAAAGTCGAGTCCACTGAAACTTCTTTTTCTTCCCAATATTAAACTCAAATATTGTGCCAAAAGAAAACTTGGCAAGTTGCAAAGTATTAATTGAGAATCAAGTTGCGAATGTTCCAAAACTGCAGGGAAAGTTTTCACAAAAATATCACATCCAATATTAAAGTAAAAAGTTTTATTTTACTTTGATATAATTTAATTGAAAGTTATCTACTATTTATTTGCTTATAAATTTAAGAAAATTTATTTGAATTTATTCAGGGAATTTTCCAAACTTTTTCTCATGAAAAATATGGTAATGATTTTTTTTAATAAATCCTGCCTGACCTCTAAGTTCAGCAAGCAGCCGCTAAACACAGGAGATTTTCAAATTCACTTTTTAAATCATCCGTCTTGTTAATTAGGAACTGAAATAATTTTAATATAATTTAAAATTAATAAATAATGTAGTATTGTGTGAGCTTTCTAAATGTATGTTTCACCAACTTAAAAAAATCCTACTCTCCCCACTCTCCTCTACATATTCAAAATTTAGCATAAATTAAATGAATTAAATATTGTTCATTCAATTTGGAGGACAAAACACTTCATTCCTTAATAATGAAAGTGCTTACAAACCATCGCTTTTAGCGAGAAACATGACTGCGACATGAAGCTTTAAAGCTCATTACTGGACCATTGTATATGTGTCGTGTATCCCAAAATAGATATTAAGTGATTTCTCCATGGCGTGTGACTCCATTAGATGTTTGAGGGAGAGAAGAAGAAGGAAAAAAACGAGAGCGGAACATCGAAATTGCAGGGTGGCAGTGAATGTAGTTTAGTACACATATACATACTTTAAATGGATCACCCCAAGCGTGTTGACGTGAAGAAGAAGTTAACACTATATAGATTGGGGTGGGATGAGGATGGAATTGGGTCAGTGAAAATGCGTACTATGAGCAGACGGGGTGCTCTGGGAGGTGGAATGACACGAAAAAAGCACACCGTGTTCTCCAAGACAAATCATTAAATTTAATTAATCCATGACACAAATTCACTTAATCCACAGTCTTTAAATACAACTGATGCTGAAGAAAAAGGAAAAGTGTAAATTCCTAGACGCTCGGATATTTACTTTCTCCTCTATTTAAATTTATTCCCAGAGAACATTCTATACTCCTCCATCTCCCCATTCTACTTATAATTGGATCAAGAATAATATCTTCCTTGTCATTCCGGGCTAAGAAAGGAATAAAATTTACCTCCGTTGATTAATGAGGGTGAAAGAATCCCACAAAAAGAAGTGAACCATCTGGAAGGGCACAAAGCTTACTCTATCGTCGCAATTCTTCCGCAACTGTAGGTTTCTTCACGGACATATCCAAACGAAGCATTGATGTAAAAAAAATAGTTGTGCAGGTGATGGAAAAAAATCTATTAAAGTGTCACCCGCAGGTGATTTTCCATCTCAAGGGTGTATATCTTCTGATTTTCCATGCAATTGCTATGGAGAATATCGTGCAGAAACTGATGGAAATGGTGATTGGTAGTGAAATAAATAAATGTCTTATGTCGAAATCATGGCATATCGTTCACAATATCCCCCATCATGAAGATTCCACCAACATCTGGGATTTTCATAAATTATCCAACAGCAAATGCTCCATAAAATCAGGGGTTGATAGCTACTAAACTACCGTGAAATAATTGATGAATAAGTTTTCTGGAAATTCAATTTAAAGAGAATTAGAAAGGTTATAGCCCTTGAAGGAAAGATCGTACCCAGACCCTTTCTGATAACTTAAACATCTATTTAATAATTTAATCTTGAAAATTCTTCAAAATCTTCAAAGTATGTACAGGAAAAATCGCAGAATAAGATCAGACTTCATTCTAGACATAAGGTTGATAAAATTTTTCTTATTGACTTGAAATACTGTAAATTTTGGTCTTTTAAAGACTGCACGTTTTATTTGTAAGATTACTGGCTTTGCGTACTGTTGGTAATCATTTTGGCTAAACGCACTGAAACCCAAAAGAGAACTTATCATCCTCTCACTTGGGGAGATTGCGACTTTGGATTGAAGTGAGCTCTTGCGTAGATGGTTTATACGTGAAGGGAAAATCCCAAAAAGGAGGATCCACATATGTATGTAGTACACAATAAATTCCATTGCGGAAGGGCATCAATTGGCACTTCGATACTTACCACTAATCCACGATCCATTGAAAGGCCTCCATTTGAGACGACCACTTAAGATATCCGATATGCTAATCTGATGCCCTTTGATGCGATTCCCTTCATCCTCTGTAAATAAAACAAAAGGAGCAATCGCCCCAAAATTAATTCTTCCTAATGCAATAAATTTTGGTGACTTTGGAGAAAATATTTACAAATCATTGCCCTCTCATATTCAATGGCACGGATTTTTTTTCGCTTTTGCCTTTTCTGCCAATACCAATTGGGGATGTGATTTAGGGGTGTAGAGAAGAATTGACTGTGTGTGTTTTGTATCTCATCCCCAGAACTTTTCTTCTCTTCGTCTTCTTTTTTTTCCACGCTACCCCAATGGCAGGGAAATTGTAGCAATAAATCATGTCGCGTGGGGGTGTAATTTTTTTCTTTCGAATTTTCTTTGAGCTTTTTTTCTGCGTCTAACACCGGTACCGTTTGCCATTTTATTATTATTGGGGTGCTTTCTTTCGGCACATAGAAAAATTTCATTGATGGAAATTTGGGACTCGAAGGGACATCCCTGGAAATGAATTTTTCTTTGCCCGAAGCCATACGACGGATATTCTAAATGAAAATACAAAAAGGAAAAAAAAGGAAAAATGTATATAGTAATCAAATATGAATTACATCCATAATGTCACGTAGTCAATTCTGTGGAAATTCTCTTGGAATATTGCTGTAGATTTGATGGCTCTTGGAAAAGCAAATTGAGAGATATATAATTTTTTAGTCAATTTGCAACAAATTTGACAGAGTAAGTGGATTAATTTAAAGGAAGAAAAGGATTATTTAATGAAAATTTATTTTCTTTGGAACTCCTTTTGAATGTAACGCTAAGGCACAAGTTATTCGTGCAAAGAATAATTTAAATAATTGCTCTTCTTAGCTTTTATATTGCATTTGCTGCAGTTTGCAAACTTTGTTTACAACAAAAACTTTCTCATAGTTCTCAGCACCATTAAATCCAATTAGAACAATAACAGAGACAGAGACATTCTCTCTATATTTTATATATTACTCTGTTGGTTTTTGTAAATTATGAAAATAGCATTATTATTAAGATGAAAATTTTATGGCATAGGAAAAACGTTTCTCACGTTCTACATAAACATTCTTCTTCATTCATTCGTCATGAACTGTGCAATCTGCAAATAATTTTGGAGTGAATGAATTTGCAACTTTTGAATCGCATTGGAATAAGATGAAATTTCGAACACGAAATGGTTAGAATATTTTAGTTTTCTGCAAATTGCAATTTCTAATTGAGACGTGATGTGGAAGATCAAATATTTGGAGCGAAGATAATTCAATTGTGGTTAAATTCACACCACATACTTGAGATCACATTCATCCCAGCTTCACCTGCACGGGAAACGTGAGAGGATCTACCACAAAGTGCATGAGGAAAATACCCAAAGAATTTGCACCGAAAAAGCTTCTTCTTCCCTTGAGTTCGTTGAAAAGCTCTTTTTCTCAAATTTCTTCCAATTTTGCACCCTCATCCCACTTCCGTGTGTCAAAAGAGTGAGAAAAAAGTGGCAGCAGCTCTTGTGTGGCGCGATAGAGCTTCTTGTGTACAAACTTGAAAAAACTAACGAACTATGTTCATCCTATTTATCTTCCTTCCATAGTGAGATACGCGATGAGCATTTTAATATTTTTCTTTTTCATTTCTCTGTGAATTTGTGTAAAGTTACTTTGAGATTTCAGAATATTAAGTGAAAAATTTACATCTCTTTAGTTTCTACTTCATTTTTCTACCTTAAAAAAACTTCTACCCATCTTGCACTTTGTGCTCTTTCTTCAAAAGATTTATTCTTGTTCTACTTCTTCTAGATTGTACAAAACCATATAAATAAATCTCAAGGGACTGCCCTAAGGAGGGGCAAGAGCATTAATTTGGCATCTTATAAATGATTGTAGACGGAAATTGAACCACTTAAGGACACAGCCAAATGCATTGCTATGACTTAATTTTAAATAAATTTTAATTGAAAGTCACTTAATTGGCAATTACTTGAATTTACGATATTACACAGCACGAAGAGAACACAGAAAATGTGAGAAAATATTTTAGATTTCATTATTAAGCACGGGAATGGAAACTAAAACATACTTCTTGCGCAGTTTGAAGAAGTAATAGACTGGGTGTGTGATAAATAGATTGATTAGTGGAAAGCTCTTACTACAGACTAATCCACATAAAAAAAAGCATGATTAGAAGGTCAAAAGTTATCAAAATTAACAACAATAGGGCTAACATCATCTTTATGTTTTTTTTTATTTAATCCGGACATGCTGATTTTTTTTAATTTTTGCCCTAATATGACTTCAAACATTAATTCTTAAACAATATTTTTGTAATCTTGTGTAAAAAAATCTAAAATTGTTTCTTAAAGGGGGTCTCTTGGGAAAATTGTTAGAATTTACATAATTTTTAATGATGTAAATTTCGGGGTTTTTCTTAAACATGGTTTTCCGATGTAGGTTACATTTGTAGCCTAGTTATTGAAGTGTAAGAAAATCACTTTTCGACATTTTAGGTGCGACGCCACCTTGTGGTTTTCTGACTTTTCCGCAGAACTGCCCTAAAACACAAAGGTAGGTTTTTCTCAGGATCTACTGGATGGATTTTGATGGGGTAAAAAGGGTAAAAAGCAAATGAAAGAGGACATACCCGTGCATATTTTGATGTACCAGAATTTTAAATTTCCATTCTGGGGCTGAGAAAAGTGGAAAAACGTCAAAAATATCTGAAAAAAGTCACATTTTTCCACTTTTCTCAGGCCCAGAATGGAAATTCAAAATTCTGTTACATCAAAATCTGCATTGATATTTCCTCTTTCATTTGCTTTTTACCCCATCAAAATCCATCCAGTAGATCCTGAGAAAAACCTACATTTGTGTTTTGAGGAAAATCTCAAGATGGCGTCGCATCTAAGATGGCGAAAAGTGATTTTCTTACTCTTCAATAATTAGGCTTCAAATGGAACCAATATTGAAAAACCAAGTTTGAGAAAAACCCCAAGAAAAATAAAAATATTTAATTTCACTAGCTCTCAAAAGAGATCCCCCTTAAAGAAATCAATTCAATTATAATGAAAATAAAATCTTTTTATACCTAAATGGTCGAGCATAATTTATGAAGTACAATGGATAAGTCCGGGTTAATTAAATCAATCTCTTAATTTTCTTTAAGAATTCACTTCTATTGTTTTTTATTGATAAATCAAATATTTTTCATAAAGAATAAATGGGAAAAGCTATTCAATAAAAGTTTCTGTGTTTTTTATTTCTAGCTCTGTTCTCTTATGGATGGTAATTGGTAATAAAATTGGAAATAAGGGCTTCAAGAAAAAAAAAAACAACTTAAACGATATATTTTTTATGTCACCAGAAAATAGAACAATTTTGATTTTACTTCAGAAAGTGTAAGAAAATTTCACTTTTTACATCCGCTGCCTAACATTTTTATAACGGAACTAACATGGTTAAACGTAAGAATCACAAATCATACATGACGGTAATGACTTCCGGTAAACTACATAAAAGCCATAATTTTATTTCCAAGTTCATCTTCAATTATCACATTAAATGCAAACAAAGTGAAATTGTTGCGTGATGAGAAATAATTTGCCAGTTAAATTCAGAAATGAATGTCACCCTTTTATACGTTTCCCTGTATATATGTATGTATGTATATTCCATCAATTGATCCCATTATTGTTTTATAAACAGTTTGTGTGGCACTAAATGATGAGGGTGACGCCAATTCTTCCCCCTTGGGGGTGGAATTCAGAGAAAATTGTTATTTCCCCTTTTTTGTTTCTATTGGTTTTGAATTTTATTTGTGGAATGGAAGTAATTTTGTGAGAATAAAAGCTCCTCGAAATGGGCGACAGTATTTGGGTGTGTTTGCCACTGAAATTGACGTGAAAGACATGGCAAGAGGGAAAAAAAAGTGGAGAGGAAGAAATGCCGACAAACCCACCAATAATTTCGTTCTTCCATCTCCAAGGGAAAATCCACATAACTTTATCATACGTGTTCGGAGATGTTTGGATGGCACATTTCTTAGCTTTGCGGAGCAATCGGAATGTGAAGGTGCCGTATAATGTAATATCGAAAGGCGAGAATTTTCCACCCTTGAGCGTTTGCAAACATTTATTCAACTTCCCGTGTGAATTTATCGTGCGATTCATTTGGGATGGAGAGAGAAAAAAAGCAAAATTCCGTCACATTGTGCGACGAGAATAGGTGCAAATAAACTTGTGAATTGTAACGAAAATTTTATTGTTGGCCCAGAGAATAATGCGAGGGTGACCTATCGATAGTGTGGAAAGGTTTAGCAAAAAAGGCATGAAGAGGTCGCTTACCTGGTGAGAGTAGAAAAATGGAGAACACGATGAGTCCCAGTACGGCGGCAATAACCAGCAAAGCAATGAAGATACCACGCCAATTCCGGCGTCCTGGCGAAGAGGCGACCAACTCCTGCAAGAAAAAAAAATAAAATGATGATATTTTCCAACAGTCCTGCATAAGACATTCAAAGCTGTGGGTTGAAAAGGTCAAACAGATGCTCGATAAAGAATTTAGAATATCACATTTATGAGACGGGTTTGTCATGTATAAATTGGGGGTTTCCCATGGGGTCTCCCAAATGGTTATACACACATTAGCATTTGATTGAAAATTTTCTGAAATTCAGACAGTTGATGGAAAACTAATGGATTTCGAAAATTGACCTATAGTATAGATAGAAAATCATGCCTCAATCGTTTCAATATTTTCACTCACCCACAAAACCACAATTCACGGGAAAACAGAGTTGATAACCATAAACGTTAACCAGCAACAGATAAGAATAAATTTTCTTTTTCTGTTTGAGTTTATCTTACAGTACTTAAGAAATATTTAAAAACACATTGAGAAATTTTTGTCTTCAATCTATTAATGCAATCTGTCGCCTTATCGTATAGCCATATTTTTAACCTCTCTGAGAATTTATATTTTTAACTTTACAATTTTTGTAGTTAATCTATTTTTCGAAAGTTTTTCCAACTCTGAATTGGAGGCAGAAAAATAAAACACATCAAATAGGAAGAAATTCTTAGCAATATGTACATTCAATTAGCTCCAAATGGCTGAATTTTCAAATCATCCGAATGAGTTATCTTGCAGATGGATCCCAGACGCTACCAAGTGATGTATTTTTCCGATTATGTTTACATATCGAATGCTCTCTGTTTATTAATAACGTCTTTATTTTTACCAATATAGCCAATAAAGCCACTGAATTTCTAAAAATATATAAAGCTCCTTTGTGTGCAAAAATATGTGGGATCTTTTATGCAGAGTTTGGCATTATATATCAATAAAATTTAATTTGATTATTCAGTTTTAATTGATTAATTAAATTTTATTTAAAATCAATTTGCGGAAAAAGTTCTTTTAACTGTCCATTTCCAATTAAATCCGTCGAATTAGGAGCAATATTATCATATATCTCATAAAATATCATAAATGCATTGTTTATTCACACAATTCAGTAATTTCAGAGCCATAATGGTATGAAAATAGCTATGTAGGCTATGTAAGTATGTAGAAATAGTCAGAAATTCATGGGGTGACCGCTGAGTGAAACAACAAAGCTGCGATAAAGTCAAAACGAACAAATTTTAATTAGTTTTATCTCACGCAATCCTCAAAGAGCCTTATTTTAATTTATATTTCCAAACTGAACGCATATCAAACAGTAAAGGAAATCTCATAAATACCTAAATAATTGCATTTAACAACTTATTTCAACATTTGTGAAACATTTATAATTAAATTTATTAAATACTATTAAACCTTTAAAAGTATTTTTGAGGTAATGATTTGTATTTGTATTTGTATAAATATAATAAATATTATTATAATAAATAATAATAATATCAAATAATAATAAATATTAGCCTTTAATTTTATAGAAAATTTTGGAAATTATCGTTTTAAATGTCTAATTCCTTAAATTTAAATTAAAAAAAAAACATCATATAGATGTTATTTAATTTTCACTTTAGATAAATCTGATGAAATGGATGAAATTTAATTAAAGCTTTAGTACTTTTCTCTGCATTACCTTCCAGGGTAAATTTTTCCTTCCTTTGATTTTTCGTCAATAAATGTGAACAGGAAAATCAATCAGCCAATGCACATATATGGTTTTACATACAATTTATCCTTCAGGGCTATGCAAAGTCTTCTTCTAATATTTAGTTAATCAATCCAGCAACATTTCACGTGCAGAATATTCTACATTTTGCAGAGGAACGTGTAACGTGCGTGCGATGTATTAATGGTTTCGGATCAATGGATTTGTTTTGTTCTGTGCCAATTGGTAAATATTTTGTTGAACGTTAATGTTAAATTAAAATAGTTCTCAAGTCAATCTAGCAATAATTGTTCAAAAGCACATAATCTAATTTTCCGCCTATTTGAATTATTTCTCAATGCCCAAATGATGACCATTAGAACGCATTAGGTGAAAATAAATAGTGAATACTCGAGAGAATTTCCCGAATTCCCTGTCTATTGCTCCGCCTATGTAATGCTCTGAGCGACACTGAGGTCAGTTGGGGAGGTGGGCTCGATAATGACGTGACAATTGACTGAAATGCCGAAAGTTCATCAAATTGACCACAATGGGATGGGGAACGAGTGTGTCTGGCTGATAGATCGTGATTCGTGATTCAATTGAAAAGCGTGACGTGGAGATTTTTCCACCCTGTGGCACTTTTCGGGTGTGCGGTGGTGATTCCAACCCACTCGCTTTCGGCCCATATGATTGCAGTTATGGGCCTCAGGGGCTGTGAAGTGGGCGAGTGTGTCCATAAAGTGGATAAAAGTGCCAGGTCATGTGAACACCCATTGAACCATTAAAATGTAGTCCTCACGAGAGTTACTGCCACGGTAGGGCATTGCCATATGTAATAGAGAAGTTACCGAGGAAATTCCATTCTGTTTCTTATGAGTTTGCTGATGGCTTTAATACAAGGGGTTGGTATAAAAATAATTACTATACGTATTGATTTAATGTAGGTCAAGAATTCAGGTTCAAGCGTTAAATATTCGGTTGAAATTCAGTGAAAGGGGTCTAACCTTTTTACAAGTAAGCTATCGATTAATATACAAGAGAAAGGTAGGATAGGAAGGTAAATGGATAGCCCATTATAGTATCTTAATTATTCAAAAAGCCTGGAAAAAAAGATTTCTCATGCAAGGAGATTTCAGGATCGGAAAAGTTTACGAATTTACGATTTAAAAGATATTTTATACTGACAGAAAAACTAAACTATCCCCTCTAAAACCTAATAGATAAACTATATGAGAATTGTGTTTTCAGAATTTCCGCAGAATTTTGTGGAACTCCAGGAGAATTTTGTGGAGCTTTCAAAGTTATTCCTGTTTACATTTGCAAAAGATTTTCAAATAATTTCCCCATGGTTTTGTGAAGCAAACAACCAAACAAAACCAAGCAAGTACTCTTCAATTCTCTCAATATATAGCAATTTCTTACCACATTGACCATTCTTGCATTTGCATGGTGAAGCTTTTCCACTTGAGAGCTCTAATTTTGCCAAGTTTGAAGACGATTGCGCGGAATTCCTCAAATAAACCACAGATATTCAAACAAAGTGAAGCACCATCTTTTGAATTCCATAGGGGAGTGGTTGATGGGATGAAGGACAGTTGAGGTTGATTGAGTAACTTTAGCACTGTATTAGCAAGTTTTCTCCCCCAATTCCCAAACTCTGGCGCCTTTGCCCGTCAAATGGCATTAAAACGAGCTTAAGGGGTGGCTTGAGTGAATGGACAGATGGCAAATTGACGGGCTCAGGCAAAAAGTTCAGTGAGTTTTGAGACGTGTAGCGTGTTATTAATTAAATATTTAATGCCTTTCGCAATTACAACTAATTCAATTTCCATTCTAACAACCCCAACTTCTCGCGTTGGTGTTTTGAGGGTACGCTAAGCTCTCATTTCCATTTTCCCAAAACTCGGGGGAGCTTTTCCACGCCAAACAGCCTCTCAAAAACACCCCCAAAAACCCAAATGAGATCTTCAATCAGAGTGGGAAAGTAAATGAATACACGAAGAAAGGGATTCGCAATGGTCTGTTGATATTTTAATAAATAGAAGGTAATTAATTTCTTTGTCGTACACAATATTGAGTGAAAATTACATTGAAATCCCAATGAGAATTGGACTGATTAGGCAGAATTCATGTTGGGCTCAATTCCAATGGGGTGAGTGGGTGGTAGATCAACTGATGGGGGAGGGAGGGTAAAAGGAAATAGATGGATGCTACTTAATTTCCCTCAGAAATTATCAACAGCAGAGAAAAGTTTCTTTTCCCAGAAAGGAAATCATTGTGGGTTTCTATGGCTGAGAAATCAGACACTTGAGGAATGGTAAATATTTTTTCGGCGAAAAGCTTCCGAAGGATAATCGGAATTAGGTTAAAAGACGTTTTTGCGGAGAAGAAAGCAAAGCTTTTTTTTCTCCCGTCAAATCTTGAGGATTATGAGGGGTTAGATCTTGTAAATTCTTTTCATTTAACATCTTCATTTGAACTTAAATTACGATATGTAAGCTCTAAATGTAATTTTTTTTTCTTCACTTATTATTAATGAGGTTGGTTTCAAATGAAAATAAATATTTTTTTTAGGAATTGTGAATTATGAAACTCGGTATTATCAATTCACAAAACCATTGAATAGTGTGAAAAAGAACGTAAATAAAAAAGCTTTTGGATTTCAAATATCTAAAGAATATTTTCCACTGTTCCGGTTCGCTTCATTTTACGATATTCAATTAATCTTTTATGGAAATATTTCAAATTGATTAAAATTTTTACGATACAGAATCTTCATTCAAGAAATGTTCTTTCACATCTAAACTTTCTTGAATCCGTAACTTTCTCGCATGTTATATTTTTAGAATCTCATGATAAATTACAGCCACTCGAAAGGATTATACATATGTCTAAAAGGAAGACCCTTTTGCCCCGGAAATGATGTTGAATTGAATAAAAATTGAAGGAAATAAATAGAAGAGAAGTCGGAGGAAAATTAGTTGGTATACCACAATCGTGGCATACCAAGTATTGTAATCGTCGGAAAAACCGACCACCTCGGATCGGGCTCAAACTTGGTATGAGCACGTTTTGCACATCCCACATTACGAAAATGGTGGTGGAAAATTTTTGATCCGGCCGGCCGGCCTGCCGGCCGGTGCGCCATACTTTGCCTTATAAGTCGAGAACGGTAAAAGATAGAGACTTCCGGTTTGAAGTTTTCTTTAGAAATGTGAGTGTAAATTTTCTTTTTTTCGAATTTTCGAAATCCAAGATGGCCGCCATCCGCCATTTTGGAATATTGTCAACCACTTTCCTTATAGTTAGAGGTCTGAAATTTTAGTATGTTGTAGGGCTCAGTGAGACGTTTTCATCAACAATTCATACTTGACAATCGGTCAAGCCGTTTAGCAAATATGGCGGTCTAAAGCAAAAAGCGTTTTTTCGATATAACTTGAGAACGGCTTGACCGATTTTGCTCATCTTGGTATCAAATTAAAGGTTTTAAGAAGCTCTACAACTATCTAGAACATTCCAAGTTCTAAAAATGTCTGCAAGAGGCGCTAAATACAGAAAACAAAAATTGCCTAACTTTAAGGGGCAATATCTTCGAACCCCGATCATAGATTTCTTTTAAATTTTGATATGTTGTAGCCTGACTCAATATCTTTCACCAGCCCGAAAATGAAGAAAATCTATTTCGCCGTTTAGAAGATATAGCCATTTGAAAAATTCTTGAATTTGAAAATTTCTAAGAGCCATATCTCTTGAACGGCTTGTCCGATTCGGCTCAACTTGGTATCAAATTAAAGGTTATGCAAAACTCTACAACTTTCTAGAACATCAAAAACCTCTAGAACCATTCCTTGAGGACAAAAAGTGCAAAAAACTGTTTTGGTAGAACAAAAATCCGCCATTTTGTGTTCTGGAGGTGACCTTGAAATGTATCGAAATATATGTCAGATTATAGCTTATTTCAATACCTTTCCAG
Organism: Lutzomyia longipalpis; assembly: GCF_024334085.1. Lineage (NCBI taxonomy): Eukaryota > Metazoa > Arthropoda > Insecta > Diptera > Psychodidae > Lutzomyia > Lutzomyia longipalpis. The sequence goes on from NC_074708.1 coordinate 18,044,106, forward strand.
AACTAGTCAAGAAATTTCTGTAGGTTTTATAGAACTTCAGATATGAGCATTTTAATCTGTCAAATTGTTAAATTTTACAAAAAATCGACTTTGCCTACTAATCTACTCAGAAATTAAATTACAACGCATAGACTGACCCATCCGCGTTGTGGTATACCAACTTTAATAACTGGACGCGTTATGATTGACTTAATACCCGCAAATGAAGAGATTTTCGGAGCTTTCGGATGGAATACATAATGTTTTATTTGCAATTCAACAAGCACGTTTGTCGGAATAAATATGTACATATGAATGACAAGGAATGAGCAGATGGTGTTTCGGTTTTGTTTTATTAATAATTAAGAAGCAATATATGGGTGAGATTGAGAGCTGCGGGCTGGTTGGGCAAGAGACCAAGAATAGATTTTCAAAGTGATATTGCAAATGGGGATGAATGAAATGTTAAGATGAAAGAGGTGCGGGATTTCAAGTGAAAGGCTTGAGGGCATTTTGTAACATTTTCTCTCTTGAAATTTCAATCATGCGCTCATTTTAGCACTTGAAAATTGAAACTGCATGAATCGTGTGTCTCAAATGGGATGATGTGCAATTTAATTTCACACCAAGATCGTTGAATTTCATTAGAATTTCATTAAGAAAAAAGTACGCCTCAAGTACATTGTTAAATGGTGAGGAAGAAAACTTCCTCGCAGACGTCAGCATTTTAGTGGGTGTGACACCAAAGAAGGGGATTGAAAGAATCAAATAAAAATGTTAATGTTGCTCCTTAAAAGTCGGAATGATATAAAATGTAATTTTATGGGTAGTTTGATAATTCCCATAATCCCTTATGCTCAAAAATTCACACAAAATCATAGGAAAATGATATGGGATCATGGAAATATCATATTTTGACATTTAAATTATGTTCAACATTTTGAATTTTCACACTGCAATTTCTAACGACAATTGAGATGGAATGAATTATGACAATTTAATTAATTTATCCTAAACCCTGTTCGAACCACATTCACCTTAACACCCTCCTGCAACCGCATATTAATTTCATGTTAAGGGGAGAAAAGGGGCGCAATTGCTTTAGCACCAAGTTGAAGGAGCTCCTTGTGCTATTTATCGAGCGTGCTCATGACAATCAGGATGTTCACATTATATTGAGACACTCTGTGGAAATTGATATTGCTTCCTTTCTCATTTGACACAAAAGGAGCGATAAGGAGACTGGGTGTGCCTCATGTTTTGGGTGCAATCGATCTGTTTTCAAACATTCCCAAAAGCTCCCATATAGACAAGCGTGAGAAGAATTTAAGGGATTCGCGAACAGCGTCTAGGATGGAACAACTTGTCATGAAAATAAACTACCATTACAAGTTTCTTCCTCCTTCAATGTCTTTACAGAGCCATAATTGCTTCCTTCTCGTAGATAAAAGATTAGACGTCGATGAGAGGGCGAAAATGTAAAGAAAAATCTCTAATCATGAGGAAACTTTAACTGAGAGCTCACAATGAGACCTTCCTACCGGATTTCCACATTGATGCTGTGCTATATACATACATATATAGGTATGTACATAAAAGAGAAATATGGTGAAAACGTGTCACTCAAGGGTACAATGAGTTTGTTGAAAATCCTTTATTCAGAGCTTGTAAACAATGAAATTTCAATCGACCAAATATGACGGAATATTAAGATTTCAAATTCAACAACAGAAACTTTCTTAGAAAGGTAAGAGTGGACGTCAATTCATTTGCAAGTGATTTTGATCGTCAAAGTAATATAAAAAATGTATGTAAGTATGTAGGGGTAGAAAAATAGATAAAACGAAGAAAAAAATCACAGATTAAAGACAAAAATCAAGCTGAAAGATGACAAAAGACAAGAAAGCTTTCTTAAACACTGATAACGTTTTCCTTATATCCTTCAGACTATTAACAAAGCAATTACTTAAATCATAAATAAGGCATACAACTTATTTAACACCCTATTTTAAAAATTCCCACAGAAGTTTTCACAAAAGTTGTTCCTTTTTTTATCTGGCTAAAAATCTTCTCAATATATTTTCCCAACTCTACCATGAAGCTTTCAGAGGGAAAGCTGACTGGCGTATCACATGCGAGAGTCTTTTATCTTCCAATACCACCCAGTAAAGAAGGTGGGTGTTAGAATGGCCATGGGGAAGTTTGTGAAATTCGCAAGAATTTCCTTCTTATGGGTGGGGATTTTCCATTCGTGACTTTTGACATTTCGTCTCAGTGATTATAAATGTTCCACGTTATTTTTCTTCCCACTTTATTCGATTAAAAATTTAATTTGATTTTTAGCTGACTCTGCTGTATATGGAGCTTCCTCTGGGAATTTTACTGTTGATCATCCCTCATTTTGTACCCTCCCCCCCTTCCCCAACTTCCGCATGGAATTCCAGAGAGGACATCCCCAAACTTCTCCGAAATCCATAGGGTATATTGGGGTGAGAATGAGGAGTGTCTCACACACAGACACACCTGCTTGTGACAATTGAGAAAATCCCGGAGGTAATCCAATCTTTATTCGATTTTTTATGTAATATCATATAGGGGTGTATTACACTCATAAGCAGGGAGAATTACGTTAATAGAAATAAAATTTGCTCAGAAGCGCACGCTTTTTCATCGAAAGCAGTCTCATGAGATATCCTACCTATCCTATACCAAGATTTTCAAGGGGCTTTATTGTGCTTTCAAGTTCTTTCGCAGGTCTTATGCCACATGAAAGGGAAACGTTACGAAAAGATATGCTTTTGCTGGATGAAAGACTGGTGGAAGTTTAAGGAACTTCCCATGTTACATCGGAACACGGTACACGGAAATACCTCGAAGATGATGTCTTAAATCTGTCACATAAGCTTTATTTTGGATTTTCCCCTTTTACCAAATTCACCCTCTCAAGGCAACATTTTTATCTCTTACTGTCGCAAATTGTTGTATATGTTGTTCACTCCTTTGAAGTTTATCTTTTATCACAAAGTCTACGAAACTTATTTTCAGATGTTTTTCCTGGATTCGTGAAAACATTTTGGTGTATTTAGTCAATTCAAAGCTAGAAGCTTTCGTTGCAATGCATTCGAATAAAATTCAAAAGAAAAAGAATTCCTTTAACGAAATTTTGAAAAAGAAAAATATCTTTTTTAAGGATGTTGATTCTATAGAAATACTAAAAGAAAACTAATTTTCACAAAAAAAAAACAAAACTTTTAAAACTTTAACTAATCCTGCTAAATTGTCTCCCAAACTAATGATACAAAAAAGCACAGAGAAAAAAATTAAGCTCATTTTGTTAAACTTACAGCAATGCGTTTAAGTTAACTTTCAAAAGCAATTACGATAGAGAAGTTTAGCAAACGAAAAACCTTTACCAACGTAAAACTTTGTCGCTCTTCTTGTATTTTTATATGACAACAGGGAGCTGTGTGATAAAAGAGGGGGTGTTAAACTTACTTCAAAAGGAGCATTTACCTCGTCCTTTCCAATTAGTGTAACTTTCTTTATTGGCGTATTGACGACGATGGTTTCTCGTTTGCTGCTCTTTAAATTACTCTTATTTATCTGTTGTGCCATCACCATTTTCCTCTGTAATTTAAACTATTTCCACTAAATCCTCCCTTGAGACACACATATACACACATATAAAAAGAAGTGAACAACAATATTTGAGAGTCAAACACCTTCGACACAAAATTGCGCACAATTTAGCAAAGATCTTGAATGATTTGCATGATTCGCATCACTTTGGTACACATAAGACAAATTTCTATGACGACATAGCTGTAGCACATGCATATTGTCTTTGCAAATCCATTAAAAGTTTGTCGTTGGCATTTCTTGGCGAAAAGCTTCTTCTCCTTACATTGTAAATACAATGACAATTTATTATCTCTGTAACACTCACAAATACAATGAACAACGCCAGCTATAAAAGGATCTTTATAAAATTTTCTATCAAATTGTTTATCTTGTGGGGATGTTGGTGCAAAAAATGTCGCACTTGTGGTGCTCTTGATTTACAGAGAGCAACAAAAGGTGGCAGGCGTTAGGTACATATACAAAAATACTTATAGCAAAGGGGATGGTTTTATTTTATTCTGAGGGAGGCGGGATGAAGAGACAGTGTTTGATAACAAGTGGTCAAAGGTGACCGAGAAAGAGCAGAAAGCGCACGAGCTTTGCAAACGTTGAACTGATACTGAAAGGTTTGTTGACGAAGAAGTACCACCACCGTTTGCATGGCACCAAAACGACGCATCGCTCAAACTCACGAGATTTTCCGACGCTTTCCCCACACAGCAAATCTCTCGCACTCCATAAATTTTCCCGCCAAGCTGTGCACAGACACACAAGTGGACTTGTAGGTTGGAAGTTTCGTTCAATCTACGGTTGGGGCGTCATTAAATTAGGCAAGTCGGAAATTAATGCCCATAACGATTAGAAATCATTAATGCTTAATGAATTCCTAACGCCTCACTTTCAATTTCCTCCCTCTTTTTGTTTCACTACATCTCATCATTCGAGCATTCTCTCCTGTAGCCTTCCTAAAAGCTCTGAAAGCTCTCACTATGTACAATCGTCAAAAGAGAAATAAGAGAGAAGTGAAATCGTCCGATTAAAAGCACTGAAAAGCTCACCAATATTCGAACCATTCCGGGAAACCTTTCAAGAGTCAACAGTGAGCTTTTAATTTACCGCCAAAGAAAAAGTCCGAGTGAAAGTTCTCCCACATAGTCACTTTCACCCCACTTACGCGTCGGTGTGGAAAGAAAATCTTGGGTGGCTTCCTTCCAAGACTTTCTCCTTTTTGGATTCCATTCACGAATCCCTTCATGGTGTGCCAAAAAACAACCTGACATTATTCCACCACCCCATCAGGTATGTGGGATTCACTGCAGATGACACATCCGGACAAACCCCCATATACCTCACACCATATAAAATTGGAGGTGAATATTGTGAGATTTGTCAGCTGGAAAATTTATTCACATTCAATTTATGTGCCATGCATCCCAATATGATAGTGTGGAAAATTTTTGAAATAAAATCAAATCAAAAACACTGCATATAAAATAAATATAATTTTTTCCCATATTTTGTGGACAGTCTGAAATATACAGAAATGACTTTAGTTTTAATTATAATTTTAAATTTAAAAATGAAACTTTTTCGCTTGTCGTGTTTGTTGAGATTCATTTGACATTTTTTGTGTGTAGGCAGAAATATTTTTTTGCAAAAACTTTTATTATATAAAAAAAATATATTTTCTTATTTTTATCGCTTTAAATTGAAAAATATTTTACACAATTTTAAATTAAAATTAAAAAATTCCTCTGCAGAAGGCATCCTTAAGACTAAGACGATGCTTTCTATGCGTAAAATAAATGTCATGCATCCAAAAACAAATGTCATGCATCCAATAAAAAATGTCATGCATCCAATAAAAAATGTCATGCATCCAAAAACCATGTAAAGGTAAAAAATCTTGCGTTCTTGGTTCATCTTAGACCACAGTTTAACACCCCTTAACTACCACCCTTCCAATAATAATAATATTGTGCTAAGAGGTTCCACATCAGGACCAATATGGATTTAATGATTTAGATAACAAGAAAAGGATGCTTCGATAGATATTCTTTTAGGAGCTTAATCCTACAAGGAAAATAAACCCACAGAGAAATAAATATTTATATAGGTATTAAACCATATTACGTTTTCCTAAATACACATTTTAATGGATTTCCTTGTATGTGGTTGAGGGCTTAGACCTTCATCAAGCTTATAGCAGTCATAACTCTTTGAACTTTCACTTTGCTCTACCTCAACAATTAATTATATCAATTAAAATTTAATATTTTATTTAATAATAATTTATTATGCCACAAGGTGTTTTGTGTTAATTTATTTAATTCATCCAAATAATATTTCAAACATTTTAAGCTTCACCTGAGGAAGCGATGAGCTTTATGTCATACAAAATATTAGGAAATCTCTTCCCTCGCGTGACCACTTTAGCAAACATTTACCTCTCGAGGGAAAATGGTTCAAAAGTTGAAGATTTTCCCAACCATAAACCACTCTGTTATTGGTAAATCCCTCTTGAGCGATATCTTCTTACGAGGAACAATCTCTTTCAAGTTACTCCCGCACGTTCAATGGCCATGAATGTTTGATATTCACACCCAAAATCTTGAAATTTGAAATTCATGACGAAAACCACATCAAGGTTCTCAAATGGTGCCAGTACATGGGAATAAAGTTTCCCGTGCCACGCCATTTTATCGTAGGCAATAACTTACAGTGGCTCAGTGTAAATCCCTTCAGGAGTATACAGCTAAGTCGTGTTGCCATCCCCCTTAATTCTTTCCGCGAAAGAGTGAACACAAAAGAAAGTGCGAAGGAAGTTCACTAGAGGGCCAACTGAATGGGTGGGATGAGGGTGGCTTAGGGTGCAAAAAGCAACAACCAAAGATTAATTACATTGGAAATTTTTCTCTCTGTGCCTATTTTTATATCGCTACCACAAGAAGCCCTCTCGATCTTTTTAGTGCCGAAAAATATATAACACAACAAGGACTGCTTTTATTGCATGACAACAACTAATTAATTCCTCAGCGCGGGGAAAAAGAAAATACACGCTTGAACGGAAATTCGTAGTAAAAGAAAGAGAGGCTTTAATGATGTACGAAGGCTGTGGATTAAAAAATAATTTTTTTTTACTAAACTTGAGATTAATAAAATTCTATCTCCGACTGCATAAAGAATATTCATAATCTTCTTTCGTTTTATAAGTGAAATGTTTTCGTATATAAGTATGAGTGGGAGTGGAAGAATTCAATTTCTCGAGAGCTTTGTATTGTGAATAATAAAATCCTGCAAGGATGAATACGATGAATACAGTAGAGATAACATTTTTTCTCTTCTCTGATTCACTCAAGATTCTTTCCGTCTGGAAATTCCATGTTCAACCATAGTGCTTTCTAGGCCATGCTGCAGGACATATGAATGTTTTCGAAATGCTGTAGTACCCTGGAAAATATTTCATTTTTTCTACTTTATTTCTTTTTAATTTTTTTTTCTTGTTTGCATTTAGGGCTTTTCTGCTTTCGCAAGTTGAGATATCGGAAACAAATTTAGTAATTTTATCTTTTCTAGTGCGCTTATTTAAAGATTTTTTTCAGTACATTTTTCCATATCATTCTTATTCAAAGCTTAAAAAATTTTAAAAACCAATTTAATCACATTTGTTGTACTCAATTTCTCAAAAGTATAGCATTTACTAAGAAAAGTGAAAGAAAATACTGATCTCATTGTAGCCCTGTACTATAGCACGAGAGAAATTATAATATAGAGTAAAATGAAAGATTTTAGCTTTGGAAAATCTTCTCAATATAGTGATATTATTTTCAGTTTATTTCTGTCGTAAATAACATATTTTCTTTTCATACATCATTTTCTTTTTATAAAAGAAAATATGTAAATTGTAAGCTTGTGGGGAGTTTATACTTTTAACAATTGAAAATATTCTTCGAGAATATTCTCTAGACTGAATGTTGTGTGTTGAAATTGTATCAAATTCATTTGAATTACAAAGACGAGCTAAACTTTCGAAAGCTCTCAACCTTCTTTATGTAAGGTGCTTTCATGTTCGAGCTTATCTGATAAGTATGGGAAATTGGAAGTAAACAACCAAGTGAAACAAATTGCAAATAAACAACAACATAATAATCTGACATAATTGTATGGCTAATTTTAAATCAAACAGAAAACCATTAAACTTTTATACATTTCCTGAACATTCTTTTCAATATTTCAAGAAAACATGTTACATGATTTAGTATGTTGTTCGGAAATATAATCTACAATGACAGAGAACAATAAAATTAAATTGCCACGTGAAAGCTGTTGTGTGGCAAATTGCATTTTGAAATTACAATCTGTTGGCGGTTAGGGAATGCAATATGTATGTATAGTGTGCCAAGAACATCCGCTTTGGAAACTAAAACTTTGAAATAATACAAAGTTTATGACTTTTAAAATTGCACGGCACATAAATCTTTTGCATACCACCATACCTTAGATGTCTTAAATATTTCCAATAATCCTCTTTGATACAAAGGATTTTCCCCGCAGGCATTTTAAATTGAAAGTATTTCTACTTTAAGTAAAATAGAAAAACGAGAAAAGTTTTTGAATTTCTCGCAATAAATTCTTTCATAAAATCCTCCACATTCCAAAAAAGCTCTATCATAACTTCCACGAGTGCAAGTACTTAAATCCTCTTCCACATACAGCTTTATTCGAAGTTGTGGCAATCATTGCTCAGTGGATCAGATTTATTCATGGTGGAGTTCCTTTTAGTCACTTCTCCGGGAAGTGTTGAAAAGCAGAAAAATAGTCTTTTTAACAAGCAGCTGTTTAAACACTCATGCGAGGGTGTATCATCCCCTATGGCGACATGCTGTGTGTTTGTTTCTTCTGATATGCTCCCATAGGCATTAAATCCATTCACGGTCGTTTCTCATGCCACCATGCGTTGCTTAACGTGCTGTTAATTCATCATGGAAGAATCTTCAAGCTCAGCTGGAGACCCAAACTGCTTTTTGGATGTTATGGGGATGTGGGTGAAAAGTGAGAGTGCGTGTGAGCTTTCGGGAACGCAAGTTTAATGTTTTGATTTTTTACGCAGAGCTTTTAGTGTCGCCCAGGGGCGTTTTTTTTATATAAGAGTTTTAGCTTACTTTGAAGGCAAATATTTAAGGTATATTATGTTTGATAATTCTTGAGAGACCCTTTACCAAAAAGTATTTACCTATTTGTTTTTTTTTCTTCCCACTAATTGAATTATTTTGCATTTTTGCATTAAAAAAATAATTTTTCTCTAACTCCCCCGTCTTCCCTAAAAATTAGCTAAAATTTTGTTACATATTAAAATCCTAATGTGAGACACCCCTTGTCTTAATTTATAAGAAATCGAACCATTGAGCTTTAGCAAGAAATCAGTGATGTGCCATCTTAGTCGAGGGTGTGTCTCTCATCAGAAAAGCACCACACTTCTCTTCAGTTTTCCTTTAGCTCTCTACCAAAAAAAAAGCTCTAATTCCTTAATGTGGCATTTAAGTTAGTGGAAATAGCTTCCCACATACATATATAAACTATAAATACACTAATTTCCTCTTCTATATTGCTTTTGCGGCGTGAATTAACATTTTTGTGACCCGCCCCGGAGAAATGCGTCATCTCTTTGTGGATATTTTTCTTCATAGAAAAAGTGCGACTATTTAGCATATAGTTTCAGATGGACTTTCAAGAGGGTGTGATTTGCCAACATGGGTAGTTTTGGGTGGGAAAAAGTAGGTCAATTTGAACACACACACAGCATTCTTCTTCGGTCTCTCTAGACACCCACAATAAATAATACCAGGCGTCCCCACTGGGAAATTCACACACAAAACAATCTCACGACTTATTTTTATTGTTAGCCCTTGCAGTGGCGTGCTAGGTCGTTAAGCTCACTCCGTTGGGGGTGGTTTTTATTTTCTCAACTTCATCATGAAATAATGAGGAGCATTTTGTCCCCTTTCTCTGCGATTAAGTGCAATAAATGTGCTCTTACATCCCATTATGGCGCTTATTCGGTACAACACCCGCAGCATAATTTTTGGATGATTCCTCATCCCTCTGCTTTTAACAATCTCCCGCCGTGTATTCATCTGAATTAATTTATTCCACGTTTTCTGACTTTACTCATCGACTAAAAATGAAGACACTATACGTAACGTTCCGTCGGGAAAAGGTCATCACTTAAATACGCACTTCGACCCGCCAAACCCCGGGTAATTTTTTTTCTCCGCCTCATCGCAACCCCCGAAAGCATCTTAAAACCTCCACCCCTCGAGGTTGAATAGATAAAGCGCCTTGAATTTTACCATGTCACAGAACTACCCTCGGCATGCGGGACTATGGATGAGCTTTAAGCTTAGTGATGTCGTATCTTTTATCGTGGGCAAAATGAATGCTGTCGAATACCAGGGAGGGGGGGAGGATATTTGGTTCCTTGATATAATGGCATATAACTAACATATTGAAGGGGAGGGTGGGATCAAGGATCAGTAGCGTGGAGAATGGACAGGCGTGTGGAAGTGAAGAGAAGCTTTTTGACGTGGGATCTACGAAATTTTAGAGACATCCCATGTCACAGGGATTTTAAGTTCACTCCGTCCCCTGTGGAAGTTTGCAATAGAATTAACTTGCATATACATATTCAACATGCAATCATATTCAATGTCTTTTATTCCACTGAGCTAACCTCCCATGGGGGCAACCACGAGAGAACAAGGGGATGTTTTTGAAATTCAAGGTGTGCACATTTTTGAAATCATTCCCTCAAGAGATTTGGGAGAAACTTTTCAGACAACTCGCTCAATTGGACTGAGAAAGGAAAGAAAAAAATTTAAAGTAGAATTTTCCACAATGAAATTCCTAACATTTTCTCTTCCCCATATATGAGGGTAGTCTTCCCGTAGAGAGATATCTCGGTGTCGCATCCAATTTCAGCATTAGCCACCGCTTGTTTAGGTACCACACCCCCTAACAGATACCAAGCTAACTTTTCCCAGGTTAAAGTGAAATTTCGGGTGGGAAAATGAATAGAAAATTGGTGTTTGAAGCTTCACACTCGACTAGCTGCTGAAGTACAAAAGCCCTTCTTCGCCAATTGATTCTCCGCCCTTTTTGTTCGCTAAAAGTTTCCATGCAATTATTCCTCGAACGAGTGTGGAGTGTCGTGATGGGAAAATGAGCCCCTGGGACATCAACTCTCGAGGGGTAAAAAGAAATCAATTTTCGACTGTGAGAGGTGGTGAATTTTTTGAATCTCTGCCAAATCGATATGATGGAAAATGAGTTAGTGAAGTGCAGAAAATTTATTAAATACCAGATACGCGGAAATAATATTGATTCTCCATTTTGCTTTAGCAGGTTATAGATCATTAATATTTTTATGTATACCTAGATAATATAATATTTTATATAGTATTACCAATGAAATTCAGGACTGCGGTAAACTTTATGTAATAACTAAACATCATATTTACAACAAAATATGTAATTCATTACAGTAACTGAATTTTGCAGTGATGGTAAAATAAAATGTATTTGATTGAAAAATAATTTTTTTTTATAAATTGAAAGAGATGGGAAAATTACTAAAATGATAACTTGTGAAAATTGAATTTAATGACAGGTAATGAAGGAAATTGAACCCATTCATTAAAGTTAAACGTATTTTAAAAGAGAAAATTGGAATATAAAACAAAAACTTTAATGAAAATTTAAAATAATTAACATTTTCATTGCCCTGCCCTGTACATTTTCTTTGTTATAAGAAATGTACTATTTACAGAGAAAGTTCCAGATTCAGTTTTGGATTTTGCCATGCAGAACAAATTTGATTGTTAATGAAATTGGAAAAGAGTAATAAGATATTCAAGGCTCGTTTTAGGCCTTTACCCATGAGAAAGAAAGAAAGTTCGGGGCACGTTTTTTTGTTTCACTTTAGGAATTCACACCGAAACAAAGGCAAGGATTTCTCTGAGAACTTTATGTGTGCCTTTTCGTTAGTTCGTCATTAATTACGTTGCTCAGGAACTAACGAATTGATTGCGTACTCCGTGAAGGGACCACTCGTGAGGAAGGAAAGATAGATCAACATCAAGTGGTGCTTTATGTTGATTACATTGAATTGCAAGGAGCAAGGGTATAAAGGAAGAAGGCAATGCCGAGGGAATGTAGCAAGAAGTTATATGAGAAGAAGAACTCCTTCAGAATGGATGTTGCTTTCAACTCTCACCCCGGAAAGGATATGTAACCCTTATAGTATGCCACCAAAAATCTCTTCCGTTGGATGCAATTTTGTGAAGGAAAAAAATTGCAAAATTATCGTTTCTCTATTCTATCCACGCGAGATACCAATCTTAACAGGTTCCGTACATACGTATAGTTCTCCCTCTCTTGGTGCAACCTCATTGCAGCATTGCGCCTCTGGGGGTGACTTCATCTTGTGCATACTTAACACATTTTCCAACTTTTCCAACTGCACCAGATTGTCAGTGTTAATATTTGTAAATGAAAATGTGTACCATCCTCGCTAGAGGATACATAAACAGTGATGTTGCGATTTACATAATAGTGTAAAATTATTACATTCATCCCCCATTGTGCAGAACACATATCTGCATCTTCACACAAATAAAAATATAATGTATAAAATAATATTTTCTCTCCACGATTGCCAGCGGGTGTGGAGCACAAGCAACACTGATATATACATTATTTTATTATTAGTTTGAAATTCATTGCATTCTACACTTCCTGTGGGGAATATCAATGAAACAGCATGGATTTGAAAACTATAAATTGAAAATTGTTGCAAGTAAATTGAGTTTATTGCACAATCTCAGAATCTGTGATAAAATGACGAATGTTTTTTTTTTATTAATTTATGAAAATTGATTTTGCAAAGTTTCCAGGATTTCTTTATCGATAACTTCATTAAAATCTTTTACAAAAAATCTCTTAGCAAATACATAAACTTTGAACAGAGTATAATTAAAAAACTATCTTTAGATTTAATTTTCTTTTATTTTTAGCTCTAGAAATTGTTTTCCTTTGCGAAGCTTTTATTAAACTCTCATTTTCTTTTTGTGCTGCAAAGTGTTTTCCGATTTCTTGAGTTGCTTCAATTAAATATAAATCAATTGTAGTAATGGTGCACCCCGCAAGAGAATACTGAATTGAAAAGCTCACCAAAAGCTCAAAAAGAATCACCCCCATGAGGAAATTGATTTTCCTGCCAATTGCAATTAATTCAGCTATGTATTTTCGTCTTTTCCCCATATCGCCAGTGTGGCGTCAAAAATGAGGAAAAGCAAGGACATGTAGAAGAGTGAGCTGTCGTTAAATATAATCCTAAATCAATAAGCAGAGTATTTAATTAGGTCTGACCAATTTTCAGCACACAATTATACCGCCCATTCAGCATCAGTATGAGGATTTTGGGTACGGAAGCGAGTGTGAAAGGTTCCCCACAAATCTTCCCCCTCAAGTACTGTGATTCAAGTTTCGTGGTAAATGGAATATCAGTCATGTGATAAATTAGACCAGGAGGAGACCAAAACCCCAACATTTCCCAAAAGGCGAAGGATGTTGTGGAGTTTGGGAATTATGTGAAAAACCATTTAGAAATCCACATGGACGAGCGTGAAAGACTTTCTCTCACACTTGAACAATCTTATTCGTTACTCCTAACATCATCTCCACTTCCCTTTCCCTCCTTTAAAATCCTTACATATGTGGATACTCCCAAATGCCTTCTAACCAAAGAGAAAATCTAAATCACATTGCAGACATTTGTGCAATTCGGGTTTTACATCCAAAAAGTGATTGGGATACCCAAGTATTGGGTTCTCTCATGTTAGTTTCATTTTGTAACACTCCAGACTTGATCTATTAGTTTACAACTGCCATGTTTAACCATCGTCGTGAGTTGCAATATTGTATGTCAACAGCAGAAGCCAAAATGTAAATCAACGGTTGATTTTCTGTCAATATGCAAAAGCGTTACGTGGTACGATTGTCAATAGATGTGCGGTCGACATAACTAAACACGCAGAGGGGCACCCTGGGTTCACCATGTTAAAGCGATTCGTTGTGATATAATTAATAGCTACAAATATTTGGACTTATTTTTCCATCATTCTACCCCCAGAGGAATGTTTATTTTGCACGGGAATTGTTTTGTCGTTCAGCTGGAGCTTAATATATGGAAATGTTTGTTCCCCAACCACTCAACCTATAATGCTAACGTGAATTCATATTATATCAAATAATAAGGTAAGTTCCCTAATTTATGGGGATTCATACTTTTTGTTAATTTATTTTCTTGATTAGTTATTGAAATTCAAAATAGTTTACTGAACTTAAAATATAATTATTATTGTATATTTAAAGCTATACGATAAATAATTAGGTGAGTCACAATTACTATAAACCTTATATTATGTAGCATTACCCTATTATTCAATTCTATATAATATCTACATATTTAATTTAGTTTATTGGATATGATATATTGGAACAATATAATCTGCATACCGTAAATTTTAAAACAAATATGCATTGAATTTGGTCATAAAGTAGAGACAATAGACGGCACAATAATTAATGGGTAGTTAGTTATCTATATACAAACCGAAAAGGTGTCAATCATGGACTAAAATTTTTGATGAAAGTTTTGATTTTTTCTATAAAAGTCAAGAACAAAAAGCTCTAAGTCTTTCAAAATAGTGATTTGTCTTTAGTTTAGAAGAAATAAAGCTAAAAGTTTCACAACTATGTAATGTACTTAAGATGGAGAATATTAATGCATTTTGCTGCAGCAATTTAACGCACACCCACTTATAAACCACTTAGAACAACCCTTTTAAGTTCTACCCTCATTTTCACTTGTTGCATTCACTTGATTAAACAGCAATCATCCTCAAAGTTATCGTAAGTTGGCATTTGGAAAGTTTTTCTTTCATTCAGATTTTTTCGAACTAATTTCTCTTAATATTTTTAATATAGGTACATAATTTTCCTGGAAAGCTAATTCAATTTGTAAGAAACTGAATAATATTTTATGGATAATACATTTTGAAGTTTGCCAAGCTGCGCCCTAAATCCTATTCCCTCTGCGGTGAGATGAAAAGGAATAATTCTGAATAAAAAATACTTGCATTTGATTTAAAAAAAAATCAAAAAACAAGTGACTGAATTTATGGAAAATTATAATAGATTTTATTGTTTTCCAATGATGCAGGGTCTAGCTGAAGTAATCTCGAGTTTTAGCATTGAACTCAAAAAACAATTAGGATAATTTCCCATTTGACTTTACATAGAGACGACAACAAGGAAAATTTATAACAGCTTTTGGCATCTCTTCTTTGGATATGTTCAATTAATCCAAATTCTATGGAAAGGAAAATATATTTGGAAAATTCCAGAGAAAATTCAAGAAATGAATTTAAACACATTTTCATTTGATAGCAGCAGAATCAAAGACATTTCTGTGAAATGTAAAATTTATTCACTTGAAAAAAGTGCATTCCTTTACACAGGAAAATATTTATAGTACAAAAGGCGAAACTCTCTGACATGGAAAATGCTGGAATTTTTATTAATTTCATAAAATATTCAGCTCGAATTTTTACGATGCACCGTAAAAAAAGGAAGTAATTTTGTGATGAAAGCAACAAAAGTCTGTGAAGCAACAAAAGTCTGAAAGCAAAAATAAAATTTCCAACCTTACCAAATTACCATATAAAGGATGAGCATGAAAAAATCGTGAGAAGCACTGATTTTATGTGATCGAACACAGAAGATTATTCTCAGAAGTATTACCATAAAATTCTTCTTTTATTGGGCTCCCAACGAAACATTTTAACCAATGAGTCTGATGGGAAAATTGTGTCGGTATACAATGGGAAATTCTTCACCAAATTTTCCGAATAGAGCTTCGAGGTATAATTTCCCGCCCCCTGTCCCCTACACATCATCCGCAATCAAATTGCCAATGGGATATGATTACGGATCCCATTCATATATGACTCGTGTTCTCATTACAATGCCATTTAGTATGGAAAGTCAAACATACGTGAAATGTTTATGGGAAAAGCTCGTATGCGGTAGGTGATCTATGGTACGGGGGATGAAAACGTGAGAGGAGACTTGGAGTGTAGAGAAGTTTCCAATAACCATTTATTACCTCTCCTCGCATCTATTGTGCAAACTTTGATGCTCATTGAAGGTATTTTGCAATTCTCCATCTCTCCGGATGCTCACCTGGATGGCACAGAAATAAATGCCGAAATTTCTAACTTCATTATGCCATATCCTGGTACAACATACATACATAGATACATACATATGTATGTACGTACCGTACATATAGGGAATCGCTTAACGATGCAGAATACACGCGGGAAATTCACATGGGAAAAGGTGAATGTGCGGGAGATTGAGAACAAGCGATAAGTAAAGTCGTTAGGGGTCCATTTGTTGCCTCCTGATAGCACATTGTGAATCTCATCGCCTTATCTCGCCTATGAATAGGCATTATGATGATGTTCTCGATTTAAATGGTAATTAGAATTAGGTTTATCTCACTTCGTTTGGCACGAATATTCGCACCAAAGGGTTGTTATAATGCATAATTGACCAATAAATTGAATTCAACAAAGTGAGAGAAAATTGAACTTAAATTCGGCTTTGAAGTTTCGCAGTAGCTAAATTGATAGAAAGTGATAGCTAAGCTATATGTAATTTAAAACCACTACGGTGAGATACCATTAAAATAGCAAAATAGCATTAATATTAAATTGTCTTGTGTGTTCTAATTTAAAAAAAAATGTGAGGATTTTAAATCAGAAAGGGTTTGATTATCCTGTTTTCATACAAAACGATATTTTGCAAAAAAAAAGCAACTTTCCCATTAAAAAAATTGTTGTGCTTTCACTGATTTACCGGAAAGCAACATAATCAATAAAAGGGAAATATACACACCTATACCTTAATACAAACAATTTTCAATGTTTGCCAAAATAATGAACATTGATTAGCATGTTTATTCGTGAAAGACTGAATTTGAAGGTTATTCTAGTTACCTATACATATGTGTAATGTATACATAACATATACCTTGATCTGAGGAGGGAGCTTGAGAGGATACTGCGTATTTTGATGTTATTTGCCACACAACCCTCAAGAGAGACTTTTGTCTCACGATATCGTTGTGGTTTCATCCCAAGTGACGAGGTATAAAATTAATTTCTTCCTAATACCTCCCCGGAGTCCCTTACGCCAAAAGGAAGATTGAGTTACTTTGCCGGAGGATTCCATCAGACATGCTTACCTGAAATGAAAAGAAAAAAAATTCATTGAGCTCCCATGCGGTACAAAATAATTTATTATAGGTTGAAGATTTAATTTTTCCCCCAATTCATCTTTCAAAGCCCCACCCGAAACCACTCACTGCTTTTGCAAATTTCTGCGGGAAGAAGTCGAAACCGAAAGCCACAGAAGTGCAATTAGTGGTGGAGTTTTTGAACACAATAACAACCACAGAATGCTCTCATAATTTATTCCACAAAATTTACTAGAATGCATTAGATAGCACTAAAATTTATGAGTTTAAACTTTAGGCACTGGAGTCATAATAAATTTCCTGTATATCAGTATCCATAAAATGGGCAATACTATTTTTTAGCTGTGATTCTTTCTTCAAAGAAGCACAGCTTCTGTGTACACTCATTTAGCTGTGATTCTTTCTTCAAAGAAGCACAGCTTCTGTGTACACTCAAAAATGCAAAGTCGTCAGATCGGGCTCAAACTCGGGATGAGCACGAATTAGGGTCCCTACATTCCAAAAAACGTATGCGCCAAAAATTGTTCCGTCCGTCCGTCCGTCCGTCCGTCCGTCCGGCCGGAGTATAAAGGTATATTGCGAGAGAACGGTAGTAGATAGAGACTTGCGGTCAACGGCAAAGTTAAAATATCGGGTGGAAGAAATCCGATTATGAGGTCAAATCCACTCCCCCACCCCCCCGTCCGCCATTTTGAATAACCCCCAAATTTTGTTTTCGCTATATCTCAGCCTCTATTATAGCTAGAGGTCTGAAATTTTGGTATGTTGTAGGGGCCATCAAGACCTTTCCAACGATACCTCATTTTCGAAAATCGGCCAAGCCGTTTAGCCAATATGGCCGCCACAATTTTTCATCGAAAATCGGCCATAACTTGAGAACGGCTTGACCGATTTTGATCAACCCGGGGTCAAATGAAAGATATTAATGAGCCCTACAACTGCTCGGAACATTGCAAGTTCAAAAAATGACCGCAAGTGGCGCTAAAATCGAAAACAAAATTTTCGATGAGTTTTCGATGAATATCTCGAGCATCGCTTTATAGAATTGCTTCATATTTTGATATGTTATAGTTGGCTATAATATCTACCACCATGCCAAAAATGAAGAAAATCTATGTAGCCGTTCCGGAGATATCGCGTTTTAAAGTTAACATGTCATATCTTGAGTTGCATGACTAACGCCCCGCGAAGCGGGGCGTTTTATATATACACATATAAAAGTAAAGTGAAATATATATATAAATGTATAGATATATACATTATATATACATATAAAAATGCAAAGATAAATATATATAAACTGCAAAGATAAAAATTAAATATAGCATGGATGGAACAGTATAAAGCGAAAGAACGGTAAGTAAAACTTACGGGCTGTGATTCTTTCTTTGTCAGTGAAATGTGAAATTGACGGAAAATTGGGAATGGGCAAATTTTGAGGAAGGCTTTCTCGCGTACCGAATCACAGCCAACGCCCACGATTAAGGCATTTCACAAAATATCTGCGCGTTGGCTGTGATTCGGTGCGCGAGAAAGCCTTCCTCAAAATTTGCCCATCCTCAATTTTCCGTCAATTTCACATTTCACTGACAAAGAAAGAATCACAGCCCGTAAGTTTTACTTACCGTTCTTTCGCTTTATACTGTTCCATTTTTGTTATGGGGGTGGAGAATTTTCTTCTCGAAGCTTTTTAATGCTAAACTATTTTTCCAAAACAGTAAATCCTGTTAATGAGCATTTGAACTTTTAATTTATGATCTCCTCTACGTTATAATGGTATTAAAACTTTCCATAAGTTTTTAGAAGATTTTATACATCCTATTAACATTTTATTCATACATTCTTTTGACGTGGCCTGCTAAAGTGGAGCATGTGAACGAATAATGTGACATCATTCGTTATGCAAATTTTCTCTTCTCCGCTTAGCACAAATTCATTTAAATTAAATCAAAATATTAAGATAATTTATTAAAATTATGAACACTGGTTCTACATACTTTAAACAAAAGAAAATAAATTGTAAAAAATAGTCGTACAAGTCATGTGCAAAAATAAATAATTTTCATCGTGAAAATAAATTACATTCTTAATAAACTACATGGGTAATAAGATTGATGAGAACGCTGCTATTGCAAATAAAACTTAACAAAAACTCTTTGCAGTAAGTATAACGTATTAATTACTTGAGCATACTGAGAAAATGTCAAGAATGTAGAAAATCATATAATGAAACCTTCCCTACTTCTGTGTCACGTTTAATTGAGAGGTTCTTGTCAACCTCGAGGGGGATGTTCGACAAACCCATGAGATTTCTGATCTGATTCCCCCAAGAAACTTTCTGAAGAGATTCCATCAGAGAGCTCATACGAAAATT
Source organism: Lutzomyia longipalpis (assembly GCF_024334085.1). Taxonomy (NCBI): domain Eukaryota; kingdom Metazoa; phylum Arthropoda; class Insecta; order Diptera; family Psychodidae; genus Lutzomyia; species Lutzomyia longipalpis. The sequence goes on from NC_074708.1 coordinate 18,063,464, forward strand.
AGTTCTCGTGCACAACTTAATTAAACAAGAGAAATTTTAATATTTAATCAGATATACGGTTATACCGTGAAAGAGCAGCTGACACGTCTCAAATGCACTAATAACAATTAAATAAGTAGATTCACCTTTAAATTTTTAATCAATAATGTATTTTATTTCATTTTTTATTAAATTTTTATTTTTATGCAGAATCGTTTAACTTAAACGATTTAAGTAAAATTCAATTTACAAAAAAACACAAAAAAATGGATAAAAATTTATGAAAATCAATTGCGAACATGGAAATATATTACCTATCAAAATAAATTTGAGAGATATTTTGGCTACAGGCCATTTATCACCATGTGGAAAATATCCCAAATACCCCAAATATGTTAAAATTCTGAACAAATAAAGAATTCGGGAGCTTTCACAATATGTTGGCAGAAAGAGGAGCAACATTATTTCAATATTAATAATTATCTCGGAGTTTTAATTTGTCGACTATTAAAATTAAATTTATTATACTCTACTGGAGATACTCAAGTAGAATCTGACGGAGATATTTAAAACGTTTTTTAAACAGTTTTATTGAAAATTTATTTCTAGCTCAATTTTTTAAATTAAATTTTCTACTAGGTCAGTTTTTACTGAGAAAAACTACATTGAAAGAGTTAATTCAATAAAACATAACGTCTGATAAAAAGAGAAAATAAAACTCAGCACTTTGATTGGCTAGGCTAGCTTTCAAAGGTTTCCGCAGTGACAATCCCTTCAAAAGGGTTATTTGCTGAGCAATCATTTGGGGGATAAACAGAGAAAAACAGGAAAATCATTTAATTTTCGAGCTTCCGTTTAAATTAAATGTAACCCACATTCGAAGTCAAATCTCTGAAATGTCCCTGGAAGGGAGAAAATCATGACAGATCTCGGTATTTTGAAGTTAAAGGTATAAAATCCCATTGCAAAATAAACCCTGTAGCCATGGGCAAAAGCTACAATTACAATGGGTATGTGAGAGATAAACTCAAAGTGTCAGGAACACATCTGAGAAGAGACAATTATTGCTACCCACCGCCCATGTGCTTTTCACCATGAAAAGGAAGATCATCAAAGTCCCATCTGGAAGCCAGGACATTGCGCCACTTGGCAGTGCTTTTGTGCAAAAGTGTTTTGGAGGAAGTGAACTGGAGGTTTGAATGAGGTGAAGTTTCATCATCAAACACCCACTGTGTGGCCACATCAGAAAACTCCTGAGTCAGTTCAAGGATTTCACAAGCAATCTCTGTGGCATCTTCAAGCGCAGCATGACTGTGAAAAAGTCGCCTCATACTGAATGTGTCATGTTTGAGTGGTATTTTGGGTTGAGAGACAACACCCACCGCACTTTAATGTCCCACAACTTTCAAACGCACTCATCCCCTTAAATCAATATTTCAATTTACCTCCAAGCACCTGCCGCCCTTCATCAAATAGATTATTCTCTGGGTAGTGATACCCCTTGCCACTCAGGTTAATAAATGATTCTCATTAACAATGTGAAATGAAGACTATTTGCACATGTGGGTGATTTTTAATCTACCAACATACTGATTTGTGAGGCTTGTGCGATATACATATATTTCCTTTGTATTGTATTTATTTAATAAAATGACTTCATTAGAAATTTTATTTTAAAACATTTGCCTGCAGCTTAATTAAAATTCAAATATTTGAATAATTTAGCATTCGAAATTTTAATTTTAAATGCAATCTAAAAATATGTTGTGTTTTTTAGGGGAGAATGGAATGCAGGTAAAGAGTTTTTTTGCTTCAATTCATGACGAAAAAATATTGCATGTGAATAAATCAGAAATGGATAATTTTTGACCTGTGGAAATTGTTCTTATTATATTATATACGATACTTAATAATTTGAAATAGTACCTACTCTTAATAAATTATTATCCTGAATAATTACATATTACATATAACATAATTCATGTTCAATGATATTTAAGCATGATTATTTGGAAAGAAAATAAATATTGATATGCAATTTAACTGGGATTTGCTTTTAGGGATTGAAACATATGATTGGATAATAAATAAATAGAGCTGTCTAAGGAAATTTCCATTGATTGCCTCTGCTCTCCAATCGATATGCCAAGAGCTATTCTTTTAGTAAAACTTGGACCAGTTTTGGCATCTCACAAATCTCCAAACATTTCACAAACGAAATTCTTTATACCATTTAATTTTTCCTAAAAGTTCTATTTTGTTGAAATATTCCCTAAAGTGGGGCAAACAAATCTCAAAAACATTTTGAGAATAATAAAATTTGTAAGAAATTCATTGCCAAAAAACGTCTCATAGAGCTTTCTGTTTGTGCCACCGGCCATCCAATAGCTATTAGCTTGTTTTTACAGAGAAAAACAATTTTGGGGAACCCTCGCAAGTCGTAATAAATTAAATTTAGGAACATAAATATGTGTTTTCTCCCACTGGGGTGTGCAATGCACACATATTCATAAGCAAGAGCCATTTAGGGGAACATGAATAATTTATTTGGGTAGAAAGTTGCAATTTTGGCAAAATAAAACCACCCCCAAATGAAGGGTATATTAGTGCCGTCCACTTTAGTATACCTTACCCATATGTTATTGCTTTCTTTTTACGATAAAAGGAGAAAAATTGGGGCAATTTAGTGAGAGGAAAAATAGCTAGTTATTAAATAAATAGTCTAGATTTTTGTCCAAAATAATTTTCATCTCGAGAGTTTTGGATGTTTACTCAAAAATAATAAAATTTTCTTGAATTATTTTAGCGCTACTAAGCCAAGGGATCAAGAGCTTATGATTATTTTGGGTAAAAAAAAGCATTTTGGAGATTTATGTGTTAAGAGACCTTGAGTAATTTAGAATGCGAAAGAGTAATATACTCATTTATAATAGCAGAGCAGAGTGGTGATGAAGGGTAGAAAAAACCCTCAAAGTGAATTTCAAATGAAGTCCGCATGTGGAGAAGCTTTTCAAGAGCTTTTTATTCGTTGAACCTTTGGCGCGTCCTTCATGCCATACAATTGAGGGAGAAAACCTCCACCGACGCTAATTGCCATCACCATTTTCATATTTTCCATTCAAATGCCTTTTAAACCGTGATTTCCCAACTGACCATACATAAAAAGACCTCCATACTCAACAGCCCAAAATCCCGTTGAGTGATTTCATCTGAATTTAATTGTCTACATCGTCATGGCTCGTTATATGGAGAAAAACTGCAAAAAAAATCTGATTTAAATGGAAAATATAGAGTGAATAATAATAAATGGAAATGAAATTTTGACACAAAAATTGCATTATTTTCGATTTTCCAAATGAGATGAATCTGCTGCAAATATTGAAAAATGACATTAATTCTTCATGTCTCGCAGAAAAGGAGAAATGGAATGCTTCCGAGAAGAAAGCATGCAATATTTTTGTGGTTTCCATTTCAATTTTTGCACAATGGAAGAAAAATTGAGACAATTCTGACAGTGATGGGTGTCGGTGGGTGGCAAAAAAATAAGTTGGGACGCTCATCGAAGGAAGAGGCGTCATGTAATTTATGAGTGCTATTTTCTCGACATTTATTCACGCTGTGACCATTTGATGACGAAGGATGAGTCCAAAGAAGCACTAAATGGGAAGAGAAGGATTAACACTTTGCCGACTACTCGACCATGTTTCATATTATGTATAAGAAAATCCATATGGAAAATGTATTCAAGTAAACTTTTCTTAAAGTTTTTTTTTGCAGTTTTTTTCGCATTTTGCATGAAAGCATGCAGAGAAGTGTAACAATCAATATCGACTTGAAACGTGACAAGCTTACCAACTTTGTTAAATTTTCAATCCATTTTATGAGACATTTAGTTAAATTGGAAAAAGCTGTTGGTCTGTTGTTGGTACAATGTGGAATAGAGAGTCTTCTGATTTGCTTTTAATCCTTTATCGAATACGCTTCGGGCAAATTTTTATCAGAGCTGCCGTGCAAGATGAATCGATTTCAAAGCTTTTCATTTTCTTTTTATACATATTCTTAAAATATTTATGCTTAGCAATTATATAGGTATTTTATATTTTTTATTAATTAAATCTAGAAAAAAAAATAAACTAAATCCTTTCACAACTCGTAAAATGTAAATTACATTACAATTTTACTTTTTGTTCAAAACATAATTTAAACTTTCAAGTGAGTTTTTGTATTGGCTATTTAATATTCAGTCAGGAGAAAAACAATCCACAAAACAATTAATGCGTAGTGAATTAATTTACCAAAACATGAACCATTTTACACTATATAAAAAAAGATTTTCCAAGGTAATAAATAAATCGAAAAATGTAATAGATGGCCCGTTTTTTATCAATAAAACTGATATATAATGAAAATAATAAATAGAGAAAGAAGGAATTTCGGAAACAATGAATTTCAATACAAAACCTCAATCGCTCAAAAAGAGGTTGAGATTGGCAGTGGAAATCCCAGAAGATGGGATGAGTAAAAGAATATTTCACACTTGCGAAACTTTAAGTACATTTGTGTATTCAGCGTGCGTGAGGGTGCAAATGGGAATTGCCATCATGAATTTCCCTCAAGCTTTTTCTCCTACTAAATATTCCGTGGCTTTTTTTTTGTACTTGGAATTGGGTCCCTGAAAGCTGATGTGGTGTCTTTTGATTTTATCGTAAAGCAAACCATGCGTATAATGTATCTCACCCACATGCAACGGATACCATGGCAAAAGTTTTGCATGGGAATGTCAATTTTGTGGCCAAAGCTGAGCGAAACTCGATGCTTTATTTTTTGGTTTCCTCCAACACAATATTTCACCAATTTTATCTATTTGCATCTACCACCATGTGTCTGTATCCGCACAACCCTCGTTTTTTGCACATAACACAAATTTTAGCAAACTATTCGCAACTCACTGCAAACAATTTATGTGGACAAGGGTGCAGAATGTAAATTGAATGTTCACGATAAACCTCATTTTCCTCACACATAGAACACTGAATTGTAGTTTTGTTACCCAGAGGTGTTACAAATCCCCAACACCTCCCCTCTCAGCCTAGTGCTGTTTATGCGTAAGAGGACTCTCTCTTCTCCCGTAGAGCACCGGTAGGAGTACCTTTCCTCTGATGGAGTCTGACCGTCTTGGTTGGTACAAACGTCGTACGATTCTCCGTGGAATCAATTGAGTAGTTCGCGGTTGGGGTCGGTGCGAGGGAGATGAGGCGGGGCGAGAGTCCTCATTTTTCTAAGCCCCAAGTCGCGATTCTTCATTCAGAAGTGGGATCACAAGTGCCGGGGTGATCCACAGAAGGGGTAGTGCGTCGAAAACCCCGTGAAAATCGAGTAAAAATAGTGAAAATCGCGAGTGAAAAAAATGATCGAAAAAAAGTGACGTTTTCCAACATGGCGGCCGCGGGGCTTCATGAAAAAATTGGATTTTTCGCGGAAAATTGGTGAATTTGGGGGCTGCCAGCTGTTGTGAACTGAGAGAACGTGTGGGGGCAGCCACCCAAGACGCGGAAGGGACAAAATTCGCGAAATTTGTTGCGAAAATTGTGTGTGACGTTATCCTCCGGAAGAGAATGACGCCGCGCATTAAAAGACAAGGAAATGCGTGAAAAAGCCCGGGAATGGGGCCGCAAGTGCAGTGAGAGTGCGCGATGTTCTTTTGGGGTAGCCACCCAAGCCTTGGGGATCGCAAAATACGGTGAAAATGCCGTAAAATTGAGACATTACGGCAAGTGACGTCAAAGATGCCGTCCGGGAGTGAAAGAGACAATGAAAAGTCCCGAGTGTGTGGAAAAAGCCCTGTAAATGGACTGTGAGGGCAGTGAAAGTGGTTGCAGATCCTGTGAGGGGCCCCAAATGAAGGTAGGAGCCCCAGCTGACGCCAAAAGGAGCGTTCCGGATCGTCAAAGGTGGCGGCATCATCATCATTGTGGACGTCATCACCGTGGACGCCGTGAAGGGAGCAACAAACGTCAAAATGGGGCAACGGCAGCAGAGACAACGCAGGCCCTCATTTTTCAACGAGCACCAGAATGCAGTGCAGGAGTAGGGGAAAGGAGACATCGGCGGACAAGGATTTCTCGGAAATCCCAACGTTTGATAAGTTTTTCATAAATTTTTGAATTTTTGTGTGAATGGGCGCCCATGTGTGAATGAGAAATTGAAAATTATTGTATTTTCAAGCCGCATCCCAAATAAAGAGACCCACTAACATTGTGTACCCCATTGCGGCGAGGGGAAAGAGAAGATGGTCATTTGTTTCAAGATCTATTTGCAGAAAGATGCCATGAATCCAGCCGTTTTCCAGCTGGAAGAGGTCAACGCTGTGCAGGAGGATGGAGTTCCAGCAGGTCATCATGGAGGTTGTTACCGGAAGTCGCGAGATGCAGCTGCGAAGGATGCTCAAGATGAAAACATGAAGTAAGGTGATGCTGTGAAGCACATTATTGGCTGATTTGGTGAGTCTGTTCCAATTTATTGTCTCATGGGAAGATATTTAAGTAATTAATTGAGCATCACCCAGTATGATCAAAATTGGGTGAAAATTATCCTGAGGTTTTGGGGCGAAATATTTGGCAAAGTTATTCTGTGAGGTTTTTGCCCCAAACAAAAATTGTTTGAAGTGCCCTTTATGATTTCCCTAAGATTTAGAGTAAATGTTTCAATATGAAAGTATCTGGTGATTTTGGGGTAAATAATTGGTGATTTTATTCCATGAATTCATAAGACCCAAATATATGAAAACCATCCCTTGAATTGAATGTTCCCCAAATAAAATTTGAGGGAAAATGGGCCATCATTCCTTGATATGCTCTAATGAGAAATGAGCAAAATAATAAGTAAAGTGGTTGCATGCATTAAAGATGGTTGATGCAGTCATTCTAAAGTATTTGGCTGTTGGTGTTGAAATTGAATCAGAGAATGTCTTGTGGTAGTCTTGATTAAAATTCTCATTCATTATTATGGTTGGTTCTCTCCTTTGAATGGGTTGGTTGTGTCTTCTCAAACATTACCAATGGTGTTTGGATCTTTAAGGGAAGTGCTCAGTGAGGCAATTATTTTGGCAGTTCGGTATCTTGCGGATACAGGGCATCATTGTGGGGTGCAAGAAGAATTTCAGGGAAGTTCATTGGAGTTGGGATGAAGGAGAAGCAATATTCAGCAGCAGCGGAGGCAATGATTTCCAGTAGCAGTAGTCACAGTGATGACCAGGCCAGCCATAGAGTTTGATGCAAAGTTCGGCAGTCATAGCCATGGAAATACAGATCCAGAGAACACAACAAATTGCAAAACAAATTATGGTGGAGAAGACAGTCAATAATTGTCCAGATGAACAACTGAAGACAACGTACACCAACAAATGTGAAATGCAGATTCAATCAAATGACGGAGCAAATGAGTAGAGTATGGAGAACTCAACGATGTGGTTTATTGCATAAATGCACAAGATCACACAGGAAGATGCTTTCCCGTATAAGGTGTAAGATGATGAGAAGTAGTGGCTGTGATGTTCAGCAGTTGTAACAGAAAAGAAGCTTAGCAACAGCAGAATGCAGAGAAGACATGTTGCAGCATCAGGTACAAATAATTCCACTTCAAGGAAAATACTGCGTGTGGATATCAAAAGGATCCAAAAGATGAATTCTATTCTTTAAAAACACACTCCAACGGTGTAGGTAAATGTGAGACGAAGGAAGCAGTGAAATGCGGAAAGTAATAAATACACAGATGAAGAAAATCTGCAGCTGAAATGATCATTGAAAAGAAGGATTCATGACTTCGTTGAATGGGTTGTTCATAGTTGCGTAGAGTGTTAAGTTTCACTGTCGTGGTTTGAAGCAAAGAGATTGTTGTTTCAGGTGTTCCAGATTTTGAATTTGTAGAATAAAGCAGGATGAAATAAAGAAAAGTAGTGGAGAAATCTTTTGCAGGTGTAGCAGCAGTGTTGAACATCGTGGGAAGAAGTGAAGTTCACCGTAAATGCAAAATTCCTGAAATGTTGCAGATAGCGGATTAAATGGAAAACAAAGATGTTGCAGTCATTTGGTGGTGTTGTAGCAGTTGAACATAGACAGCAGTGAAAATCAACAACATCTGAGGACAATGAGGGAAACATCGCAAGTGCATCAACTGGATCACAGAGTTAATGAGATGGTAGATGATGAAAATCACCTGCTATCTTGATTAACGAGGGCCACAGAGGTATAAGAAGAAAATACAGTGGAGTAACTTCCATCTGTGTGACTATTCTTTCACCTCGAGGTGGACATCATCCAGTCAACCACAGAAAGAACTTCATCAGCAGCTGAGAAAAGGACTTAAATCATCGGGAAACACCATCAAAGAGCACCCAATGTGTTGGGATTGCTGATACAACCACGGGCAGCATCAAATAAGGACACAGCTGGAGCAATTGAGATAAACTGGCAACAATGGAAGATGTATGGAAATGAATCAAACGGAAATGGTTGTTGGATTCCGCAATGTGATGGAAAATCAGGAACATTGATGTGAGTGTGAGCAATAATCACGAGCCACCCATGGATGCAGACATTGGACAATCAGAGAGCAGTGTTAAAGAAGAGAAAACTAAAGATTCACATGGATGTGAAACTAGATGCGGAATAAAACAATGGGAGGAAAAGCCGAAGGCGTTTGCAACACACAGACACAAGGAACAGAAGCTCCAATGGCAATGGACTGTAGTGAAGGAAGTGCAGAGGCAGTTGGGCAGAAAATGTTACCTGATGCAGTAGCATACGGTGGAAGAAGAATCAAAGAATAGGTTGCAGACTAAAGGAGCACCAATCACACACAGAGAAATATCTTGATGGAAGCAATATGGCAGTAGGAATGGACAATTAGGATAGTAACACGACGGGTGTGATAGGTCACCGTGGGTTGAATCTGTTGTTTGAAGCAGTTCTCCTGATGGTGTCATCACCAGGAGTCAGGTAGCGGCAAAGGTTGTTCGCTAAACGTTGTAGAGTGGAAGGCACTAGGTTGAGAAGTGCCAGAATTGAGCTGTTGAGAAGGGGTGATTAGGGAAAAGGCAGTTCTGTAAAGGAACGAACTCGAATTGCTAGGTATTTAAAATGTTGTTGAGTTTTGTTGCAGCAAAATGTGATCACCCAGCAGACAGCATTGCACAGAGTTGGAAAACGTATGCGTTGCGGCCCTGACGCATGCATACTTTATCCCGAGATCTCTGGACATGTTGTAGGGCTAGAGAGGCCCATGGAGGCGAGTCAAGCAGTAGCAGGATATCATCTGGATCATCAAGGGGCGGAATAATTGCTACTATGTGCTGGTGGGACCGCCTGGCAGCTGCGTTTAACGACGCCCTGGTCCAAACTTCCTCCCATATCCTGTTCGTATATAGAGCAATATTCCCAACCTCCAACGGTTCCGAAAGGGCAATGTGATCGAGAAAGACCCAAAGGGGCAAGCAGCTGCAGAATGATGATCGAGCCTTCAAAGAAGTCCTGGTCAGACAGGTTATAGCAGATATGCAGAAATAGCTAGCTCAACGAGTCTACTGGAACTTCAAAAGCAGATTCAGCAAATTCAGCAGATCGAGAAGAAAGGCATAGGGCCTTGGGATACCATGGTAAAGGACTTCCATGGTCGGTAAGCGTGCACGCAAATCCTCGAAGTCCATGTCAGTTAGGCGGAAAAGTATTGAAAATATGCGGAAACGGCCATTTAGAGTTAGTGCGGTATAAATTCCGATGATGATGTAGGCGTGTAATGATCAAACGGGCAGATGATCAGAAATAAGTAATGCGGTTGGCTAAAGAAATGTTGAAGGGTTGATTGAAATGCGGTAAATTGCGGTAGAACGCGGCTATATCAAGGGGAACTCGAAATTAAGAAAGCGGAGTAGATTGCAGTATTTTGGGGAAAATTGGGTAAATTGCTAGGAGAAGAGAGTAGGAGATTATTTGCGGAAATTACAGCTAGGCTGACGTCCTCCTTCTAATGATATTTCTTCTAAACCTTCGCCGAGGACGTCGAAACACAGGAAAGGCCGAGTGTAGTTTTGTTACCCAGAGGTGTTACAAATCCCCAACACCTCCCCTCTCAGCCTAGTGCTGTTTATGCGTAAGAGGACTCTCTCTTCTCCCGTAGAGCACCGGTAGGAGTACCTTTCCTCTGATGGAGTCTGACCGTCTTGGTTGGTACAAACGTCGTACGATTCTCCGTGGAATCAATTGAGTAGTTCGCGGTTGGGGTCGGTGCGAGGGAGATGAGGCGGGGCGAGAGTCCTCATTTTTCTAAGCCCCAAGTCGCGATTCTTCAGAATAAACTTTCGTGTGATTTGTTCACACAAGACTCATGCCCAAGGGAGCGCACCAGAGACAAAGTCCCTGATTAGAAGGGGTGGAAAGAGTTTGCTAAAATCATTTTGCATCCCCTAATTGAGTTTATTCTCATCCACCCTAGCTCTTATTGGTCTAAAATTCACGACATGTCCCACATTCTCTGCCTGGTAGTTGAGATAATAGCATAAGTTGGATACTGCAGCTAATATGAGATAAGAATGTATTTACATAATGCTTTTATTGCACATCGTATAAATGTATGTAATATAAAGAGCATTGTATCCCTATAAATGTCCTATACATATAGTGTTAATCAGCTCAAAAGTGAGAGATAAAATCATTAAATTCAGGAAATTTAATAAGCCCCCCCCCACAGTCAAATAAATATATTTTTGCGGATTGTTAATTTACGTTGGATAAAATCAGTTTGGAAACTATTTAATTTGAAAATGTGTAAAATTATAATTTTAAACAAGCATAATAAATATTTTAAAGTGTAAAAAATAGGTAATATTTTATCGTGATTAGACCAATTTATAGAATCTGCCATTTTATTGGAAATGTATTAAATCAGAATAAATTAAGCTATCAAATTATTAATATTCAATAAAATCCCCTGGAGGGTTTAAAAAAAATGATTTTCATTGTGTTATCCTATATATTTCAGATTTTATAAATATTAATGGAGTGTATTGCACAGAAAGAAATATTTTCCTAAAATTCTTCACTTATTTTTTTTTAATTAAATTTTTTTAAATGTTTACATACAAATACATACTCCGAAAAGGTTCATATTATTTCTCATAAGAATAACCTTTCAAATGATATCTATGTTTTTGATGAGGGTCATCTCGTCATCCTTTTCTAAATAATAAATACAATCATAAATCTCTTTCAATGTGACTATTATTGAGAAATAAAGATATGAAATTAACCTAATGGATTCTGAAGAGAAAAAATCGAAAGAAACATCCATCTAACTGAAGTTTCTCATTTGTAAAAAAGGAAAATGATAATAATTCCTTTTTCTTTTTTACTCACAAATTGTGTAAAAAACTGCTTCATGTAAATGTTCTGAAAAGAAATATGTATCGCAGCTACATTATTCGTATTCATGTAGTCTAAATTTTCCGTGTTTTTCCAATTCGAGAGGAACATCTGTGCATTTTGCCAGATCTCGGCATAGATAGTTTTGTGAAAAGAGGAAACGAAAACTTGGGATATGGCGTATCATTTTTTTGAACGCTGTGAAAAGTGGATGATATATGTTTCTCGGCAAAGCTCCACAATATCAGACTATTATGGTAATTTATTTAAAATTCCACGAAGGAACTGAAGAAAATTTTCCCGAGTTCTCTCTGTGCAAGATAGTGAAACATACACTCTTTCAACTTTTCACCTCTGAGGAAATTCAATTAGACTCTTCACTGAATCGCGAATGTCGAGTACACCTTCCGGCAAAATACACTACAATCCCTGATACGCAATATACTGTGTTTCACATTTCAAGAGGGCCATTAATCAATTTTCCGAGGGATGTGAAAGTGGCTGATAAAATGATGGATTGATTGTTTTTGGGCAGAAAATCTCCACAAAGAGCTTGGAGGGAGGTAAAAACGAGTACAAACATTGAAGTAAATAAACAGCAAATATTGGAAAATATGAAAAATCCCCCCTTGACCTGGCAAAGAGGATGGCCGAGTAAAAAGCATCCCCTTGGGGTTGACCCCTAACTCTTTCATCATTTATTTTTCGGGCGGAATAAATTTATAAATGGAAAGCTTTTCACAAAATTCCCTTCGTCGTAAACTTTTCTCGAAATATTTTCTTTAGCGCGCCTTTCTCCATAAACAAGACCTGTTGCTCAAAATCACCAACAAGGACATTATTTTTCTCTCTCTCCGAAGATATTTTCTGAAAACTTCCATTTCATTCTTCCAACTCGCTTATTTTCGACTACATTTATTTTTCAATTTAGCTTTCTCTGAACTCATATGAAAGTCAATCATAACGCGTCCAGTTATAAGAGTTGGTGTCCCACAACGTGTAGAAGTTTGTTTATGCGTTGTAATACTATTTGTGAGCAATATTAGTAGGCAAAGTTGATTTTTTAGTGAAATTCAGCAATTTGATGCTTAAAAATTGTCATATCTCTTGTTCTATAACACCTACAGAAATTTCATGACTAGTTTTGGAAAGGTCTTGAAATAAGCTATAATTTGACATATATCTCAATAATTTTCAAGGTCACCACTAGAACACAAAATGGCGGATTTTTGTTTCACCAAAACAGTTTTTGGCATTTTTTGACCTCAAGGAATGGTTCTAGAGGTTTTTAATGTTCTAGAAAGTTGTAGAGTTTTGCAAAACCTTTAATTTGATACAAAGTTGAGTCAAATCGGACAAGCGGTTCAAGAGATATGGTTCTTAGAACTTTTCAAATGCAAGAATTATTCAAATGGCCATATCTTCTAAACGGCGACATAGATTTTCTTCATTTTCGGACTGGTGACAGATATTGAGTCAGGCTACAACATATCAAAATTTAAAGGAAATCTATAACAGATGTTGGGAGATATTGCCCCTTAAAGTTAGGCAATTTTTGTTTTTGATTTTAGCGCCTCTTGCGGATGTTTTTGGAACTTGGAATGTTCTATACAGTTGTAGGGCTTCTTGAAACCTTTCATTTGATACCAAGATGATCAAAATCGGTCAAGCCGTTCTCGAGTTGTATCGAAAAAACACTTTTTGCTTAAGGCCGCCATATTCGCTAAACCGCTTGACCGATTGTCAAGTATGAATTGTTGATGAAAACGTCTCTCTGAGCTCTACAACATACTAAAATTTCAGACCTCTAGCTATAAGGGAACTGGTTGACGGTGTTTCAAAATGGCGGACGGCGGCCATCTTGGATTTTTAAAATGCGAAAAAATGAAATTTTACACCTACATTTCTATAGAAAACTTCAAACCTGAAGTCTCTATCTGTTACCATTCTCGAGCTATAAGGCAAAGTTTGGACCACCGGAAGGCCGGCCGGCAGGCCGGCCGGATCAAAAATTTTCCACCACCATTTTCGTAATGTGGGATGTCTAAAACGTGCTCATACCAAGTTTGAACCCGATCTGAGGTGGCCGGTTTTTCCGACGATTACAATACTTGGTGTTGGCCACGAAGTGGAACACCAACTAATTGAGATTTTGTAATTTTATTTGGCTATTAGGCAAGCCTGTCGGTGGCAAACATGAAATAATATTTTAGATTTTTTTTTGCAATTTTTCATTACAAATTAACGAAAAAAAGCAATTTATTCTTCTCTAGGAGTAGAAATTCACGTGTATTTTCTCTTGTGAAGCTTACTCTATAATAAAGACGTATCCTTGAAATATTAATTTAAAATAAAATAAGCAAAAAATAAAAAAAGTGTAAAGATTTTCATCACACCTTCGACGAAAGGTAACTTCCACTGTGTGATCAAAACTAACGATTTAAATCAAATTGCGAGTCCAGTCAAAGGAAAAAGTTACTCAAATGAACAGAAATGGCACAAGTTGGTGTTGAAAATACACGAAAAATTCAATTTAATGTAAATATCCATTCAACCGCAACTAATGCCGTCGCACGTGTAAACTTCCAACCCAGTTAAACTAAAAATATATTTAAACTTTTGTATTTTATCTGTTTTTCAAAAGCTTTTCATCCTCTAACGTGACATTTTTCAAAAATAGGATTCAGTACGGGGATTTCACATACTACAAGGAATTCGTTCCTTTTGTCCTCTTCATCCTATTTGTGCATCAAAAATTTAATCCAAAAACATGGGCATTTTTGTCTATGATTTTTTCTGTGAAAATTTTTCAAATGCATTTTCTCTAATTTTTGCTATATATTCTACAAGATGACATAACGCTAAGTTGGGTATATATAATCGCGAAAGCTCGTTATATTTTTATCGATAGAATTAGAAAATTGCCTGTGGTGTAAGCCAGAATTGAGGATATTCAAACACAAGAGAAAATTTGAAATCAAATTGTAAATGCAAAGCTTAAATTTTGCATGGAAATCCGTGTAAATTAATTTCGCATAAAGCAATGCAGACATTGTTCTCTCAGAAACCCAAATATCATGCATCAAACACAACATATAAGCATACTAAGAAGCCATACACAACATGACATGATTTTTTGCTCCATTGTATGAAAGATATTTTCCACACAGCTTAATTCCATTTCGCCACTCATCTGCAATTTTCCTAATGGAATTATGCTTCTAGTGGCCTCATAGTTTCTTCCAGTGAATATTATTCATATGAAACTCAACCGCAAACATTCGCTCAGGGGTAGAGATTTTTGTTTTTTTTTTACGTGCTGCACCCCGGAACATACAGGAGGAATAAATTTATCGCATAAACTCGTGTGAGAAAATGTCCCTGGAAGAGAATTCCTGTTGACATTTACCTCATAGCGATACATCAAAGTCCATGCAGTGCGCTTTGTTATTTTTTTGGCGTGCAAAAACTACGTGTTTGACATGGTGTGAGATGAGGAAATGAAATAATGTGGAAATTTGCTTCCGCCTCTGTCGTCATCACTTCTTCCGCGACGCCCTATATGTGCCATTTGTTGATGATGCCATTTTTCAGGCACGCTCTCATGGGAATAAATCAAAAAATCGCCAAATCAACAGTTTGCAAGCCTCGTACATGCCGTTTCAGGATCAACTTTCATCATTCAAGAAGCCAAAACCTCGAGACATGAAATATAGACTTCCTCCAGATTCGACTACTCAGGCATTTCACTTTGGTAATTATATATAGTGTGCGAAGGAGACACGCAATCATAAACACTGAGTGCCGTTTATATTACTCTAATGTCTAATTTACTCTCTCCCTGTTAATTTGAATATGACACGAGAAGATTGGTGGTTGTCGTGCTAAATTCTCTCACCACAGTGTGCAGTATAATATGAAAACCCAACGATGGGTGGTGTGGTTGTTTCAATGAAAACTTTTCTCAACACGATCCAACAGATAGAAAATGAAGAAAAGTGCCTTGAGTGTGTCTCATTTGAAATTGAGCTCGGAGTATGGTTTTTCTTATTTGAAACTTCTAGAGGGCGGTTGAAAAAGTTTGTAAGCTGAAACAGTGGAGTCGCCGGGTCGTTAGGATGTCACATTCTATTAATTCTTCAAAGGGTTTGTAAATTACCGAGCCATGTTGTTGACTGTAAGCGAGCATTTACCCTCAATGGTCATACTGAATACAGACTGCATCATAAATTTGGGGACATTTTAATTAACTTTGGTTACATTTTGGTGGGCCGTAGTCCTACATTCCTCCATTCTCACTAAAAGTTTATATCGAGACATTTTCGCAATGTCGGTAATAGGAAAATTTCTTTCTTTCCCTCGTCTTGAGAAAAACTGTGTTTTTAATACATAAAGTACAAGATGTAGAGAGATCAAAACAGTGTGAAAAAAATTAAAAATATATAATTGAATTTAGAGAAAAATTAAATTAAATTTAAAATTAAAAGTTGCACATAAAAATACTTTAATGAATACTTTAATTGAAATGAATTTTCCATATTAAAAAGTTCAAATTATAAATCAAAAGCGAAAGTTTTTACTTGCTTTTCATGATTTCTTTTGATATGTTGAGAAATCGTAAATAAATACCGGTAGAAATTAATTACAAGACACAAAAAAGACTAAATAGGGGAGACCGGGGTAAAAAGAGTCATTTTGGAATTTTCAAATGCCAATTTCTCCTAAGTTATAAATCGGAAAAATCGGAAAAAATTAGGGTGGAAGGCCCTACCAACCTACAATTTTTGACAGTAATTTGGAGGTTATCCGATCAGTACTTTAGGAGTTAAAAATGAAAATAGATTTTTGGCCCATTTCCCAAACTTTTGCGTATTGAGAAAAACGCGTTTTCCGAACTTTTCCTTCAGCAATTTTCCAATCTGATAATTTTAATCACTAGCTGGATTAATGCAGAAAACGTTGCCAAGGTGTATTTTTCACTAACTTTTAATGATTTTTCTGTACAATTATTTGAATCAAAACATACCCCTTGGGGTAGATCGTGTCAACCCATGTAAATCATATGGGACTTCGAAATTTTTGACATATTTTCTATTCATTTGTTGCAAAATGGCGTGATTGAGAAAATCGCAAAATTCTCTGTTTTAATGGATAGAAAAGTGAAATTCCTTGTCGCGGATCAAAAGGTGAGAAGTTTAGCTATCAACTACTATCAATCTCTCAGGTGGAAAATCATTAGAAATGTCGGAAAATTCGACCGACTTTATTTAGCCAACTGGTGACTATATTTACCCGCTGCGTTTAAAAAAAGTCAGAAGCGGAAGGGGTTCAGGAAAAGCTCGAAAACTCATATTTCCCGTGGAGATAGAGAAAAATGGTCTGAGACAAAGTTGTAGGCCAGGAAATTTCCTATAAGAATGACCTATAGAGAAAATTTTCTTGCCTTTGGGGAATCCTACAGATAAGGATTTATGCAAATTGACTTTTTTTACCCCGGTCTCCCCTACATTTCCCATTTTCCTGAATAACTTTATGCCCAGGATAAAAAGATTCCGCTTAATCATTACTCTTAAAAGCTTACAGAGTACCAAAAACTTCCAAGAAACTTTTACAAGATTATTTTCCTGCTACTGTAACATATTATTCCAAGCAAAGTATAAGGTATACTTCCGGAGATTCTAAGTACATATATAGCAAAGGAATCAAACTTAACTTCCTCAAATGAATACGAAATTAAATTAATGCTTTAGCGATGTATTCTTAGAAGTTGCACAACTGCAAAAGCGGAAGGACAAATCTTTCCTTAACATTTTATTGCATAATTAATAAATTGATCTCGATGAAAGTTTGTGCTTCTCTTTATGTGCTGAAAATAGGATTGTTAAAATCTTTACGATGCAATAAAATAAAAAGTTTCCCATTTGCAGGGTGTCGTTGATTTAATGTGTGGCAGTGTGTTTAGCACCACATGGAAATGATATTTACCTCAATCTGAGAATCCTTTTTGCCAAGGGATCCACTGTGTCCTCCACTTTGCACAGTATTCATTTTGTGGTTAGTGGACACATTTACTTTCAATGGGATAAAGTACTTTGGAAAATTTTTGTGTATACTCCACTTATCCAGCGTTAACTCACAACTTGCACCCACTTTACACTATCACCCTAAAGATCCTCAATGGTATTGTCCATATATGAGCAGGAAGTGAAAGGATGAAGTGAACAGCGTGGAAGAAAAGAAACTTTTGACGAGGAGAGAAATTGGCTTGTAGTAGAAAGTCCACACAGATTGAGGGGTGATAGAGGGTGAAGGAGCATTAGGAGGAAAATCGCACGAGGAGGATAATTTAACAATTTTACAGTTTGGGTTCTTTCACTGGGGGGAAGCCCACAAGTGGAATTTGTTGAGTACAGGGCAATTTATTGCGCATTTGCACAGAAACTGGCAATTTTCTTCAACTCTCCAGCAATGTCTCTTAAGCATGTAATTAAGAAATTTTCCACGAAGCGAATTTTCAATTTGCACAATCCACGCCTCTGTCTCTTCCACGCGACGACACCACATTAATTACTTAATTAACTTTTCGGAGCAAACGCGAAATGTTCACGCGGAATTCCACAATTAATGCGAGGAAATCGCGCATTTTATTGCGCGTCCCATTTGGGTTCTTTTTTCCTGTTTATAGGGTGTGTAAGATGAGCTTTTTGCGAATTTTGATCCAAATTCGAGATTTAAGACATGATTTTCGGGGAGCACCCTCGACTGAGTTCCACCCCCGTCGATGGTGTACGACAAACTACCCAATACAACTCACTGGGATCTCTCAAAAGCTATATATGAGAAGCTTTCCTCTGTGAGCTTTCTCTCAATGCGTACCTCATGCGGCATTCGCCAATTCGCTCTCTCAAAAGCTCGTGCAAACTCTCTCGTGGGAGTGTATCAAGCCTCGTGCTCAAATTAATATAATTTCTTCTTTTTTTTTAATCCACACAGCCTCTGTCCAACTTCTTTAATTTAGCAATCCCGCCCTCTTTAACTCCTCCAAAGTGTGAAAATTAATTTGGAACTTTCGATAATTTTGCAACCCATTCACCTCATTTTCAATGAGGAAAAAAATTCACCCCACCCAAGGAAAGGAGAACTACGCATTCCCTTTTTTATTTCTTTTTTCTACATCGCACACCACAAAACCAGCCAGATGGCGGAGGTTTTTTTTGTTGTTTAAATAGGGTGGTTTGAGAGGAAGCCATGAATTGATTCCTATTTAATTTGCTTTCACTTTTATTTGGTCGCTTTTGCCAACCGCCGAGTGATAAATTGGGAGATTCTTTGACAAATGGGGTGGATGTATCCTGGAAAGCTTCCATGATTTTTTTAACGGAAAGTTTTGTGAAGCCCACAAAGTTTCAAATTGGTTTTCCCATTTGGGAAAAGACAAAGTGCTTTTATAGACTCAATTTTACATTGTAACACTACATTTTTTATTATTAGACCTTTAGAAATTTTTATAATAGAAAAGGTAACAATTGTTTTAATACAAAAGTTAAGACGCCTGAAAGATTATCTTTAAGAATTAAAAGTATAAAATTTTGTTAGATCGAAAACTAATTACCCTAAGGACCAACTTAGAATTCTTTCCTATATTGGTTTATTGATTGAAAAGTTTATTAACAAACTTTGAATGATTGATTAAAAATTTGTGCTAAAGACAGGTTGAAGCTATATATGTACATATAAAAGTCATCTAAGTTCGCGGGAGCTTTTTTAAGTTTCAACTATTTATACTGTAAATTGGAGTATATACTAGATTATTTTATAAAGTTGTAATTGAGAAAGTATTTGAGGTAAATAAATTTAAAATAATGAGATTCTAGATTTTAGATTACGAAAGCTAAATACTTTCTCTTTTTATAAAAAAAAAAGAAATTAATATTAGGAATTTAATAGCATTAAAAAAAACTTTTTAAACTATTGATCCCTACTGATCCAATTCACACTATTTTACGGTATAAAAGTTTCCAGTGAAAAGTTATCTCACCATCAAACTTTCAGAAGCATTCCTTTTTTTGTTACTCTTCAGGGTGAAAAACTTTGAGAAATTATTATGTGTCGTCAATAATTCCAAATATCAGTAATTTCTTTGTTGAGAGCACAAGGTAGAGAGTGGTTGGTATGGTGTAGCAAGAACCCCATAATCATCCCTCTCTTTTGATATATACACCAACGATACACCAGTCCACATAGTGAGAGAGTACAGAGAGTAAAATGCAGTGTAGTGAACTTTATGTTGTATGACATGGTGAACAAATGCAAGGAGCTTTTGGAATTTAAACAAAAATCTCTCAAACATCTTAAAGTTTCTTTATCTCGCAAAAACCATCTTGTGCTGACAATGAAAATCCACGTTATTTATATACGACGATTTAATAGTTCCTTCTTCCTCTTTTTAGCGTAGAAAATAAAAGCGGATTTGTCATTTCCTATTCAGCACAATAATCTCTGCTTTTCAATTTGCAAACGTGGTGGAAAAACTCGAAATATCCCTCCATCGTGTCACAAGAAATCTTGAGTAGCGATTGTAATGTAAGACGATGGGAATTCTGGAAATCCTTGAGAAGACATATTTCCTGAAATAAACTTTCCGTGAAAAATGTGAAAATGCTGCCGGAGATGGATTGTAAATTAAGAAAACATCAAAATAAATGCTTTTACCCCAATATCTTAGATGCATTTTCTCGTGCACTACAACTGCATTGCACTTGGAAGGAAAATTTTCTATGGAATTACATAACGAAAACATGGGCTAATATATTACGTAAAAAATGAAAAGCTTTTTGTTAAAATCTCGAGTGAAAAACCAGAACTATTTATCCTCTTTCTTTCAGACTAATTTTGAGCTTAAATAAATTAACTTTAAGGTGTATTAAAACATAGAGGCAAAAATTTAATAATTTTGAAACTTTTTCCGGTAAATTTTGAAGATTTTATGAGAGGAATTGGGAGACATCAATCAGTCTTTTCAACTCAACTTGTTAGCTTGTGTATTCCACCGGACATCATTTTCAATTGAATGAAAAAAAAAATGAAAGAAGAAGGAAAACCAACAATCTGGAAAGTTCAGCAGAATGTGAACTTCCTTTGCTTTTCAGCTTCTTCTTACACAGTTCAAAGAAAGCTTGTAAAGAAAGTTGTGTAATAAGTGCGGAGGTCACTGAGGCTAACGTGGGCGTTGTACGGTCTGTGCAAAAGACCACATAGTGAGTAATCCTTGACAGGATACGACGATTTGAAGGTTTCATTTTTTTTTCTCTTTTCTGCACACTTGTTACATGAATCTCCACAATGTTCATACACTGTAACACTGATAGCTCTCTTAAAAGGATTTTCATGAACTTTCAGAAAAATTCTTGAATGTGGAAAACTTCTTGAGAGGTAAAAAAAATCCGGAATGTAGTAAATTCCTTTAAAGTGCAGCACTACATTGTCTAAAAAAAAAAGTTCCTATAGGTCATGTAAATTTCATGTTCCAACTTACATTTCCTTACCCTTTTTTTTCTCATTTCCATTTTGTTCAAAAATTATGCTTTTCGACATTTCTTATCCCAAACGAACCGAAGACAACTTGCCGCTACAACGAAAAATTCAATTTCCACATGCAAATTGTCATGAGCATGGAAATCGAGATGAGATGAGAATATAAGAAGGAAGGAGTGTCTTATCCATCTGATTTGACAAGAAATCAATAAGATCCTTGAAAATATTTTTGTTGTACATAATGGAATAAAATAAGAACATCCCCCATCTTCCCATCTTGCATTGTGCTATATAAATGTCCAATATATTTCTGGTGCCATTCACTGGAAGGATTGATTGTGCTATTTTGTTGCTTTTGAATTCCCATGAGAAAATACGAGGACTTCATGCATTTTCCTTGGCTGTCTTTCCGATGAATAAAATAGATGCATTATGGACTTGATTGTAGATGTTGAACGGTGAAGCTTTAAATTATGAAAGTTCACTTTGAGTCAAGGAAAAAAAAATTTTTATCAAAGTTCACTGAGCTTTTCATCCGTGCTTTTTTATTTTGCTAAAAATACTTTATTTTTTCCTTTTCTATTTTTGTTTTTAAAACTTTTATTTGTTAGTTTAGTTAGATATCGGGTATTGTTTAACGAACCTTAAAAAAGTTTTATTAAAGATGATTTCATACACTGAATATAAAGAAAGGTGCAGAAAGTTCTCTGTAGAAGACAAAGACATGATAATGAGAAAAAGTCTCTAAAGCTAAATGTCGTTGGGGCAACTCTTAATGTACTCTGCAATGGAAGAAATTCTTTAAAATTGGGTGTACGGTAAATCACAAAGAGGCGGAAAAACCCCGAACAAATAGTTGGAAAACAAAAGCAGAATTATTTTCCGACTACTAACAAACAGAACTCTGCTAATTTTCACAAATTTTCCAAGTTTCTTCTGAAGTGTTTTCATTCACTCATTTGGGGTGGTGTGTGTCTGTTCTGTCGGTAAGAAATGAATGAAACTATTGAAGGGGTTGAGTAATTTTCACACAAAAACATTTAATTCCTAGCGATGGAATTTCTGTATAAGTGAATTGTTTGCAACTTTCCCTGTATGCAGCCTCCCTGGCAGTTGCAACCCCATTTGAGGGATCATTGTTATTTATATAGGGGAGTTTATGGTAGCATGAAATATAGCTTGGCGCACGTTGCCATATCAACAGGATGTTTTCGCCAGAAGGGGACTTTAAGTAAATAAGCGAAATATTTTTTTTAATGTAAAACAAAAATTAAATACTGTAAAATAATGAGGTCAGAGTTTTCAAGAGGTTTAATGAAACTTTAAAAAAAAAACATTGAAGTTTTTAGGGAAATTCATAAACTTTGTAAACAACTTAATTTATTGGTCCTTATGTAAGCATCTTCTTTGTCGCATGAGGCGCGTGTTTTGACCTGAAAATATCTGCAATGGTCCACTGATGTCGCATGCGCTGGCAACACATGTCCCATTTAAAATTTTCTCATCATACATATTCCTCGTTTCATATTAAAATGGAATCAGCAAGAAGAACACCATAAAGTCTTATTATGTACATTTTATCTTAATTTCATATTCAATTTCCTTCCTTTCTAGAACAAATTTGGTATAATGTGTAAATTAGGAATGCTATGAGGTGACTATTTCGATATCAATTTTACATAACATTGCTAATTTGTCTTTGTTAATAATTCATAGGACCATTATGTGACCTCAGACAATGTTATACGAAAGCTCCTTCGTGCGGGAAAGTCATGTCATAAATTATTGAGCCGGGCATGTGAAATTTCTGGCCAATTTCCCGAAGACAATGCGGCTTATAAAATCACTTAGGAGCTATGGGAGAGAATTCCAGCGGTTTGATGAAGTGATAACAACGAAGAATAATTTATCCAAGAACATTGAACATCTTTATAGCCACTTTTTCATGACAAGTTTCCCGAGAAAAGAACTTGCGGGGAATATTCCTTTTTTTACAGCGCGGCTTATATTCTTCCCTCAGGGTGTAAAAAAAGGGAGAAGCGAAGATGAGGAAAGAATGGTGTATGGATTGAAAAGAAATTCACTTGAAGGGATTCTTTAGATTGTTGGAGCTTTTCTTACTTTTCAGTGCCAATGATGGGAGATTCTATAAAGCATTTTCCCTTCCTTACATTTTCATTTTCTTTTTTGAAAGAGAGAAAATTCCGTTTAACAGCGAATTGCATTAAATCATCACAATAGGAGAGAAATATGTTGAACCAACAGTTATATAGCATATGTATATATTGAATAAATAAAATGAAGTAATTCTTGGATTTTCCCAGGTGATATGTTGATTTTCCTTTTATTGTCGTAAAATGGTAATAAGAAAACTTTGTGGTTTGAATTCTCTTTTCTTGAAATAATATTAAAAACATGCACAAAATGTGTAGTTTGAGAATTCCAAGAAAAAGATATGGGAAGTAAAGTAAGAGAAGCTTTCTTAAAAGCTCATTATTCAAATTTTTTTTTATTTTTTCTAAGGGAGTTATCACACCTAAGCTCTAAGCATTTGATGCTTAAGATTTTACATGTGACAAAACGAGAAAAAAATACCATTGTTGTCTCTCTCGTACTCACAGAGAGGTTATGATGCTCAAGCACTTGGAGCTTAAGTGTGATAGCCCCGTAAGACTTATCAATTCATTGAATATATAAAATTTTATAAACTTCCCTTTATAAACCCCCTTAAAATTTTCACGTTTCACAAATAATTATGTTAAGTTATTTTGGAAAATAAAAAAAAGAACTTAAGAACATTATGTGCATGGAATGCTCTATTGTTAGCTAAAAATGCAGAATGGTCACTAATTTCTCGCTCAGTGTGCACGACTGAACGCTTAATTTGTTCCCCCAACCCACCCTCATACAAGTGCAAATGGTCTGCAAATGTCTGTGAAAAGAGCTCCATAGTCGGAAAAATATCCTCGTGGTTGTTTTGAGAGAAAATAGAGAATATTGCAAGCTGTAATGTCGTATGTGCTTGCAGAGAAGTTAAAACCTCCATCATCCTTTTGCCATGGAATGTTCATTTAGGAAAGCTAGTCCGTTTAGAGCTGAGAAATCTCAATTAAAGTAATTAAGCTTAAGAGCTACTTGTATGAGAAAATGGAAACTAATGGATGTTTGTCAAATTTTATACCTACCTAACCGCTCAAGGTGATAAATTAACCTCATGGAAAAAGTTTTCTAGTTTAATAAGTTTACCACCAGGAAGAATACCGCATTAAAGGCAACTTCGTCATCTTGTTATGTGGTACATCCCAGAAAAGAGAGACTTCTTAGCACTTGAGGTGGAATCAAATATCACCTATTTCACCTTGAGAACCCTCCAACACTCTCAAGGAGTTGCATCATACCCCCCCATAAGAGTTTATATTACTTTAGCACATGAGTATATAGAAAATTCTGCTTCATTCGAGAGAAAAAGCTATAAAGGCAAATAAAATCATGATGAAAAAAATAAAACACTTTTCAAATAAACTTGTTGACTTTCTCATTAGCTCTCTTTTCCTGATTGGTAATGAGTTTTATTGAAATGGAAATACACCTGCTACCAATTAAATAAATGAAGGAAGACTTTATTTAAAATGCTGAAATTTAATTTATGAGTCAACTTAATTGAAAGCTAAATATGTGTATTAAATCATGACGTAATTAAATCGAATTGTCTCTATACGACCCCTTATTTTCAAAATAGAATAACATATACTATTTGCAGAGTCTCTTAATAAAAAAAAACATTTTTATATCATTATTGTTTTTTCGTGTTTCCATAACAATATTCATCATTATTATTAATGTGTGCCCTATACGTGTGCAAATATTAACTCAGACATTGACTGACGCTTCCAACAATACTTCATTATATTGCAAAATGAAAATATTTTATTACTCAATAAAGGGTATTGTGAAAGCGTTTTATGTATAAGAGTTATTATTGTATTATTATGAAAAAAAGCAATATAAAAAAATTAATTGTCATAAAATTGAACAAAAGGGGTGATTTTATTTTATATAAATTCATACATATTTTAATTATTCTTCAATGAATAACTTTATTTTTCTATAAACCTTTATATTACGTTTCATCCATAAATTATTTTTTAGTATTTAAAATTCTTTTGCTTGTACAAATCTTACCCACTTTCGACGGTTATGAAATTAAATTTTTGTATAACTCAGCGTTTAGAACACCCACTTGTAGCTGTGAGGATTGTGTCTTGGTTAAAGGGGAGCTTCTGCGCATTTGGAGCTTCATTTCAAATTCTTTTTTTTACATCTTTGCAACGACCGAAGAGAGCTTTCGTTGCTCAATAATTCAATTG
Source organism: Lutzomyia longipalpis (assembly GCF_024334085.1). Taxonomy (NCBI): domain Eukaryota; kingdom Metazoa; phylum Arthropoda; class Insecta; order Diptera; family Psychodidae; genus Lutzomyia; species Lutzomyia longipalpis. Next base: position 18,088,758 of record NC_074708.1, read on the forward strand.
CCTCCGTTTTAAAAATAAAACACAAATCTAATAAAAGGCTTTCAGGAAAATTAAAAGATTTACACAACACATTAAAATATTTACCCCCCATCCAAATCAGTTTCTACCCCACGATGGGTGGCTAATTGTATTTTGCCGTTAAATGCAGGATTAGTGCTCAAGTGTGGGAAAATAATTTCAAGAGACATTGTAAATAAAAGGGGATGAATTCTGTCAGGGAAAATATCTCCATTTGGCTTGTTTCTGTCACACTAGAGCCAAAAAGGATAGAGTGTACTGAAAGCTATAGTTTATCTTCATTTGCAAATTGCTTTTCTTCTTTTTAATTTAAATTAATGTTGTCATGGTGTACGATTATCCATACCCTGCGATCTGCATAGTTTAATAAAAAAACATGTACTGAGAAAAACCAACCCAAAGGAAAGAATATCAAATAGACAGTAGATAAATATTAATAAAGACAAATTATTAAATTTTATTTATGCAATGTTATGACTCCTATTCCAGCTGAATGCGTAAGCTTTGAAGTTATTAAATTTCTTTGAAAAAAAAATCCTTCATTTGTAAAAAGCTTTCTTATTTTCATTTATTATGTATTTTATCATCCCTAATTATTTTTTTCTGAAGTAGGTCCTCCTTGTAAATCAAGCTTTCTAATTTTCCGATGTAATTTGCATTAAAACTAAGGTCTTTTTGGGATTTACGTAGGATGAAGGTTAGAGGGTTTCAAGGTATTTCCTAATGTCATATTTTGGAGTTGTGTTTATTCATAAATCTTTAAATGTTACCTCAACATGAAAATCATAACCCAAAAATTTCCCTCTTTAAACATATAGCAATGAAGGTCAAGAGTTAGAAAATCAAGGATGTGCAATAAAAGGTGAAAGGTTGATAAATTCGCATTTTTTAGCTGTGATTCTTTCTTCAAAGAAGCACAGCTTCTGTGTACACTCAAAAAGCCAAAGTCGTCAGATCGGGCTCAAACTTGGGATGACCACGAATTAGGGTCCCCACATTCCAAAAAACGTATGCGCCAAAAATTGGTCCGTCCGTCCGGCCGTCCGTCCGTCCGTCCGTCCGTCCGGAACCTTTCGCTTAATTACAAGAGAACGGTGATAGATAGAAACTTGCGGTCAACGGCAAAGTTCATATATTGGGTGGAAGACATCCGATTATGACGTCAGATCCGACCCCCCACCCCCCCGTCTACCATTTTGAATAACCCCCAAATTTTGTTTTCGCTATATCTCAGTCACTATTATAGCTAGAGGGCTGAAATTTTGATATGTTGTAGGGGCTATCAAGACCTTTCCAACGATACCTTATTTTTGAAAATCGGCCAAGCCGTTTAGCTAATATGGCCGCCACAATTTTTCATCGAAAATCGGCCATAACTCGAGAACGGATTGACCGATTTTGATCAACTCGGGCTCAAATGAAAGATATTATTGAGCCCTACAACTGCTCCAAACATTGCAAGTTCGAAAAATGACCGCAAGTGGCGCTAAAATCGAAAACAAAATTTTCGATGAGTTTTCGATGAATATCTCGAGCACGGCTTTATAGATTTGCTTCATATTTTGATATGTTATATTTGGCTATAATATCTTTCATCATGCCAAAAATGAAGAAAATCTATGTAGCCGTTCCGGAGATATCGCGTTTTAAAGTTAACATGTCATATCTTGAGTTGCATTAGTCCAACGCCCCGCGAAGCGGGGCGTTTTATATATACACATATAAAAGTAAAGTAAAATATATATATAAATGCATAGATAAAAATTAAATATAGCATGGATGGAACAGTATAAAGCGAAAGAACGGTAAGTAAAACTTACGGGCTGTGATTCTTTCTTTGTCAGTGAAATGTGAAATTGACTGAAAATTGAGGATGGGCAAATTTTGAGCAGAGACTTACTCGTGAGCCGAATCACAGCCAACGCCCTCCACGATTCAGACTTTCTTCAAAATTTCAGCGCGTTGGCTGTGATTCGGCTCGCGAGTAAGTCTCTGCTCAAAATTTGCCCATCCTCAATTTTCAGTCAATTTCACATTTCACTGACAAAGAAAGAATCACAGCCCGTAAGTTTTACTTACCGTTCTTTCGCTTTATACTGTTCCATCCATGCTATATTTAAGGATAAGAAGAGGGGAAAGAAGTCTTCCTCCCTATTTTAAAATGTGTGATAAATTCATGACAATTCGGTATTTAGAGTGAAAAATTTCTCAGTAGATTTCACAAGAAAATTGCTTATTTCGATGCGAAAAATTCTTCTAGATTCTGTCAAGATTCAAGGTGTATTAGACTTTAGAGGTAGACATTCGCAAAGTCATTAATAATTCAGTTACACGCTGGAGAAGTTCCACTCCCTCGTGTGACAGGAGCCTAATGAATAAATACGAGATAAATAATGCATTTCTCTGTGGTAAAGTGAATAGAACACGTGTTTTATGTGGGTAAGTTTGTTCGTGAATTTGCCAATATTTACCCAAAAGAGCGTCGTTGGAACTCTTTGTGATGCCTCTATAATCGATTTTTCGATTACGAATAGTTTGTTACGTGGAATTTCTATGGCATAGGGAATCTCGGTGAAAAGTAGGTCATATTTGAATTAAGAGAGAACACCAACGGAGTGAGCTTAAATATTCAACAAGCAATATGTCTGCAGAGGAATTCCTCAAGGGCCGCACACGGTTTAAACTCCCAGCATCCACACATAGTTGTGTGTATACTCTTGGGCACGAGGTGACAGGATTTTGCTTATATGCTGAAAATGGGTGTTTAGAGCACACAAAATCTCATATAGTTTTGTACAACACATTTCTCCCCAATGAGTCCTGAAGTAGGATCGCTTTTGGGCTTCTTCCTTTGCTTCAGCTCTAAATCATTGAATTTAAGCTCATTTGAATACACAACTATCATGAGATAAAAAGGAATACTTTGTAGTTGCACGAACCTAATGCAATTTCTCGTATCTACGAGCATGTTGCTGGCAAGCTCCCAAAGGCGGTGAGAAAAGCAAAAGAGCAGAATAAATAGAAACACTAAACTTACCGAAAAGATCTTTTCGGCAGAAATTTGTTTAACATGAGAGAATTCCCCTTCAAATAAGATTGATATTCCCGAGGCATGGGAAAAAAAGCTCAACAAAGATCTGTTTGCACGTTTCTTTTGCTTTTCTTCTCTACACTCCGGAAAATTCATGAAATATTTAGGCAACATGTCTTTATCTATTTTTTTTGTTTCTTTTTCACATATTAAAGAAAATTCATTTGAGAAAAAATAGGTCATGAATGAAGTTCTTATTTGAATTAAAAGCTCAAATAAAAGACCTGAAATTCGGCTGAGAGAATTTTTCACCACAAATTCAACAATTTCTTTGAGTGTATAAATTGGATGAAAGAGCTTTCTACGTCAATTCACCGCACCAGTCAATGGATGATATTTATGCACTGTGTGCTACTGTGTATATCCCACCCCTAGAGCATACGAAGTGAATGTGGTCATCGTAAACCACAAAACCACTCGTACTTTGAAATTAGAGTTCTGTGAGCTTTCACACGGCGGAAGGGAGTAATTTCGTCAATTTCCACAACGATCGCTTGCGACGTTGTTTGGCATACAAAGGACAAAAAAATCGTTTGGAGCACTTCCGGCGCACCCCAAGGGTGGTATACAAGGGTTGGGGTAAATGGATGAATAGCAGGAAGTTACATTAGAATTTTTATTGCCCTATTCAGAGGCATTATTTTCATAAAGTTGCTAAAAAAAAATTAGGGAAACTTTTTAAAGTCAATTTAGCTCGCACTTCTCACGGGGAGAATACACTGCCGCTCGCGCGAGTACTCTCGCTTCCGATTAAATCTATTTGGGAGGTGGGTGCTCCCAAACGGCACAAAAAAAAGGTGTGGAAAGTTCTAGGAAAGAGAAAATTTCCATTTCTTTCACGTCTTTGCGTTTTCACCCTCGAAGACGCACCTCAAACGCGTGACAACCCCCAGAAGACAATATCTATTGAATCTCGTGAAGGTGATCCATCATTGGGGGGTTCCTCTAAAAAAAATCAACTATATTTGCTCGGTTATCACTGCTTTCGGTAGAGAGAGTTGGGGGATGACACCAAATCCACCCCTCATACGCTTTGTGACTTTAAAAGACTCAGTCAGTCAATGAGAAGCTTTGAGCTTCTACAAAGTATTGTGGAGAGAAAATCTGTGGGATAAATTGTAGAGGTAAATTTTCAAAGCTTTTATGTTGCTATGAACTCCATATTGACTTAACGGGATTTACAATTTAGTTGTCGATATACTGAAAAAGTATAGGATGTTTTATTTGATTTTGTGGCAATTTATTTTTGTCCGCCCAATTGACTTCAAAACATCAACATCTCTTATCACTTTCGAATTCTAATTTAACCCATCGATCTACTTTGTATATCATGATTTTCTTACATTTTTCATTCGTTCTCAAACGCCTTCGTTTTTTTCACTATGTCGTTACAGACTTTATGGCTCACAGATCTTTATACATAACTACACATATTTAAATTAGGTACAGGGTGGCGGAGCGATATAGTCACGAAATTAAATGCTTATATCTTTTTTTTGAATTAAGATTTTTTTAAAATTCCACCGCCAAATGATCAGAAATATAATCAAGTTTTGTCATGCAAAATTTGGTGGAGCTGACTCCAAATCGGGGGGCGCTAGAGTTAAAATAAAAAAGTGCAATTTCCCATACATTTTGACAAAGTATAGCGTTTTTCATGTGAGTTGCTTATTGCTCTCTGCGTGGAAACAATAGATTTTCCATTTTCCCAATAAAAATGCACTATTCTTGCCCTTTCGGCCACTGAATATTGTGTATTCATGATGGTTCGTGATGATCACACAAAGCTTTGCTAAAAACTGCCGCAATGCTTCGCCATAATCCGTTTTGTTTTGAATAAAAAATCTGAGTAAATAACTCACTTTGGAGATGCAAGATAGAGGAATAAAAGTTTTTTTTTATTCCGACTTCCTTCAATTTAAATTTCATTCTTTTAGAGCCAAAAATTAATTTAAGCGGGATTTCATTAACACTACGTGCAATCACATCAAACACTTCCCTCGAGTTGAAAAGTCACAAAGATCATAGACAAAAAATCCTAATCATTTTAAGGTGTAAAAAAAACGTTAAAGTGGAAGACGATAGTGGAGAAGGATATTGGGGGATGATAGTGGAAGAGGACATTGGAGAATCCGAGTATCATTTTAAAAAAATCGTTATGCAAAGTGCTGTGTGAAGTAAGCGAAAAAAATCATCTCTGAAATCGACTATACTCATCAACATTGAATATCATGATTTTTTTACATTATCAACTCTAGCGCCCCCCGATTTGGAGTCAGCTCCACCAAATTTGGCATGATAAAACTTGATTATATTTCTGATCATTTGGCGGTGGAATTTTAAAAAAAATCTTAATTCAAAAAAAAGTTATAAGCATTTAATTTCGTGACTATATCGCTCCGCCACCCTGTATTAAACCGTATTTCCTGTTTAAAAAAACCACCCAAAAAAAATTTTAAAACAAAAATTAAGCATAGAATTATTTTAAAAAAATAAACAAGCTTTTAGTAAATACCAAACATTTTTTTACAGTGTACGAATATTCAACAAAAAAAAAACATTTATGGTCGTGACTTTGACTTTCGCACTATGTCGCATACTTTTGCTTGATAAATTGACTGATGTTTCAGGCCCAATTACTTTGTCCCTTCCTCCTACCCTCAAAAACCTCTCAATATTCGTGCATGACCGTATTAAAATGTCGTGTTCCGATGAATTCAATCCACGAGACAATCAAATTTGATCTAATCTTCTTCCATACGCGGGCCCTCGAAAATATCCCATCCTTCTTGATGGTATGAGCAATAAAATTCTTTATGATCTCATCGTTTTTTTTTTCCTCCACGTCTTCCTCAACTTAGGAGACGATACATTGGAAAGGCATACTGGAAAATCCCCGAGGAAGTGACATACGAAAAAAAAGGAATGCCTTTCCTTCGTCACGGAGAAGATGGAAGAAAAACATTTTCATGATATAATGGAGGACAAATTATGTCATCAATGGAATTTTATTATCACCCATGCCATTGTTGTTATTAATGACATGTAGATGTATCGATGTGGAAAATATGAAAGTGAAAATTACCAATAATGCCGGGTAGTTTGTGTCTGTAATGTGCCCATAAAAAATTCATCTTGCAAGATGGGAAAGTTTCTTGTGCTTATAAGCTATATAAGCAAAGGATGAGTCTTAAACGTGCGAATTTTCTTGAAAATAAAGGTTGATTACTGAGGAGAGGGAAAGAAAATGTCCGGTAATATTTTGTTTAAGAGTTCTCATAAAATGTGAAATTATGTGCCAATTATTTGCATTTTGGGATCATTAAATATTTCATTCGGTAAAATGATAATGGCGCACACCTGACTAAAACATTAAAGGAAGGATTAATAACAAATTGCTATTAAATTTCTATAAAAATGATGCAAAGCAGAATGGAACAAAATATGTACGTAGCACAAAATAATTATTAAGAATTTCCTTAATTTTAGAAATATCTGAAAACAACGATTTCTTAAGAAACTTAAGAAAATGTGATAAGTTTTTTTTGTATAATTAAATTATCTATTTGAGAAACAAAATATAGAGAAAAGCTGATATCCACGAGATTTAGTCTAAAAAAAATATATTTTATTAATTTTTTCAGCTTCTGCTAGTTGAAAATAGATAATTTTCTTTTCAATAATGAGGTCACGTCTTTTAAGATTGAAAAGAATTATATATTTTTATATTTCCCACACGAAGACGAAGAACTAATGAAGGATTCTTCTGCTTTCTGCTTTCCAATTATATATTTTTTTTTAATTTTATAATACTGGAGAGGCTCAATTAATTCACCTGAAAAGATTTTCTGAAATGCCAACATTCCAATTAAGGTTAATATTTTTTCTCTCTCAAATTTTTCTCGAGTGTCCATTTCGTGTGGTCTTGAATAAATGTACAAAGCTCCCGTGTAATGGTTATGAGATTGAGAAGGGGCCAAGGAGAACGTTGGGGCAAATTGGATTAAATTGTGTGGCTTGTGCTAGAACGCGTAAATACAATAAATGAAAGACAAAAGCACACGCATAAAGTATCTTATTGAAAGGGAATACGAGTGCAATGCTGTGAAAGAGCCCATCTATTCGAATAACTTTCAAATTTCCCTTCGCACTTTGGTATATGTATATACAAGGCTCTCCAATGTGGATGGGCAGCTGTTTTGCGAATTCCCATCACGTGCAGTGTGTGTGGTTTGATATTGGCTTTCTCCAATACTCAAAGAGTGGTTAGAGCTGCCTAAACATCATGCCGATGTGACCACGCAGACGGCGAAGGGTCGGTGGTTGTAACAATTTGTAGTAAATTTAGAATTGAATGTTCGTGTTTGGCGGTTGAGGGAGCACACAGAGGGACCAGGTATAGAAGGTCTGTTGGCAAAAAGGATTGATCTCACATGAAAATACGGGTGATGGAAGATTGATGGATCTCATCGGCAGCAACCATGAAGGGCAATTGAGAAGGGAAATATATTGGCGAGGATAGTTCAAAATAAATAGCAATTCAGAAGAAAATTGCCATGGATGCATGGTTATGGGAAGATTGGATTTTATTGTCAGCAAAAATGCCATTTTTGCGGTCTATGTGCCACAAATATGTGGGCTTTCACACTGAATACTGAGAAATAGCCATTGAATTTATATGGCGACATACATAGATGACATACATTGGCATTCCTGCTGGATTCCGTGAACAAGTTTTATTATTGGAAAATTCTTGAAAATTCTCCCCATTTGAGCTATATTTTTCCGTATACCGTAAGCTATTTTAAAGCTTAAATAGTTTAATTGAATTTTAAATGAATAATAGAAAAAAAAAACAGAGAAAGTTTTGTCATTAAATAAAATTAAAACAATAAAAATAATTCAATAAAATTTTACTTGTTTTTTATTTTTTTTTTTTTGAGAAAAACTAAATTAATTCCTCGTGCTTTTGATATAATGCTTTATTAAGAAATAAATCGACTTAATTCATAAGTTTTATGAATTTTCTATTTTACTTGTTTCAATATTCCATGGTCAGTTCCCTCCTTCATCAGGTACAAAAAAAATGTATTAAATGTTTTAAAAAATTATTTGAATCCGTTAATTTCTAAAAAAATTTTATTACATTCTCTCTCTTTTCTCAAGAGGAATTTATGAATTTCACAAAATAAGACTCGAATGAAATGATGCTTGAAATAAAGTATGAAATAAAGCTTTAAATTTCAAACAAGTAAATGAAATGGAGTGGAACAATACGATTATACACGACGGGGGGATTTTGTCAATTTCTATAATCTCCTAAAATTCATCTAGCACGCAATTCGGCCTCAAATTCCTTCCCTCTTGTTGGGAGATTTGTGTGAAAATTCCTGTGAATTTTCTCTGCACAGTTGTATGTAAAAAATGCTTTGTGTGTGATTTTTTCTGGTTGCTAATTCCTTAATTTAAAAATTGCTCTCATAAATTACACGTTATTGCTGCGCCTCAGGGGATGATTCTGCCAAGAATAAAATCATATTTCAGTATGAGACCGGAAAACTGAGATAATGGGTCCGTTGTGTTCTAAGTAGGAATTTTCATTCACCTCTCCTGTCTGGGATGAGGGGGGATGAAAAGTGAAATTGCGATAAGAGTTGATGCTTCAGAAAGCACATAAAGGCACGTTTTGCTCCTCCTTTGCTGCGTTTGGGTATTTTTAGATGAGACTAGAGGGCTCAAGCACATTGAGGGTTTTTCTCGAAGACTTTCTGCATATAAGATGCTGAATGTGAAGAACTATAGAAGGAAAACAACTATACAGGACAAAAATTACAAGATAACTCACCCTTGTCCGGCCAAGAAGTAAAGCATCCATTTCACCTTCGGGATTTGGATTTCCACTGCGACCTATCACAGTTGCTGGAGCTGCGATGGTGTCACCAATGGCCGCCCCAGTTGTCATACTTTCTTCGACAGTTTAAGTGATTTTTTGCCCCTTTGTTAAAAGTTTCCCACAGTTCCGCGAATCCCTCAAATTCTGTTAACTTGTTTACTTTGTATATGTTTCTCCTGTCTACGTTACACGCTTCCAATTTTGCGGAGGATAAAAAAATACTTCGACTTCCAGCCTCTTCGGCACTCCAGGAAACTTCACACTTTTACATTGTAAAAAAATATTTATCTTTCTCTCTATGGGGTTCATATATAAAAAATACATTGTCAGTGGAAAAATACATTTTAACGTTGTTGATTTACCACAAGAGTTTTGGGATATAAGAAATCTTTATGATATCGCTCGCTTCTGCAAAAGAATCCATGTACACTTATCATTTTATTCATAGCACACATTTTTCTTATTAAATTCTTAGTTTTTCTTTTCCATTCACTTTAACACTTTTATATTAAATCATTTTAAATAAAATATTATGTAGTTTTATTGCCACTTTTATTTTTGAAAGAATTGTGAGGGGAATTATTTGAGAAAAATATTGATGTTTGTGTGTTTATTGAATTCATTCAAAAAATATCATCGAAAGACGTATAAAATTATATAGACAAACATTGAGTTGAATTTTAGTTCATTTGAAATGAAGCTTTCGAAATAAAGTTTATATGGCATTATTTACAATACCAATTGTGTCATCTATAAATTTTGTCTTCCTATAAATTTCACTTTATTCTCTATACGTAAACTTGAATCTACCATTTCCTTTATGCGTCATTTTCTTGCGCTTTTTCTCCCTTTTAAAATTACTTAAGATGTCCCTTTGAAAGTCCATTGAAACACGAAGCTTGATTTATCTCGCATAAATTCCCCCCACACATCTTCATTTCAGAGGCTGTATGTAATGTGATTTCATCAAGTCGTCTCTCTCCACCTCGCCTTGGGTTACACACTCAAGAAATAAACCAACAAATTGCATTTTGTCTTGCATGTTGCAATGAAAAGGAATTCTTCTGCAAATAAATGAACCCCATTCTTTACGACGAGGAAATATTTTTCTCAGCTTGACACTAATTTTCCACCCTACTTCCTACACAGACAACTTACTGCTTGGTTTCTTTTTTTATATGAAAAATTTACAGCAAATGCAAATCAGATTTTGATTGAATTGATGAGGGATTCACAGCTAAAAAAAATTTCGTTTACGTGAAACAATGTGGAGGAAAATATAAATTTTCTCATCCGCAAAAACTCTTCATCAGCAATTTAAATAAGCACGGCTTTTGTCAATAAATCCGTCAGTGATGATACATAGATGTGTTAAAGTGTCTGTCATATGTTTCTGGGATGTACATATATTATGAGCAAAAATATTCTATCATAGAATGTTCTTGTTCTTGTTCTTGTTCACGACATTTGAAGGAATTTCAACCCTCTGGAAATTTCCGTCTCCGTCTTAGATTTTATTTTGGGATTAAAATGGAAAATTCCATGAAAATTCACAAAACTTTTCCTGAAAATGTGGAAAATAAAAATTATTTCTAATAAATTATTATAAAATAAATAACATATAAATATTTATAATGTTTTCCTTGCACTTCTTTTTATTTATGATTATCAACATAATGCTTAAGACTTTCCCTTGAACCTTATATGAGAAAATATTGAGAAACTTTCCATCACAAGGCTGTAAAATATTTATTTTCCACTTCGTGCACAATAACAGACAGGAAAGCTATATATTTTTTGCTGAGAAAAAAATCCACAAAAACGTTCAGAGCTCTATTTATGGCGCCCACCATGAATATGATGAGCTTTCCTATCCAATATAAAAGTTTAATAAATAAAATGCAATTTAGTTGGGTGATAAATTTTTATATTATTATTTTTTAGTAAGTTCCCCAAGGGTATTATTTTCAATCAATTGCAAAAAAAATCACAGTCTAAGCCTCAAAGTTTTTTATTGTGTAAATTTCTGAATCACATCCATTGTTAGAATTTGAAATTTGCATTTTCTCAAAATTGCTACTTAATCCAAAATTCCACTCTGCCTTTTCTTAACAGAACAATTAATTTATTCTGTCAAAGTGAACAAGAAATCCACACAGATGGCAAGCTAAATTGTGAAATTCCTACACCCTTCCTGGATTAACAATTCAAATTGGCAAGCCAGAAAAAGAAAAAGGAATGAAACAAAAAAAAAAACAAAATCCATAAATTATGAGACAATCATTACAAGGAGACAATTGGGTTACAACATTTCCCATTCCCCAGGAAAAATTTTACGATTTGTATTGGCTTTTTCCCTTTAAGTGACACTCCGCTATTCCTTCCGGGCTTCTGTCTATCGAATGATGGGTAGAATTTGGAATGATGATTCACATCCATTTGGTGGGGCGGCAGGATTTGGGGGTTTTGTAGAAATTGAGAAATATCGAATTCAATGAACTCTCCGCATAAGGTTTCAAACCTTTTTCTCATGAACAAATCACCACTCGGGTCGACCAATATTAAATTTCTCCCTGGGAAGCCCCACGTATATATGAAAAATCGATTAAATATTTTATATATTTTTCTCAACTTTTCCGAGTTTGTGGCATTTTGCTTCTTGAAGGAATAAACTTTGACACAAAACTTTGTACTGCCATTTACATCGCCCAATTTCCGACATTAAAAATTATTTTGATATCAAGAACTTTCTTCTTAACGGAGATATCATTACATGTATCCATATAAGCTGTATAGCTTAAGACTGGGTTATGGGGGGGAAGGTAAGGGGGGGTTACAACAAAAAAAAAATCATTACATGTATTCGATTACTATGTGAATTTGTATTTTTTTTTTTTGTAAAATTGCATTTTGATTGTAAATTGTGATTATCTCATCTTCCTCAGTTGTAGCTACTATGTAAATAAAACTATAATCTCTAAAACGTATTTTCATAAAACTTTTATCGACAATAGAGTTCCCTTTTAAAACTTTTCAAGATGAAGGGATTTTCTCATGGATTACAATTCATTTGAAAGTATTACCATTTAATTTTCTTACCCTCGTGGAAAACTGAAGCTCACAATCCACGTGGGATCTCGCACCAAAGATCTCTTACACTGTTTTTCTCTTCTCTTTGAACCGCAAAAACTTTCAAGGAATTAATATTTAGTCCAGTGGATGAGAGTATATAAAAGAGAACGCAGAGGGATTCCGTTTTGGGGGAGATTTTTAATAAAATCCACATACTTAATATTCCCTTCTGTACCATAATCCCCCATCTTAAGAGGGGCTTTATGTCAAAAATATTGCGACCCCATCGTATGCACTCCTCTATTACATACGGAGTGTATTTATGGCAACACACGTTATGGGTGTAGTAAGTACTGAATCGGATTATCATAATGAGGTATCTGTTCATAGAAAAATTGTGTGGTGATGTGCTATTTTTTTTCACCATGGAGAAAATCCTGAATTACGACATGTGGGGCACAAAATTTTTGATTGGGGAAAATAAGTCGATAACATTAAAGCTAAACATTTTAGGGCAGCATACATGGATATGTGTTTGATGAATACACACCGAGATGGATGAGAAATTACATCAAAAAATTGCTTCAGGAGATTTTATGGGTTTCTGAGGGATACAAAAAAAATATTTACTTCCCTGAATAATAATAAAGTGAACTGTACTAAAAATTTCTTTATACGGCCTGTGTTAGAAGTAAATTTCGAGAATTAATTTCTTGACTTTAAAGTGAGCTAACAAATAGCAATTAAAGCTATTGACTTTGCCACAACAATTCCCTCCCCCGCTGAGAGAGCAAATAGGCCTTATTTGGTTGCTTGAGACTGAGACCCATCATACAGTTAGTTGGGTGCTTGAGAGTATCTTACAGTGATTCTCCAGAGTTCCAATTAATACAAAACTCCATGGGATTTAATGAGAATTTCTAGAGAGGTTAAATTTTCTTACCCTCAATGACCTTGTCTAGATTTCTGATTTTTTTTTAATTTGGAAAAAAAAGGATTAACAAAATCAGGATAAAGATTAGAAAAAATGTGAAAAAGAAGTCTAATTTTACAAATATTTAAATAAATTTGTCTTCAAAACCAAACGGCTTAACCAATTTAGGTAAATTCAAAAGTTTTCAAGAGGAATCAATAAGCTTTCAAGATTTATAACAATAGAGTGCCAAAAATAATTTAGAAAGAACATGAAGATGATGGAACTACTTTTAGTGAAAATTTCTCATGCTATTATTTTTCTCCTCGTTGTATTATAGTTACATGGATCTATACTTCAAATGTAAATATCTATGGAAAGTGGCTGAAAGGGAGAAAAAAAGCATGAAAATGTGTACCTATATATATATAGGTGGAAAAAGGTCCGTGCCACGTTATAACAAAAGTGAGTCATTTATTCGCATCAGTTGTCGATGATGAAGTGTGATGTACCACCTTTCGTGTGCTATGAACGAAGACTAGAATCTCAACATATAATATGTGGAGCCACACTACTCGAGAGATGGGTATGCGGGCATTTATGGAAGATAATGAAATTGCATGTCAATCCCCCGTGGTTACAAATTATGGATTTCCGTAGAACATGTGATATGTGAGCTAACTCGGAATCGTCAAGACGAATTACATTAGATGGTATACGCCTTCGTTAAGCATTGTATTACACATATGCCTCGTGGCGGGGGTGGGGACTTTTTGTTGAATCACTTTGTAATTTTATCAACAGCCCAAGTGAAATTGATGAAAATTTCAAATTACTTTCACCTTTCCCCGGGAGAAGATACCATTAAAGTGCCAAAGGGGGAATTAAATTTTGTGTAATCATAGAGGGAAAATGATAAAGCCCATGCCTTCCATTTGATCCACTTTTCCATTGCTGGGTTCGTTATTTAATTACAGCAAAATATTGTGGTGGGTGCCTACAGTCACACAGTTTGTAAGTGAAAGAGGAGAAAGCTCGTTGGAAGATGAAGTTGACAACACCTAAATCAATTTATTTAGAGAGAAAAATTTACTCAAAAAAATTTGCAAACCTTTTTTGCTAATAAGGAACTTCGTTAGGGCATAATTTTTTTAAACATTCTCTTACAAATCACTTTCTTGAAAATTTCTGGTTCATCTCTTAAGAAAAAAGCTCTATTGATCATTTTAGTTTTCCGAAATTGTTGTGAGTTGTGCGTGTTTCTTCAGGTATTTGAGGTATTTGTTAGCATTTGGTCGCCAACACGATAACCAATTTAACATTAAACAAACCTGAAGATTTTCTCATAAGAAATTTTCCCAAGAGTTGAATTTTTCTTTTTTTTATCTTCTTAACGACTCAGGAAAAGTTATACCAACAAAAAGGCTTTAAACACTTTGCTACTGACAAACTACATTTGCTTCGGACAAATATCTAAATTTGGCTTCTAGGCGTTTTCTTTTTTCGTCACGACAAGACTACGGAAAGATCTGCAAAGAAAATACGTCTGGTGCAAAAAATTGAGGAGAAAAAAAGCTCGTGAACGTTTAAAGTATCATGCTCACCGGAAGTTAAGCTCTTATGAAGAGCTTTGACGACTAAATTACATAAAACTTTGACGGAGAAAATGACTTTCTCGTTATATTGCGAAAGTGTAGTACGGATTAAACTATGGGATAAAAGTTCCACAAAAGCATATAATTAACAAAACGTCCCACAGAAGCTGAATCTCCAACTATTTACACATCACATTAAGTCTCCCTTTTATCTTCATCATGAAGGATTCAATTTTAACCTCAACTTTCTCGTTAATAGTTTAATTAAAACATTTAAAAGTATTATGAACTCTTAATAGAATAACAACTTTTCAACTTTTCTCACAATCTCAAATATTAACTCGTGCTGTGAATGTTTAAAGGCAGATGTTTTAATAAAAAAAAATCCCTGCTATATCTTTCATAGTTATGACCGACCACCCCTCACTCTGAGCTTTAGTCATAATTTTCTGCTCAATTGAGAAGATACTCTCGAGGATACACTCTTAATTAATTTGCAGACGAATGTGTCAAGTTGCGTTTGAGTGATTCGATGGTCTCCTGGGTGAGGGAATAAGGGCAAAGTTTCATGTAATTTCCCTTTTGCCATGAGGAGTTGAGTTACACAGGGATAATCAACTCCCTGCAACGTCACCATTTTTCTCACAGGGCACTCTCGTGTGCTGCCTTCCTCGTCATTCATTTTCATTCAATCTTGTCAGCAAAATTGAAGATGTCATACAAGGAATTTACTTGCAAAATATCAATACACATACATTTTATGATTTTAAGCATAAAATATCTCAAATATTTCGGTTTTGCTTCTCTTCATCCAATGTGTATACTATTTTCCTAAATTTTCCACTCATGAAGGCTTCACATAACCAATCTACAAGGTTGTGGGAAAGAGTGTATATGAGGAATTATTAATATACATTTCTCGGGGGTACGCATGCAAATTTCATTTAATATTGTTAGCAGAATTCATCAAAATGTTGCCTTCGTGTTGAAGTTTTCGTTTAATATTGCAACAAAATTTAGTTAACATTTACTTAATTGACGATTTAATTGTGTGAAACTGTATGTACTTATGTATGAGAATTAAATTAACAGCATTGAGAAAAGCGCCAACAGATTTATAGATGTTTAACTATATATTCTCATAATTTATTTAAACTTTGGTTTATTTTGCGAGGAAGTGTGAAGTAAAAAGCTCGACTTAGCAAATTTGTGAAATGGTTTCAACATGTCTGTAAGGTAAATATTATATATAGCATAGTTTTAGCTCCTTAAATAAACGACGAAGTTGGTCGTAAAACTTTATACTGATTATATTTTGAAGAGAAGAAGAGAGTGGTAGAGTTAAATATTCGGATTATATAGAGATTATGTAAAGTTTGCATTTTTTAGAGGATTAAGTGACTCAATGTGATGTGGAAGGCAAATATTAATTTATCATTCAATCAGATTATATGATGCAAATTTAAGAAGGAAGAAAAATTGATGAAAAAAATTTAAATGACAATTTTCCGTTAGCAATTAATCAAGAATGTCAAATATGTTTTAAATAATTTAGCTAGAGAGGTGTATAATGATTGATTATGTGAAAGCAAAATAATTTCGTGAAAATTAACTTAATACAAAATGCATTCACAGCGGAATTAATGGAAAATTCTCTACACATCGATTGATTTTAATCTCATAATTTGACTGCAAAATTTTACATATAGATTAATATTTTATACTTCAGTGTGTTTTAAATTTTAATACCCACATTATTTATTTTAACGCATGAATTTGAAAATTCCCGGACTTAAGATTATTTGAAAATAAGGGTTCATCATTTTGAAGAGTAGTTATTTCGAATTGAGGGTAATTCGATGTCCTAAACGTTTTAATTTTTATTACTTAACAATCTTTATAACTCGGCAAATATCATCAATTTAATAAAGTGTATTAGAGTTAATGAGTAAGAAAGTAAAAATCATTTAATGTTTTTATGCCTCTAACTAAGAGACATGTATCAAGAAAAGCATATTTATGTTGAACATCTATCAATTCCGTGTAGATTTTGATGGTAATCTGAGTGACTTCAGCACACACGCTCATGTTGAATGACAGATGCGATGGTTGAGTGCCCGCAGCCCTTAGAATGCCAGGAATTGCTATTGACATGAAGTCCCTGCCTCAACCCAACACATTATATCCCTCCCGGCAAGGCTGTGGTGAATTGAATTTGCTCTCGAATTTTGAAACAGGTCAAGTTCACATTGCACACTGTATACAAATCCTATACAACATCCATATAGCCCAAAAAGCTCTCTGGAGCGAACATAATGGGGGTTTTGCTCGATGTAATGCAAAATGTTGGGGGTGTGTTTGAATTCAGGCGAATAGCGAAAGAGAGAGGACGAGTCTATGCGGTGTGTACATCAATAAAAACTAATTAAAATATCGTTTATGAACACATATTGTATTAAATTACCGTAATTGGCACATATTTTGTGTTTATATTCCAACTTTATGACGCACATTGAGGTTGATGAACGTAGCTTATAAAAGGTAACCCGCGATGTACCTTTGCAAATCACTTAATTACTCCATAATTAGTGTCCTGTACAAAAAGGCTTCAAGTTTATATTTTGATTAAGCGTACCAAGGGAAAAAAACGCAGCACAGAACAAGCAGCGAAAGCTCAAAATCACATTTTCACAAAAGTAAATTTGCCGCAATGGGAATGAGTATAGAAAAAAACGTATATTGTCCGGGAATTTAGAATGTTCTTTTGATTGATGGCTTTTGATGTCCAGATGCTGCGTTGTGTTTGCCTATTGTACCAAGAAGAATAGATCGGAGTGTGAGATGAAAAAGAAGCGATAGCAGAAAATGTACTGCGGGAGCTCATGTGCGTCTCGAAGCGCGCCCGTTGTGCGACTACTTGCGGCGTCGTTTTGCAAGAAAGCACTCTGTCGGCAGTGGAGGCGCCGAGTGTTCCGTAAGAGAAAGAACGGAGCTTTCCGAGTGAGCGGCATGAATGAATTGTGCGAGTGAATTCAACGAGAGAGTCCGTGGCACCATGGTAACGGAATGGAAGCTAAGAGAGCAGTAGCTATGGACACCCACGCACGAGCATGGTCAGAAAGCTCCAGCGAATGGGGAAATTGCGAAGGTGCATCAACAGCTGTGTTTGCGTGAGGCAAAAATACACACTGATGTTCACCGAACGTGCTAAAGTATAATTTCGCGCAATTCACTTTGAGCCGAGGATTAAATTTAAAAGCTCTAAAAAAGCTTCTCCTCAATGAGCATCTTTCAACGCACAAATACAGCTGCAATCCATCAACCAATTGATTGATCTCGGCATTCAATTAATTCCATGTCCCTGTGTTTACGACACATTAAGCAGATTAGGGCTCATCCATCCTTCAGCCAATCTACACTGCCACCCCCACCCCCACTCATATGAGGGTGGTGGCTCAATGTGAAAGTGACATATGTAATTTTGTAGTAAATTGGCCTGATTCGAGGACACGCGCGGGGGTCAATGTGGGATCATCTGCGAGACGTGTAATGAATACGAAATGCCGAGGGTAGGAATACAATGAATAAATTTTGACGACGGTACACTAAAAACGAACAAACTCATCTCGCCATGCATAACCAATATGGTGAGAATTGATGGACAAATTCCCACCCACATAGACCCAAAATATCCCATTGTTTGGATTATTCTTTTGAAGTACTTTCGGGTTCGTTTGTTTAATTTTATTTTTTTGAAGCGCAAGAGCTCCACAAAAATGTTTACTAATCGCTATTACTCGCATATGATTTTCATCATTTCAATGTCAATATACCTACTAGACGTCTTCTTCAATGGTTTATCTAAAAAGTATTAATTTCCTTCGTGCGTTTGTGTTTCGAGTAATCTGTTTTTTTTTTATCCAAAAAAAAAGACAAGCATTCTAAAAGTAAAAGAAAATTAGAAGAATTGTTATTAAAAGTAAATCATTCAAATTTATAAAAAAAAAATGAGAATGTGTAACACATAGCGCAAGAAAAACGTTTCTATATAAATAAAGGCAAATTAAGCATATAAGAAATAAATTCTATGGTCCTTCCTCTTTTATATTTATCAAAAAATTCAACTTCAGTTAATTTATTTGGTTTACTAACGACTGTTTATGCTCAATCATTGGTAAGATTTGCGTCCTTTGCGAGCTCTTTCACAATGTGAATTCCGTCATTGCTTTTACACGCTAAAAATACGTGAAAAAAATATTTAAAAAACTCAACTCTAATTGACCTAAGTAACATTTGACTTTTTGTGTAATGTTTCTGCCAACATCATTGACATAATAACAATGCTGGGAACTCACGTGTAAGGTCACAGAGAAGTCACTTTATTTCACATTGTGTAATCCACCCGATGGGGTTCAATGGGAACAAAAACAAATCTCCCCTTCGACATCATCTCTAATTCCATCTCCATTGAGACATGGAGTGTGCCTTGATTTTCTCCACGGGCGGTCCCACCCACCCACAAGGGGGATGGACTGTTAATAGACAGTCGTTGGACAAAAGGACCAAGATGAAGAGCGGAACATGATAGATGGGGATTAGAATTTATTGTTATAAATCCTATGTCACCCTCTACTTAGCCTCTTCGTCTGTTGGGGCATCATGGGGGATCATTTGTCGTATAGTGGCGGTGTTCATGATGTGGCATCGACACCTCCAATTTATCAGAACAATCTGTCAATACGCAAATCTCACTCACGTCTCTGACCTTTTGCTCTTCGTCATAATGCCGTTGGGAGCAATTTTCAAAATTCCCCAATTCATCCCCAATACATCACATTCACCTTCCACCCCCACAAATGCTACCATCTACCCACGAATAGGCGAACTTGCATTCATTTTCCCCTTTGGCGCAATCGATGCCGCCCCTCCTGAAGGAGCACACCACCATCCCCCGCAGGCGTCTTTCCACCGAAGAGGAGAAAGCTCTTTGGGGTAATTTATATGTGTTGGGTGAAATAAATAAATTCCTTGCGATCAAAAGATGATACCGTCGAAGTGTGATTGGGATGTAAAAGTCTGTTGGTGTACCTCTTTTGGGGGAAACTTTTTGTCATCCATACGACAACTTTCCTCGCTCCTCCATAATGACTCTCTGGCGGCATGGAGATAAGCCCCGAAAGGAAAATCGAGGGATATAATTGATGGAGCGGATGGTAGAATTCTTGCACTAATCGGACGGAAGGATCTACAACACCCTCGGGGTGTTAATGGTGTCCATTTCCTCCCCACCACACCAAAACCCTTACCTCGATTGTTATGTGGCCACGTCGCTTTATATGGTCCGGAGATGATCGGAGGTTCTTCGAATCAATCTGAACATTTGTCTGCATTTTGTCAGCTTCTCACTAATATGGCTGATGAGGCTGAAAGAGGGAAGAAAAGATATACAACATAAGATTAAGGAAACTCCACGTGTGTAAGTGAAAATCCCTCAAGAGAAAATCCCAACTATGTATTTACTTAATCATTCTCTGTGAAGGACATTGGTAGGGGTTGAAAGTGGAATTCTTAGTTAACCTACATTGTGCAAATGTAAGAAGATTTCTTTAGAGGAAAACACCCATTGAGGATTGGTTGTCTTATAGAGAAAATCAGATAAAGGTAAAGGTTTTCATTTATGTTTTTATTCTTATGTATTTCTTAAAGTTAACAATTTAAGTATTTTGCAAGACGTTTAATTTTTTTTTACTTATTCCTTAGAAATAAAATAGTTCATCAGGTATTACATGGCTTACCTTGAATTAAAATATAGATCACTTTTTTTTAAAGGAAGGACATGCGAATTTATTGTCAATATTGATTTATATTTAAATTTAATATTCATAAAAAAATTAATACAATGTAGAGAGTATACTTATACTAAATTATGTAGATAATGCAATATTTAAATTTTAATTTTTAATATTTTATGAAGAGCATGTGATGTGAAGAAAGGATTTGCAGAACTTAAGCGAATATCCACTTTCATATTATTCAGTCTGTTGGAAAGCTTCTTGGAGTGTAGTAATATTTTTTTCTGTGTTGAAAAAATACCTAAAGAAAGTGAAAAAAAATATTCAACAAACAAAAAATCTAATCTCCGTCAGGCTCGTGATTTTGCCGTAACTTTCCATTTACAAGTAGGTATAACAGTGATAGATTTTGTTATTCTTTGAAGTAATTTAGCATATTCTTCCTATTCCTCAAATCTGTATAGAAAAAACTTAAATACTGAAATTCTTCATAAAAAAAGGAAAAATTATGAGTGAAAAGGAGAACTTCTACAAAATCAAAGCTGAAGTTGAGCATAAAATCTCAATCATGACCATAAATATAATCAAAGGACCACTGATTGATAGAATGATAATTCTACTTTCATTTGTGGGGAATGTTTTAGCCATAATATTAAATGTGGCGTATGCAATTGATCTTTTCGAGGGGCAGCTGTCTTTTAATATTGTGGGATCGCTTATCCTTGCATCGGGGCATCTGCATGTTGCCGCCAAGGCAATGGCTGCTTGCAACCAAAGACATCGTTTCCTACAACTTTTACAATGGATAACAAACCTCCATGAAGAGGATGATATTGATGATGAGACACAACGTCAGTTTAATGAAAATATTTTCTTGAGATCAAGAAAAATTTTTAACATTGGATACAAGTTCGTATATTTTTTTTCTTTTCTTTTCCTAATAAATTATATAATTTATTTTACAATAATTTTATTACAGAATTTCAAGGTTTATTGTAGTATTTACTGCTGGATTTCATTCTATTTTGAACATATTAACGGGAGAAAATCAAATTAGACTCTTCTTTTTACCAACAAATTCACCTTATACGCAAGCTATTACACATATCTTGCAAATGGCACTCTTTAGTTGTGCATTTTATACTGGACTCAACACAGATCTAACTTGCTTTTACTTTGGTCTAAATATTATGACAGCTTTGACTATCTTAAATCAAATTATGATTTCTGACAAACCAAACATCAAAAGAAAATTAAACTTTAGAACAATCCTTAAAAGACATTGTGACATTGTTGATTCGATAAATCAGTTTAATAATGCCATCTATATGATGTCCTTTACGCATTTCTTCGTAACTATTCCTCTTCTTTTGCTTGGATTCTCATATGTCCGTTTAAACAGTGAGAGTCCAGTTGGATACTTTATTGTTCTCTTTGTATGGGGTGAGCTCCTTCTTCTGTGTCTTTTTGGGGAATTTATTAAGATAAAAACTGAGATCCTTTCTGAAACACTTTACTTAACTAACTGGTATGAGTTGAGCCTTAATGAGCAAAAGACCTTCTTGATCATCTTTGGAATGATGCAGAGATCTTATGGTTTGAAAGCTGCTGGAATGTATGACATCAATATATATTCATTCATCCAGGTATGTCTTAGACTTATATTTATTTTTTACCTTTATTAAAGAACATTTTATTTTTTAGAGTAAAAAATTCAATTTACTTATATTGATTTATTTTTTTTAAAAGAATTTTATTAAACAGAATAAATCTTTTCCTTTTGCAGATGACGAAAATAGCAATGTCGTACTGTGCTCTTCTCTTAACTTTTAGCACATAAAAACGAATTATATTGATTGTAGCCCCACGATGAATATTTTGTTGTCGGAAAAATGAATAATGTATTTTCATGCAAAAGGGAATCAGGCACCCAAAGCTGAAAATTTCTTGTTCTTGATGTTGTTTAAAGCAAAAAAAAATGCAAAGATTTCCTAAAAAGTTTAGCAAAAATGTTTTCTTGTTCACAGAGTATTTGTGGCTTAATGAGTATGAGAAGAAAATAATATTTCTCACTTTAAAAAATGTTATAATAAATCATTGTATTGATGTAAATCCACTATATTGATTGATTTTTAATTGAAAGTGCATTAATAAATAAATGTGTTGTTGACTCAATTCCGCATTGAGATTTTATTACAATAAATTACGTAAATGTGACTGCTTATGGGCCATTTTTGCTTTATCCACCGGCGGTTGGTGTGGGAGTGTTGTTTACTATCACGGCATCTCCTTGTTGCCTTTACGATGCTGGAGCTCAGAACACAGCAGGAGAGGCTAAGGAAACAAGATGTGGTGTATCTCGAACGCTTGAATGATTTTTAAATTTTTTGCCACACGGATTTTCACCTCCCATTACCAACGGATATGATGAGAGGAATGAAGAATTTGTGATAAGAGAGAGATGGAAATAAAAAATCTTCATTATTTATGAGACTTTTTTTTCACGACATATGAGGGTGAATGTTTTTTTTTGTCAAAACCACAATAGGTGAGAGTTTGCGACTTAAAAGAAAAACTTGGTAATTTTTGCCATACATTTATGGAAAAGCTTTCCATATGTGCCATGAGAGACCATTTACGTTGTCATCCCAACATGGGAATCCACAGCTTTGTGGCATTTTCTGCTACATATGCTCGTGCATACGGAGTCCTCTCAGTACTCTCTTTAACAATTCAACACCATGCGAAGGTACTTTTTTATTCATGGCTCCCCTTTCTCGAGGATGAAATGAAGTGATTACGAGGACATCACTTCTGCCAGATTGTCATACAGTGGGATGAAAAATATTTGATCATAAATAATCATGCTCACACTTTCCATTTACCATCTTCATGATGGAGGTTGCAGTTACACTGAAAAGCTCCTTTTCAGAATCCAAAGAGAAATTTAGCAAAATATCACGACGAGTGAAATGATTTTCATGAATGAAGAAGCAACACTCCTTTTTCTTCGGTTGGATCAATAAAACGAACAATTCATCCGTGGTTCATTCATGGAATATTCTCTACGAAAAGAGACATTAAATTTATCGCTAAAATGACAATGAAAGTAAGAACACATTTTCGCCTTATCTTCCCCACTAAAGATGAAATGGTAACCTCAATGAATACTTATACTATGAAAATACAAAATAAACCTTCTATGAAAGTACTCAATACTTTTATTCATCATACATTTTCTTTGGAAATAAAATGTGCTGATTTAAATGCAAAAACAAACTTTTAGTGCTGTAATTATTAAATAATTCTTGCAAGTTTTATGTGAAAGGTAAATGTTTTTCATGAGTAATAAATCTATCGAGCAATTAACGAAATTAACATAAAAAGTGCTGAAAGCATATCAGTCTTCAATAACCTTGATAATTAATAAGACGATTAAACATGTTTAAAACCACATAATGTGATAGTTTGATACATTTTGTAGATTGAATAATGTGTAAAAAAAAACTCAGAATCAAGAAATCTTTTGAAAAAACGATCTTTTTTGCTTCTTCATTAAGGAAAAGTTAAAGTGATTAATTATTATAGAATTTTATTTTGCTAATAAGTTATGGAAGGAAATTCAAATAAAATAAAAATTTAAGGAACAATTAATTATTATAAAAATGGAATTTTAAATTTTCCTAACTAGCCAACTTTACCCCACTGATCCCTAAATAATTGTATGTGAGTTTCTTTTTATGTTTAAAATATGAAATAACACTTCATCTTTTGTCTCCCCTTGAATAAGATCATTTTCTTCTATTGTTAAACATTGTTTTTTATTAAACAGGAGATATTCGAACAATCAACCTTCCGTAACATTTTTTTTCAAGTTCGCTTATTATGTATACATCGTAAATTGAGACGAGTAAGCTAACTACTATGTATACCCAGTATGTGAGAGCTATGTTTTCCACATCAGTTATGCCGGGAATGCTATTGTCGACATCTTTTCTTCATTTGGGAGAAAAGGAAAAAAAGGATTCAGTACGGAAGAGGAAATGAAAAATTCTTGACATGTTTATTGCAGGCCACAGCATAAATCGCACTTTCCTCCAAGTCCTTCCACATATTTTTTCTGCCCTATATTTATTCCCATCTGAAAACCAGGGAAGAACGAGACAGAATGTTCAATTTTTAATATTAAAATATAATTCAATATTTCTACAAGAATATTTACAGCATTGCAGGAGGTTGTATGTCATGTCTAACCTCCTATCTGGAAGGTATGCGCCGTGGCAAAAAAGCTCCAGCAGTGGTGGGGAATTCAATCAGAAATGCGGTTCACGTCTGTATGTCACGATGCCTCTCATCCCATCTGATTGATGATCAAATGTTGTATACACCACACAGTGACTCAACTGCGTTCCTGGACGCAGACATCCGACAGAATTGGCAGTTTCGGGAGATGCGTGAAAAGTTTCCTAAATTGCAACTCGTTCCACTCGTAGCTCGTAAAACGTGTGAGAAAATAATAAGTCGTTCGTCTTCAATTAGGTTGGCAAAAGTTAATACACTCCCGAACATGCGAACATTCTGATAACAATAACATGAATGGCGTACGAGTTTATCGAGCCCACGCTCCTTGCTTTCAACGAGAAGCTTTCAATGAAAGCTTTTTTCCTAATTAAATTGAATATTTGATTGTGTTGAGGCATTGTTAATTGATTTTAGGAAGTCTAATGAAAAAACCAAAATTTAATTATCTGCCATTCATTTGGGTTTTTTTTTCGTCCAACCCCAAAATTTTTTATGAGAATATATGATTTTTCATTATTATTCTCTACCCAATTCTAAAATGATCAATAACCATTCCTGAGTCAAAACAATACTTGAAATTTTAAATAAATTATTTCATTTTTCGAAGAAAACTGTTGTAGGAAGTTTTTGCTTCTCAAAAATGTAGGGGAACGTGGCCCAATTCGGACCCCCTAAATTCTGTTTCAGAAGGATTGAAAAAAGTCATATTAAAATGAATTAAATCTTTCCAAGTTTGGTACCATTGGAAATGTCATTTAATAGGCTAACTTTGTTCTATAGATCCAAACCTTCTAACTCTTACCTGTTCTGAGTAATAGTCGAATTAAAAAAAGGTGCTAAAATTGCACTTTTTCACCACGGTGTTCTAATTGCGACCCCCCGAGTGTTCCAATTGCGACCCCCTGTTTTTGCCGTAATTTGTGGGTTTTTCACTAGTAGATTACTTTTATCACTACTAAATAGGAAAAACGCCATGAATTACACAGAAAAGCCGGAAAATCAAGAATTTATTTTCAATTTTCCCCACATTTGTTTTGACATTTCGCCCTTGAGGTGACTACACACACTTTCACACACACCGACAATTGCGCACTCACTGACGTAATTCGCAGAAAATCCACGAAAATTCTTCTGAGGAATGCGTAAATTACACTAACTGTACTCCCCTTTGGCTTTAGGAACATTTTCACTGCGAAAAAACTTTCAATAAACGTGAAAAAATATTGATTTTCCCGAAATCAAAACACAGCGCGGTCTGTGTGAGAAAGACACTTCCACACTACTACACGCATGCGCGACTGCTTTACCGTGGTGAGTGGTGGAAATAGACGGTCCGAATTGAAACATTTTGGGGGTCGCAATTAGACCATTCTGCATGTATTACATTTATACTTAATTACTTAAAATACCTAAAATCTTTCAAGAAATTGTAAATCAAGTAATAAACTAGACCCTCTAAGCTACAGAAACGCGGCATAATATGAGACTTAATAGTGGGAAAAAAACTCATATCAACTTCGTTTCTAAAATCAGAAAATGTCGGCCAAGTGCTGAAAATTAATTTTGATTTTTTATTAATCCTGTTGTGTACCAAATTAAATTATTTTAGGCGCTAACATTACCTTACTATAATATCTTCATAATGTAGTGAAAGTAATTTTATAATATTTCGTCATTTACGAGAAAAAGGGGAGGTCGCAATTGGGCGGTGGTCCGATTTGGGCCACGTTCCCCTATTATTTAGATCTGAATAAGACGGCTTTAACATTGCTCTCAAGAAATTCGCATTGAACAAGACTCAAGGGAGAAGTCCGTGATTATTGTGTGACGTGAAAATATAAAGCTCAACAGACGTGAAAACTCAAGATGTTTGGCTAGAAGATGTGCTGAAGTGGTTGAAGGGGATTAGTAGTCAAAACGGATAAAAACTCCGTGGTTTGTGTTTTGCATAAAAATTTCATTTTCGATGGGGCAAATTATTGCCGCCACAGAAATATCCCGACGCGTCCTCCTTACCCATAAGCACTCCACCAACCAGCAGCCTCCACTTCATGTTAACAATATTCAAAGTATCTCTCCGTGCATAAATACGGAAAAGCTTATGAAGCACGTTTTTCGTCTACTTTTGAGATTAGACACGCATATACAGCTTCATGAATGTAAAAAAAAAAATCTCGAAAGGAGGATTCTTTGTGGCATAGGAAGCAACTGCCGGTGAATTAGAGACGAGCTGCAATATTTAAAATTATGCTAAAATTGGGATAATTCTACAATGTTGAATGGTTGGAGAAAAAACCGTCACAGCAGGAAAAGACTTTCCACGCTGTTTCTGGCATCCTTCCTGCATGGCTAAATCATTCGTGGCAAATGGGATTATAATTTATTAACCTTGACGGAGTGAATAAAAAGGCAGAAGGCATCAACATAATTCCCAAGACTAATATTCATACAAATTCCTCGGGAAATTCCTATACTCTGGCGCACCCACAAAAAGCATCTTTGAATTCTCTACACACCCTCTCGCAAAATTCACGTACATGTTTTACAATGGCAGAAGAAAGTTCGGATGAAGACAATTTCCCGAAAGACGCTCAATTATGTCTTCAATCCCCTCTCTGTCCTTTTTTTTGTCATAACTCATAAGCCCTTCTGGAGGAATTTATCTAATGAAATGCCAAAAGGGATGGTTGGGACGTAAAATTGAAAACTTTTGATCCCAATTAGTTTAGACTGAACTACCTAATATCAGAAAAAATGTATCATACATTTATTTACTTAGGTTTAAAGAGACTGAGGTGAGATGGATTAAACATTGAATAAAAAATTTAAATGCTCTATAAGAAATTATCGCCTATTTCGAGGGTATCAAAATCGAAACTCTTAACTGATTTGGAAAAATAATGATCTTGTCCAAATTTAGCTTTCGGAATCCGTATATTTCGAAGATCTAATTTAATCTAGCCGAATATTTTCAATATTCAAAGTGAAAAATTTATATTTTCCTCAATCTAATAAAAAATAAATTTTAAATAAAAAAATTGGGAAATAGTAAAATAAAGTATTTTCAATGTACAAATTCAACTACCATCAACTGCAAAAACATTCGCAAATTACAAATGCAATGTTAGCACCAGATTCATTGCAATTTTATACACTCCACTGATATTTTTCGCATAATAAACCTTGCATTGTAATTTTAGTTTTACATTCACAATAAACTTCATTATTTAATCTACCAAATGTATTTTATTAGCGTGTTTTTCCGGGAGAGAGCAATGGTTCGGAAACCATCAGGAAACCCCAATACATTGCGGATTTCTTTCTCATTAAAAGAGATAAATGCTTATGAGATTTTAATTGCAGCATTAAATCCCAACTAAATGAATATTTTTTCAACCAATTTTAGCAACTATAAAAATCATGTCTACATTTAATTTAAGTTTACTTTCTTCATTGCTGGGTAAATGTACTCTTTATATTTTTCTTTGAGAATTTACTCGGAGGTTGCTAATGAAAAAAAATGTACTGGTAAGCTGACCAAGCTTACGAGAGCTGTGTTTCTTTCAGTGTACCAATTTTGTGAGAGCAAACTAGAACGCAAATTCATTTAAATACGCGCAAAGTCGGGAAAAGTTGAAAAGTCATCCCGCAAGAAATCTTTAAAACGCCATATCTCGGGAACGGCTCCATAGATTTTCGAGTTTGAGCTATCGTTGGAAAGGTCTTAACCTCAACTATAATATATTAAAATATGAGGTCAATCGATAATAGCATTTTCGAAATATTCGAGTTCGAAATTTTCGAAAATTTTTATTTTGACTTTAGCGCCTCTCGCGGTCATTTTTCGAAATTGCAATGTTCTAGACATTTGTAGAGCTTCACGAAACCTTTCATTTGCGCTTGAGTTGATTAAAATCGGACTTGTAGAACCTGAGATATGACATGCCAACTTTGGAAGGCTATATCTCGAGAACGGCGACATAGATTTTCTTCATTTTTGGCATGGAGCTAGATAATATAGTCAGCTATAACATATCAAAAAATGAAGCAAATCGATAATGGCGTTTTCGAGATATTAATCGAAAACTCATCGAAAATTTTGTTTTTGAATTTTGGCCCCCTAGCGGTCACTTTTGAAACTTTGGATGTTTTGGAGAGTTGTAGGGTTTGTTGAGATCTTTCATTTGACCCCGGGTTGATCGAAATCGGTCAAGCCGTTTTCGAGTTATGGTCGATTTTCGATGAAAAATTGTGGCAGCCATATTGGCTAAACGGCTTGACCGATTTTCGAAAATGAGGTATCGTTGGAAAGCTCTTGATGGCCCCTACAACATATCAAAATTTCAGATTTTTAGCTGTTACAGGGACTGAGATATAGCGAAAACAAAATTTTGAGGTTATTCAAAATGGCGGACGCGGGGGTGGGGGGTAAAATTTGACGTCATAATCGGACGTCTTCTGGTCGATATTTAAACTTTGCCGTTTACCGCAAGTCTCTATCTATTACCGTTCTCTTGCAATTTAGCTCTGAACTCCGGACGGACGGCCGGACGGCCGGACGGACGGCCGGACGGCCGGAAAAAAAAATTTTTGGCGCATACGTTTTTTGGAATGTGGGGACCCTAATTCGTGCTCATCCCAAGTTTGAGCCCGATCTGACGACTTTCGATTTTGCTCGGTACACAAAAGCTGTGTCTGAAAGAAACACAGCTAAAAACACTTTGCTGAGAAAAGTTGTGAAAATAGCACCTTTCACACAACCCGTGGTCACGAACTTGTTGTTTTAATTGTGCTGTTGAATTTTCCTGAGAACGAGGAAGGAGTTGGTTGGGTGGAAAAAACATTAGAAACAATACTGCAAACTGTCACGACTTTTCATATAATCTCACAATAATAAGGCGATGATGGGGGCATAATAAGAAGGGTGGTAAAATACGAGGATCTCTGTGGCTGGCTGAGAAATAAAAAAGGCAAATAATTTCGTGGCTATTTCAAGTGGTGAAATATTCAGAGAGAGAGAAAGTCTTTGCCTCGTGCGGGAAATCAGGGTGAATTTTGTACGAGTCTTTACTTGTTTTTGCCCCCATCAGAGAAACCGAGTGGGTTTGCAAGGAAAAGATATTCACAGGCACCATAAAAAGTCGGAGCACGCAACCACTCCCAAAAATCCTAAATTTTCACCCGCCCCAAACAAAGCGGATTTTCTTTAAGGGGGGCAGCTGCCTCTCGGCGGCTCTATCTTGTAGGGGCGCATCCCAGTGTTTTTTTTTCTCTTCGCCCATGATGAGATTTCGCTTCCGTGACAAATGGTATTCGACTATTCGCACACTCGAACGTGCCCTGAGCTTTTTGGGGGGATTCTCAACTTGGGATGCGGCTCCCTGTCGATACATCATCATAATTGGAGCTTGACAGTGGCAGATCATATTGTTATGGCACTCCTGCTTGTTCTCTGAGGGAGAAAAATCAATTTAAATCACATTAAATCGAACACCATCGGCATTCGATGAGTGACACAAAATATCAAGCAAATTACGTGCAAAACTCCATGGCAATTAACTTCTCACCATAATTCCCCTCCCTATTTTATGTCAAGGGGATAATTCAATTTTCCCCATCCCGGTGAAGTGAGGACTGTTAGACAGCCAAGTTTCCCTGAAAACTCGCGATTTTCCGTGCATTCATCCCGCTCTATTTCAGGACATTCGCTTTAGTGCCACCGTGCAGAATAAATTGGTTTAGAGTAGGTCTTCATTGAAGCAACAACGGGTATTCAGTCCCATGTGTCCATAGCTAACTCTTTTAAACATGATACCATTTACATTATCCCTTTTAGGTGATTCCCAAAAGGCTCATATGTATATGAGTTTGAAGCTCATAAAGAAATTAAATGTACCTACCTCTCATATCATCAAAATCGAATAATGGGTTTTATTATAGGGCATTAGCTGGACATTAATTTTATGCTTTACATTGAAAATTTTATAGGGAAACTCTTAATTAATTTTCTATTAAAAGGAACATAAAATTATTATAGGTATGTACTATGAAAGATAAAATCACAAATATAATATCTCTTAATGATAATGGAGCCAATTCTCCAAAGGATTTAGTAAATCTTAGGTACTTATTTATTTTGTTTGTAAATACCCAGAATCCTATTAATTCTTGTAAAAAAATGAAGGAATGTTGTTCAAACTTTCAAAAATATTTTCCACGCGATCTCTTAAACAACAAATTTATCTCCACTCCTTTATAAAGTCACAATTTCCTAGAAAAATTGCTATAAAACCATTAAATTATTATATTGCAAAATAAAGCAATAACTCACAATGTTTACCCTTTTTCAGAGAAATTCCTTGTAATTCTGTTTTCCATTTCCTTATAAATTTATCTATAAATACCAAGGGCAGAATGAAAAAATGCGCAATAAGCCAATTATTGACAAATAAAAACGGTGGCGTCAATTCAACCATAATTCCGGCAATTTTGGTGACACAACAAAGAATAGGCGGGCTTTCTTTTAGTTATAGCATATCCTCTGCAAATTGACATAGAGAGATATTATATATTTTAGATGCTACATGGGTGGATAGATAATAAAAAATGAAAAAGGAAATTGCTTCTATATCCTCGAGACTTTGAGAAAAATATACTCTGTGAGTTCAAGTTCGTTATTATTTTCTTGGATTTGCAAACAGTTGTGCATGAGATTGGAGGAGGATGATTGTGTGAAGGGGAAAAAAGGAGTAAAGATGTATGTTTGATATACCCTAAGGGTATACATCTTCTCGCTCCATCCCTTTTGAGGAAAAATTCTTTCAGCCCTGACAGGGAACTCAATCAAAAGAACTCATTTCTCCAAAGTTCTCTTCTACTCACTGCATGAGCGCATCGGAAAAATTGCTCTCTTTATAAAAGATTCTACTCAAAAAGCTGATCACATCCTGTGGGGTATTGAATTATGTCCATTAAAAGAGACAAATTAAATAAAATGCTTAGCATGCAATTGGCGTGACGAACTTTTTGAGTTTTAAACTTGGTTATTGTATGTTAGGAAAAGTGTTTTGCTTTTGACGTCCGACTCCATGACGCCCAGGACTTTTCACACAACTGTCGGCGCCAACGATAAAATACTAAAATGAAAAGTGTGTGGGGAAATAAAAAGGCGCATGGGTTTGGTCACACAGTACACGCAACAGATGATCTTTGAACTATGCCACTGAGGGGTAGATAAAAGTATAGGGGTAGCGCAGGACTTTTTTCCATGCACTTCGTTCACTCCAAATGTGCAAAATAAAACATGTATAGCTGAGTACTGAAATAAATTTAAGATTTGGAAAATTAATGAAAGTCAATCATAACGCGTCCAGTTATTAGAGTTGGTATACCACAACGTGGATGGGACAGTCTATGCGTTGTAATTTAATTCGTGAGCAGAATTAGTAGGCAAAGTTGATTTTTTTATGAAATTCATCAATATGAAAGATAAAAAAGCTTATATCATAAGTTCTATTGCACATACAGAAATTTCTTGACTAGTTCTGGAAAGGTATTGAAATAAGCTATAATCTGACATTTATTTCGATACATTTCAAGGTCACCTCCAGAACACAAAATGGCGGATTTTTGTTCTACCAAAACAGTTTTTTGCATTTTTTGTACTAAAGGAATAGTTCTAGAGATTTCTGATGTTCTAGAAAGTTGTAGAGAATTGCAAAACCTTTAATTTGATACCAAATTGAGCAAAATCGGACAATCCGTTCAAGAGATATGGCTTTTAGAATTTTTCAAATTCAAGAATTTTTCAAATGGCCATATCTTCTAAACGGCGACATAGATTTTCTTCATTTTCGGACTGGTGAAAGATATTGGGTCAGGCTACAACATATCAAAATTTAAAAGAAATCGATAATGGGGATTCGGAGATATTGCTCCTTAAAGTTAGGCAATTTTTGTTTTTGAATTTAGCGCCTCTTGCGGATGTTTTTGAAACTTGAAATGCTCTAGACAGTTGTAGGGCTTCTTGAAACCTTTCATTTGATACCAAGATGGTCAAAATCGGTCAAGCCGTTCTCGAGTTATATCGAAAAAACACTTTTTGTTTTAGACCGCCATATTTGCTAAACCGCTTGACCGATTTTCAAGTATGAATTATCGATAAAAATGTCTCACTGAGCTCTACAACATACTAAAATTTCAGACCTCTAGCTGTAAGGGAAGTGGTTGACAGTATTTCAAAATGGCGGACGGCGGCCATCTTGGATTTTGAAAATGCGAAAAAATGAAATTTTACACCCACATTTCTATAGAAAACTTCAAACCGGAAGTCTCTATCTGTTACTGTTCTCGAGTTATAAGGCAAAGTGTGGGCCAGAGGCCGGCCGGCAGGCCGGCCGGAACATTTTTTTTCCACCACCATTTTCGTAATGTGGGATGTCTAAAACGTTCTCATACCAAGTTTGAGCCCGATCTGAGGTGGTCGGTTTTTCCGACGATTACAATACTTGGTATGCCACGATTGTGGTATACCAACTAATTTTCTGAAAATAAAAATAAATCCGAGTACTAAACATTTCTATCGTTTTTTGAGCTTTTATATGTGGTAGATTTTCGTTCTGCAGAAGAAACTATAAAGTCAATTTGGTATAAAAGAACGTAAAAGTTTCTCTCTTCAAGAAAAAACCACATAGTTCATTGAAATAGCTTGGAGCAGAAATCGAGAGCGAGTGAAGCGCAACAGTTTTCATTAACCCCGTTGAATATGACTTTTGAATACGGATGAAAAGCTTTGAGGGGAAATGAGTGTACATAAAATCTTTATATAATACTTTGGTATACTGTATTATATATCTATGTTGAATAATATTATGCAATCCATGTTAAATTTTTATTTTTCCTTCAATTTCTAGAGATAAGTCAATTTCTTTTTTAAATGTAATTTTTTGTAGCATATTTAAATCTTATAATGTTCAAAGAAATGTTACAGGGCTTTGAACGAAAAGCATTGTTTAAAAAGTTTCTAAAACTGCATCTCAATTTGTGAGCTTTTAAGCGTTTGTAACTCCTACATTATTATGAGTTAATGTAGTAGAATGCAAAAATGCCTGTGCATAGAGAAAATAATTTCCGACAGCTACGAATTCTTAAAACAACTTCCTTCCCAGCTTTGATGGGAAATTCTTTCATGAATATGTGGCTCATTTTATCAGTGTTAAAAGGGTGGTAATTAGTGAGAATATCCGCCGTTATTGTTTGCATGTAGTCAAGCTCAAACCCCCTTAAGAGATTTTCCCGGGTGGAAAACAAACGCAAGCCGTTGAAGTAACGTTTTTGCGATGGTCCGGAGGGAGCAACATCCCACATTTACTCAACCTTTGCCTTTTCTCCTATTCAAAACAGATAAACCATTGTTATAATCAGATCATTCGTATTCACAGTCAATTTTACCCTCAATGCATTTGTTACCACAGAATCCATATAATGGAGCCCCCATACTGTTCTCTTTTTCTTTTGGGATACTAAAGGATAAAATAATGTTATTAAGCAATAAAATGTATTTGACAATAGAAAATGGAGGGTGGGTGAAAAAGTTCTCTATTGTCCCGCGAGGAATAAATTTCACCGAAGAGCGACATGGGAAAAACACTTTTCCCGTGCCCTACTTTTCCTTTTGCTTACGAAGGTGATATTTTTCAACGCATTTTTCCATTCGATGTAATTGAAAAAAAAAAAGTTTTAATTTGCCTTTTAAATTTTTTTTATCATTTTCTTCACAAAAGAGAGAGCTCATTTACAAAAAAATGCAAAAGGAATTTCATTTGCAAATTGATGGCAAATATGACTGCCCGTACAATATATAATTTAACACTTTCTTGACTAATTGGGTCATTTCGTGTCTGAAAAATTAAATACAATAACTTTTTGAATTCAGATAAAATAAATTTTTATTTAAGAACGTCAAAGGTTAGTACTTTCTTATAGAATAGTGTTAAAATTTATTTTTCAATTTTTCGGCTTAACTACTAAATTTACCTATTCATTTCTTGCGTTTAGTGTGAAAAATTAAATCGAGGCGTCGCCGGACAACTAAGAATAAAGCTTGAAAGCTATAAATATTATATCTAAAACTCATTTAAATTTTTCATTCATACAAAGTTCTTTAGAAGCAAAACTGAGTCAAAAAATATCTTAAACATCAAAATTATTTTTTTAGTTACCTACTAAATCAGATGGAATACTGAATGTTGTGTGATGATCACCCACAAAAATGCCCCAGATTTGGAATCTCGATATGAAGGAATGCAATTTAAAATAGATCGATATGGGTATGTTTTATGGACCCCTAGATGGGCTGTAAGTTGAAAAATGTGTTTCTCCAAACCCTCTGGTAAATTTACTTTTCTGTCATGTGAGTTGATAAATTCAATTGGATACCACCAAAATGATGGCGAATTTTTATTGCTCTTGCCACGATGAACGAGAATTTTTTATCATTCTCAAGATGATAGATACGTATACTGTGAGTCCTTTCGTGGAATGGCATGAAATCCTCCATCGAATCTATTTTATATAGCATCAGCAGAGTATCAAATTGTATTGGCAACCATATTCTATTGTGACGCCATTGTCATACAATTGTCCTCAGAGGGGGTGTTCCCTCATTTTTTCTTTCTTCAACATCTCACCATCTATCGCTATATGTATCTATAAAGAGTAGTTGCGATGAGGTGGAATACAAAATGCTCACAGGTGTTAAAGGGGCAAAAAATAGATGAAATGCGAGGAACCTTTGTCTTTGAGCACATCATTCCCACTGTTTTTTTCAAGCGCGCAATCCAAAAAGTCTTTTGCAACCACACAGGACAAATAGAATGACTACCAAAAGCTCACGCAGGAGGGGTTGGTTTGTGTAAGGAATTTCATGATAATTGAAAACCTCGTACAATGCTGTGTGACTACAAATAAAGGGGCTCGATTGTGTGAATGTCATTCAATTTGATACAATGTGACAAAAAAGGATTTATACGTCTTCCTTTTGTATATATATTTGTGGTGTTTATTTGAGAAATCCAAAACATTTACATTTCTAATTTTATTCGATATTATGTATATGTACATAGGTATACATATGTACATACCATATGTTTTGAGCAAACTCTGAGGTAAACCCTAAACTCACAGGGTGTATTTGTCAGCTAAATTCTAAAGCCACACCATCTAAATTGCTTGATGTTCAACTCAAGTAAGCCACAGGACAAATATTTGAATTAATAAGGAGCAGAGGTCAATATTAATTGAGGTTATTATATCAGGCATATGAAGAAGTATATCAGTAAATTCAGATGAATTAATTGAACTCACAACTTTAAATTCGAAACAAATTGAATAAAGCTCAACAGGCATTAGGTAAGACAAATGTGGATAAAAGGAATATAAACGATAGTAAGAAAAGATGTATAGAGCAACAATTTATTGCTATTTAAGCAAATAAATTACGCAAAACAAATCTCCTTGCCTTGTTCTGGTTTCTCTCTAATGCAATAAAAATCAACTAAATTAGTAATATTGGTGGAAAAATATTAATATCTGATGATAACGTAAGTCTTAGCCCTCGAAATGTCACATAAGTATTAAATTAAGAGATAACAAGAAATATGTTGAATTGCAGCTTAACGCATTTTTCATTCTTGGATTCAGCTCAAATTCAGCTTAATTTATTAAAAAAAAACTTAAACTCAACCTAAAATCTGAAGTTTGATTTAAAAATTAGACCTAGCTTATAAATTTAAACCTGGCCCAAAAAATAAACCTAAAGGCGCAGGTCAGTTTAAAAAAAAAAAACTTATGTCTAGCTTAAAAAGTTTAGGCCGAGACTGGTTAAAGAAAACTTAAGTCTGATTTCAGAAACTTAAATAAAACTTAGTGCATATTATATTTAATTTCAGCCTTACTGTTATCATCTTTATTAACTTTCAGACTTTACAATAATTTCAATGTCTTGCGATGCTGCCATGAGAATACATACCTATATTGTAATCTTTACAAGTGACTTCAAACAATTCATATGATAAATTGCCATAGAAAGTGATTTTCACAAAAAGACTTCTACTAAGTTTCCATACTTTAAAACAATTCATCAAACCAAAACGTCTCATGGGTACGATAATTCTATTTTAAACCAAACACTTGAATTAAAGTTTAAAGTTTCTCACTCTTTCCATTTCAACGTATAAAGCCTTCTTCAACCACACTCTTCTTGAATCTAGCTGTGAAAATGAAAGACGAATCTTGTGGCTTCTGCTTCGTCTTTTTCAGCAAAATTTGTGGACAAATTCAATATTGGTACGGAATGTTTGAGTGAACACAATTTGTGTTGTTTGGATGTGATGCCACAACGAACGATAGAAAAATCGGATGCATTGTGTTTACAAATCGATTTCCCGTGCATGGCAACACGTAGATTTTTTGGGTGAGAATTTTTTTTGAGGAGAAAAAATCGTTTCATCTTCCTCTTAGTGGGTATATAGTATCAAAATTTAGAACATAAACAACCAATCAATCATGTGCGGGTAATATTGCTGATGGGAGGCAATTGAGGCAATATTGAGACACACTTCATACTTACACACAGACAGGTTCACCTGTTGAGCTGGAATATTCTTCGAGAATTTTTTTTATTTGAAGACTTCCTTATGGGTTTTTTTTTTCTTTTTCCAATCCTGAGAATGGTGCTAAAATAATAAAACACACCCAAACACCCCACTTTTGAATTCACGGAACACAATGAGGGAAAATACTGCGAGGGGACGAAGCACACCGCAAAACCGGAAGGACCCAAAAGAATGGGAAATCGTTCGGTTGGCGGAAGAAGCAATTTGCTTCAACCACTGATTCACACTCTAATTGAAAATTTCTTTTACCACATTCTTCAATTTCAATGAATTTTCTCCACTCTCCATTTTTTCTTCTCAAGTTTTGTATGTTCCTTTTTGGAGAAAAGGAAAGTTTTTTTTTTCACAAAAGCTTTCTCTTCCAATTTTCCGATGGCTTTTCTTTTTTTTTGGCTTCAGTAAATCCAACTTTTACTCAATTATATGTATGTACCTCAATCACGCTCTTCCGGGTGTCCTTTTCATATCACAGCACCAAACCAACCGGATATTGAAAGACAAACAACAAGGACGAAAATATAATACGGTTCGCTGGGGATGAAAAAAGGCGCGCACTTTACTCAACCATGCGACGCGTGCGAAAGTCCGTGCGATACTGAGATGCGGGAAAATTATCAACAACGTTCCAACACTCCAACTCGGGTGGTGTGTGTTTGGCAGACAAAGAGAAGGCGCTCTGCGACCTCGGCAGGAGACGGTTGTCGGGATAGAGCCACCCCCTCAATGCTAGGGAAGCTTGCAACTTTACGACACACCATTTGACAAGGTACACGTCCGATGGTTTTGCTACAAAATACCAACTCATAGCAAAAAGTTGATGGACCCCACCGAAATATTGGAGCTCTTTTATAGCCTCCACTTAATCCGGGAAGATACAAGAAAAAGCCATACCCTCGTGCAGCCTCCTGATAAATGCCCATCATGGTAACTGTGCGCCTCATTGCTGTGGCTAAAAACACGGCATCACCTTGCCCTTCGGCAAAGGAATGCTGACGCTATAAATAACGCCTTCCCTTTCCCAAAAATGCCTGTGTGCTCTGAATGCTTCCGCATAGCTTCAAAGGAGGTTCCTCACAATTTGCAAAAGGTCATCGACATATTTATGCTATGCCCAAAATATACTAATTGTACACGCAATGGACACTACAGCCTAATAAACTTATAACATGATTCGCGCGTTTCAAATTGCCCCCTATTGATTTACAAACTATCTATACAGAATTTGATACCTCAAACTGTCAGGATTAATTATTATTGCAGCCTATATACTTATATGAAAATGAATGGCACAGTCGGAAATGGACTATGCATACGCTAAATATTCAAATTATCTTGCAATGACTACAATACTCATCATCATTTGAAGTAATATCATTCATAATGAGGAACCTGAGGCGATATGAGACAAGTTTATGATATTTTGGACAAAGTGTTGTGACTTACAACATATCGTTTAATATTTAGTGCACTTACGTAAGGTTTATCTCGAGTTTAATAAGGTATGTTGTTTATATGCTCTATTATATACACTGCACCCCTAAGCTTCATACTAAATTTTATCTAAATCGGTCCATCAGTTTTGAAGGAGTTCAATTTCCACAAACACTCACAGCGACACACTGGCTCTATATATACTTTTAGAATCCTGAAATTATTACCGGTGAAAGGTCAAAGATTGAAATTTTCGAATAAATGTAGGTACCTTTTCATTTATTACAATAGATAAATAATATTAAAAAAAGTAGTTCTACATATTCATGTCAGTAAATATATGGATAAATCCCCATGACATACTTTACGTACAAACATAGTATATTGCAGTGATTCTTTCAATTTTTTTTATTTGCATCTTTTGAAATTTGTATACATATTTCCCAGAAAATGCATTTGAAACGAAGAGAAAAATAAACAAACAGCATGAAAATCTTTTAAATTCTATTTATCAAAACACAAATTTGAATGCTGAAAATAATTTGATTTAATCCACTAATACATCAGGGAAATAAATGGACAATTATTCATTCAAATATCTTTCGCTCCACAGTTGTTCAGTTATTCTACTGTTTATTGCTATGAATTTTTATGATTTACTTATGCTGAACTGCCAAAGTTTGAAGTAGAATAAGGAATCACAATTCCAGTTAACAAACATAAATCCTTTTACATCATAAAAATTCTTGAAAATGTAATTTTTATCTGAAACAATTGCTATACATTTTAAACATTTCCACAAAAATCAAGAGCTCAAATCTGAGAAAATTTACATTCCTTCCAAGTTTACAGAGTTAGTGAATCTACTAAATAGAGAAGTCTTCCTTTTGAATTAATAAATGTAAAAGGAGCTTCTTAACATACTTGTATGCTGATGAAGTAATTTCGAGAGTCGGCAACAGTGTGTCTATTCAAATGAGCAACGATTGCGTGTGATATATAAAGGGAGCTTTTACTATTGAAGATTCTCTCAAATTATCTGACTTCTTGTGATGAAATAATTCCATAACACTCATGACGATGTTGTTATCCCCCTTGCTAGGGAGATATTTAGCGAATATTTTGCCCTTTATGAACCAAATTCATGGATCTTCCAACAGTAGGGCGAGAAGATTGTATTTCTTTCCACATTTTGTTGATTTATGTGCTTTTCTGCGCAACTTTACGGATTGCGTTCACTTTTTATTGTTGTTTTTCCTGCCGTCCAAGAGTTTGCCGGGAAAAAGAGTATGTTGTGCTTAATCCACATAAGAAAGGCATTGTTTGAGAAATGGTGTCACAAAAGATCTTATTGCATTTCGGCGCCAATAAATCATCAGGGCTAAATAAATAATAAAAAAAAGTCATTACAACTCCGAGGAACAATTTAATTATACAGGAAATAATCTCAAAAAACTTTTTATTACGCAAAAAAATACATTGATAAAATTATCTTCTGTGTAGGTACAGTCTAATATTCCATGGAATATAGTAATTCATTCAAAAGCTAATAAGCAACACCGTGTATGATTATCCTACCTACCCTGTGAAATTAATCCCTGTATGCATACAATGTGTCTATAAACTTCTATTGACGATGTATATTCAATTCAATTTGCTTTGTTAATTAGACACCACACAGAGGGGGGAACGAAAATTTTGATTCAGGACATGTGTAATGCGTTGATTATGTGAATTTTCCCTTTTCGTTAGTCATTAAAATTCCACACAGGATGTCCCCGGCCAGATGTAATTAACGGTCTCATGAAGACATAGGGCAACATAATTCGGATCATATTGAAATCCCGCCCCTCAAGGGTAGCTTGAATAAACATCTTTATGAATTAAAATTAATTCACCAACCCCCAACTGAGGGCGCCATATAAAATTTGATGAGTTCTCCAAAAATGCTTTTTGGGCTTTACTTACGGGACCTACCTCAAAAATTTCCTTCTTACTTTTTAATTAAAGTAATTACACCTCATTAGAGTAAATCTTGGTGATTTTCCCATTATTAAATCACCGAGAAACGCCGGGTTTTACCTACAAAAAAAAACACCTTTAACTTTCCCTTTAAAATAAATTTGCACATGGAGTGCAATGAAACTTTTATTAAGCTTATCTCTACGCATACCCTATATATATTTTATTATATACATAGATAACCGAACGTTACTTGGCTTATAATTTCACATTAAAATATATCAGAATTAAGAGATTCTAAAAGAAAGGGAATGGGTATCAATCAAATTTTTGTACTGTCTATGAGATTTCAGGTCTTTAAATTAATAATTTACTGATTTAAAAAAAAAACTATTAGCTTTTTTTTAGTTTAAAGTACCTAGAATTTACAGACAAAAATTATCAAAAAAGAAATAGTAATTAAAGTAAGCGTTTCCAATAAAATTGTAGGCCTGAAGAAGGAAACTAAAATCTTCGAAAAGACAAATTGAGGATAATTGGAATTAATCAGATTCTAGATTTTATCAATTTTCTAACTCAAGGAATTCATTATTAAAATTCAGCAACTAGAAATACTATAAATTACAATATCACTAACTAACTCTATTATATTTCCCTTAAACTAGATTTATGTTTTTGGTTTCACTGTGCCCGTCATGGCTGTCTTTTTGCCAATTTTCCTTATCATCAATGTCTACGCATATTTAATACCTAAATTATATCAAAGATTAGGTACTGAAGTGAACAGAAATTAACTGGAATATTTTTTGTGATATTTCTCTTAAAATTATTATATTCTTTGAAATCCCCTTAATTTGAATTAATTATAGAATTATGAAAATACCTAAAACAATGTTCAACCCATAATTCCCACGAAGATTTTCTCAGAGCAACATAACAAAAATTTCCATTCAAGCAAGGTTTGGAGACACTGACTCTGGGGTCAAGCTAAATCTAAATAAATCTCCGCAAATTTCATCCAATTTTTATCCTCCGTTGGTATTTTGAACCCCGGCATAACATACCTTTCCCATTATCTCATCGCGTGAGCATTTTTGGTCAAAATATTTGCATTTGTGTGTAAATTTTACTCTCGAATTTTTCCAAATGTCGCCAATCCGATAAGAGAGTTCGGAAAGAAGGCCACAAGACGGTGGAGACGATGTATGGAGGCAGGTGAGAGAAAAGGGCGTTTGTATTGTATACAATCTTATAAGATGTTGTTGACACCGTATGCGTCTTATATGAATACATTGTGAACAAAGTGGGATTAATTGAATTAAAAATACATTATATCTCACTTAAACTGCCTTCGTTTTCCTTTCAATTTTCAATCATTACCTTATAATTAACCCATAGCTTCTAGCTAGAGCAATTCAGTGTCACACCGGAAAGCTGATGCAGAAAATATCCGGGCTGTTGAAAATAAGATGCTCTTGGAGATCACCGCTGGACCGGTTGTAGACATGCGGGATTCCACGGAATATTTGTGGTGTTCGCTGTGAAATAAATTAACAATAAATACGATTAAATTTTTAATTAGTTTAGCAAGACAAGTCTTTGGATTTTCTAGACTGACTCTATCAATTTCCAATCAGTTGCCTCCAGCAGGTTGTGCCTTTCGGTTCTCAATTTTTTCTTATTATATGGCTACAATATAAAAGTATAATACAATGAAGTTATCAGATATTGTTCAGTTGAAGAGATTCTGGCTTGTTCTGGGATTATTCGCTGTAATCCTCTTCGGGTGGGTATCATTCTGGTGAAAGAAAAATCCGCGGAAAGTACATGATAAGATTATTTTGAACATTCACGATACTTTCTTATCTCAACAGAAAGTAATTTCCTTATATATTGAATTAAAGTACCTAAATGCAAGAAAAATTCCTAAAATAATGATCTTACTACGCAAAAACAATTTAGAGAGTTTTCCAATATTTTTTTTTAAATAACAAAGTGAAACCCCAGAGAGTCTTTCAAGTATGATT
Source organism: Lutzomyia longipalpis (assembly GCF_024334085.1). NCBI lineage: Eukaryota > Metazoa > Arthropoda > Insecta > Diptera > Psychodidae > Lutzomyia > Lutzomyia longipalpis. Next base: position 18,131,528 of record NC_074708.1, read on the forward strand.
TTTGAAGTTATTCATGTGAGAAATTGACATTTTCCAAGGAAAATTTATCATTTTACAAAATTCATGAGTGCAACCCTTTGCTCATGTTCAATAACTGTGCAAGAATCTATGTTCCATTTTCCCCCTTTCTTCGTTGATTTTCACGCAAAATCACTCCACAATGTGTATAAACTTTTACAGTGGCATTCAGAAGTTTTACAGCGCTTGGGAATTTTTCACTTTTGTGTCCCCATGGGTATTTAATAAATGCAAATGACCATGAATTTCTAAAAGCATTGAATTATTTAAAAATCAAATTTTCCCCAACGGAGTATAACACAAAAATCCCCATGTTTGTTAGTCAGAGAAAATATAAAGAGGATTTTGTTTTACATCTAAAAAATTCTGTTTCTTTAAACTAGAAAGGAGTAGAAATTAATTTTAGCCACAGAGTATATTTTAAATTAAATTCATTTTTCGTACCTTTGTGTGTTATGCGAGCTTCAAATTGCTCCTTGCAGGACAGTTGCGGTATACTCCAAAAATGCCCACAGCGACATTTTCCCGGAAGATTTCCTCTTTGGCTCAGCTTCGGCGGCTTATCAAATTGAGGGTAATTCAAAGGCCGATGGGAAAGGTCCGAGTATTTGGGATGATTTAGTGGAGAATAATTTGAGTCTCGTAGCAGACCATCGAAGTCCAGACACAGGACCTGATTCATATAAATTCTACAAGGATGACGTGAGAGTTCTCAAGGAAATGAGAATGCAGCTCTACCGCTTCTCCATTGGATGGTCAAGAATAATGCCAAATGGCGATTTGTCATCTCTCAACGAAGCAGGACTGCAGTACTATGACAATCTTATTAATGAACTTCTCGCCAACAACATCATCCCCATGGTCACGATGTACCACTGGGATCATCCGAGAGAAATTCAGAAACTCGGTGGGCCACTCAATCCACTCTTTGTGGACTTTTTCCGAGAATATGCAAGAGTGTTGTTTACGAGGTACGGTGATAGGGTAAAGTACTGGATAACTATCAATGAGCCGAGTATTTTCTGCACGTACGCCTATACTTCGGAAAATTGGGGGGCGGGTATTAATGTAACCGGAGGGGAGTATTATTGTGCACACCATTTACTCATAGCTCATGCCACAGTTTACCGAATGTATCAGAAGGAATTCTACTCAAGACAGGGTGGGAAGGTGGGGTTGAGTCTCCATTCTCGCGGATACCTCCCAAAAGATCCCAACAATCCATCTGATAGAGAAGCAGCCAAAATTGGCTATCTCACAGATCTTGGCTGGACAGCCCATCCCGTATTTTCCTTAGAAGGTGGATACTCGTCTGTTTTAGTGAAGTTTGTCGGGGAGAAGAGTAAAAAAGAAGGACGTGCCTGGTCGAGATTACCTCACATGAATCCCGATACGGTGAAACTGCTTCGTGGTTCTGCAGACTTCCTCGGATTGAACTACTACACAAGTCGTCTTACGGAAATGGATCCAAATCCCTTCAATGGTGTTGCATTTGTGCTAAATGACACGCGAATTATTCAAACTGAAGCTCCCCACTGGCGTCAAGCTAAATCCGAATGGCTTTTCTCGGCTCCCGAGGGATTTAGGGAACTCCTCAGGTGGATTAAGAAAGAATACAACAATCCCGACGTGATAATTACGGAAAATGGCTGGTCGGACAATGGAGAACTCGACGATGTGGATCGCATTGACTACTTAAGGAAGCACTTGACCGAAATTCTGGGAGCAATTAACGAAGATGGGTGCAATGTGAAGGGCCACACAACTTGGAGTATCTTGGATAATTTTGAGTGGATGCAGGGATTTACGGAGAAATTTGGCATTGTCAGCTGGGATGAGGATTCCCCCACGAAGGAGAGAAGACCCAAAAGAAGCGCCTCGTTCCTTCGGCAGGTCATCACAACTCGACAGATTCCACCAACACAATAATTCAATTTATGTACATGATGAACGAATGAATAAATTGCTGTTAAACCTCTTCACAATTCAATCTTATACCCAACTCAAACTCACCCCTAAGACCATCCCACTTCAAATTTATACATGAAATAGCTCTCATGAAGTCTTCAGGGTGGACATTCTAATCGGATTTACTCATGGGCAGTGTACGCGAAAATTGAAACAATGTATGTAATTCCCCATAATTACTCTGCTGCACCTGAAACTGAAACACTTGTCCGACTCTTGTGTAAATTCAGCTTCAGTGGTATCACTTCCTGTTAATCCAATTTATTTACTCCATTCTATGGCTCTACTCTTGGTGATATACATTGCATAATTGAAAGCAGAACTTATGCATTTACCAGGGCAATAAAGTTCACATATAAACTGCAACGTATTTATAGTTTACAGCACACTATAACACGATTAAAGCATGACTTTGTGTATGAATTCATTAAGCTTTTAATACCAAATTATTTTGCCAATTTGAGATTTTATGTTAGCATTAAAATCTTGAAAAAAAAATCTCTTACTCGTCCAATTCAACTATCAAAAATTATTGGTTTTAATTATATTTTATTTTAATTTAATAAGTGAATGAAAATAAAATTTTATGATTCAAGATTTTCTCATAATTGGAAATTATTTTAATTACCTATCAAGTTATTTTATTTATGTTAGTTATGCCCAAGATTTTTTTAAAAATATTAATGAAGTCTCATTCCAAAATTGTCTAGATAAATCAATTCTTAAGCAAAATTCTTTGAAAGTTTGCAAAGGAAGTTCTCAAACTCTTACGAATTTATAATAATAATTTATTCATATCGTATTTAATATGCTTTTAAAGAGCTTTTATTTGTAACTTATTCTAGAAAGATTTAAAAGAATTAACTCAAAACAATTTAATTCGTTTAAAATTAAAAGAACCAAATGCTTAAGAAATAAAATTTTTGTACTATTAAACATACAAAAACAGAGTTTAACAACATCATTTTGTGATAAGGGAGTTTATTAACAGTCTGCTGATTTGCTATCCATGATAATTTTTAGGAAAATATTTTTACTTTTCTTTCTAAAAATAGAAATACAAATGTTATTCTTCATTTTACACAATTATTATTTTAAAAAAATGGTATCATTGTACAAATTAGCGGATTAGTCAGCTAAAAAAATTATGAAAATCTGGTCTTTAGGTATGCAAAGTCTAAATAACAATAAATTGAAAAAGGATTAAAATTTAAGATACTCATATAGGAGTTTAAAAATATAATCTCCATCTTACTTTTATCAGGCCGGGACATAAATATTCATACCCTGGTGGGGAAGCTCTTGTATAAGAGAATCACAAGCACGGTGTGTGATTATTTTTATTTGCATTTTTTTATCACCTAAAAAACCATGTTTGTCTTTGCGGAGATATGATAAACTAACCATATAAATTTCAATAATATTTAGTTTACTACATGTAGGCCGCGCACACGCTCCTGAGGTTAAGTTCAAAAACACTGCTGTGCAAATAATGTTTTTGAAATAATAATATGGAAAATTTACAATTTCCTGCAGTTTTTAGGCTTTTCTGAGTAATTTCTTCTGACGCAGGAGGACATGTGAATGCTGACGAGAAATTTCCAGCAATGCTAGCGCTATATGCCAGTGGAAAATTCCATTTTCACAGTACAGAGGTTAATGAGCAGAGTAATGGCGAGAAGAACGGAGTTACATAATTTGTCTTTACAAATTCAATTACAAAATTGATTTTAAAATAATTTCCCAGCGGAAACTCACCATGGCGAGAACTTGAGAATATGTAGTCCATTCACTTTATGTGGTGGATGCACGTGGCTGTGGGAGCATTACTGGTCAATGGATTTTCCACACCAAAGCATATGAGAAAGAGAAGCAATATTGTAAGCAATTTTATGAATTTAAATCAATGCAGCGGAAATACACGAGCAACTCACTTGCAATTAACTAATATAAATGGGATTTGTATGCAAATGAATAGAGATTGAAGTTGGATAGTTACAATTTATTTTATTTAAATTATATAGAATATCGATTACATAGAGACAAATTTACATATCTAAATCTAAGAATAATAGATAGATTTTTTTTTATAAATAACTTAATGGTCTTTATAAATTCGAAAGTTTAATATAAAATTAAATAGAATCAGTCTATCCTAAGTTGTATTGTCTCTATCACGCTGTCGGTTGAAGTTCCTTGTTGATGGGTGCATCATCATCCAGGACCTTCCCTTTGGTTTCTGGCACAACGAGAGCAATGAAGATGGCACCAATAATGCAGAAGCCCGCAAAGAGCCACAGACACCCAAACAACTGAATTGTCGTCATGAGGATCGGCATCGCTTTTAAGATGACAAACGCTGAGATGCTTATCGTGACTAAACAGAAACTGGATCCAACGGCTCTTATCTGAAATATGCAAATACATGCTCAGTGGCGCGTGTGTCTCACCAAAGTCAGCTAATATGGATTTTACCTTCGAGGGAAGCACCTCAGTGAGAACAATGTAGGGAAGAGCTAGAATACCCACGGATGAGATGTAGATGACAAGGGAGAGGGTCACTACGGGTACCCAGTCGAGAAATGCCAGCGCATACCCTTGGAATTTGAAGAATGAATATGTACCCATGAGGATAAGCCCTATGGCAGCCCCCACGGAAGATATCAGCAGCAGGGTTTTCCTTCCGGCGCGATCTACGAAAATCGTCGAAGTGTATGTACCGAAAATTTGAACCATTCCCAGGACAATTGACGAAATATTCGGATCCAACTCTGAGCCAGACTCTTTGAAGATTGTTGCTGTGTAGTTCACAAAAGCAAAGCATCCGCAAAATTGGGTCAAGAGCATAAGACCCACTCCAATGATAAAGCCCTTCTTGGCAGCTGGTGTGGCTGTTGAAAGAAAAAAAATAAGAACTTTTAATAAGATGGGATTTTTTTGTACTTTTCATTTTTTTGCAGGAAATTATGAAAAACTGCGATTAAAAAAATCGTGCAAACAAAGAACAATACATAAATATAAATTACGTGATTCATATAAGAAGATTTACGTAAGAAATCATTATCCAATGTAGTGCAAGTGCAATGACGAATAATGCATTTCATAGCTTAATTCAACTTAATCCATAATAATTTACCCGTGATTGGTGCTTTCCCTGAATTCAATTGTTCTCTTTCTTAGAATTCAATTTAAAATGCATCAAATAAATCTTTCTTCTGAATTAGTCATTTCGTTATTATCTAAATCCGATAATGGAATATTTTAGTTTCTTAAAATCATAGAACAAATTTAGAATTTCTAAGATAAATTAAAATTCAAATGAATTTTCGGTGCTGACCGATTTTTTTTTGTAAGCAACACGGCTAGAATTCTCTAGAATACTCTAGAATCCTCGAGAAATCCAACCCAAATATTTATGAAGATAGATTAAAATGTCTCACAGTGATTTTATTATATCGCACGCAAAATTTTAAATTATACATCTCGCTCTTTTGTATGAAAATCACTGGAGAAGAATCACTTTGTTCTCTTCAAGGAGTATTTTAATCTTTTTGGTTCTTTCCAATATTTTTTTTTTCATTTAATTTGGAGAGGTTTTTGAACTTACTGAAATCACTGAATTGGAGTTTCTCCTCGCGACTCTGACTCTTCATCTGCTGCTCCCTGACCCTCTGGAAGTCTTCCTTGATTTTATTATCCACAGCATTTTCACTGACATTCTTGTAGAATCGAAAGGATGTCTCTGCATCGGTTATTCTGTTGGCTTTGAGCAGACTCAGTGGGGTTTCAGGGAGGACAGTGACCGTCAGCAAGAAAATCACGGAGAGACTGAGCATCAGGTAGGGGATATAGCCGTAGTGAATGAAGGTGCCAGCGACGAATCCATTGAAAATTCCCATGCTGACGGCAAGCGGAAGAATTGCTCCCAAACGCCCACGGATGCTAGGATCAGCAATTTCGGCTATGAAGAGTGGTATAATAATGTAGAGGCCACCACCGGTAGCACCGGCAAGAAATCGGGCCAAGTACAGGTGGTACACGTAATCGGCAAAGATGACGCACAGCCAGAAGCCAATGTGAGGCACAGCTAGCAACAAGATGGTTGTTTTGCGCCCACATCGTGTGGCCAAACTTCCATACACGGCGCATCCGCAAATCCCACCAGCACACAGCAATGCCCCAATCCAGGATGCTTCATCCATGGAAATCTTCCCTGTGGCAAGGGGACTGGCGTCCGACAAGAGGATGGGTAAGAAGGGCGATAGCCATCCAATACACGATCCGTGTGCTAAACTAATAATATTCACTGCGAGGCAAAATGTTATTAATTAATTAACAAAGTCGTGGTAAAGTCAAAGCGACGATGGAATATTGATTCCACTCCATCCCATAACATATTTGGGAAAACTCACCACAGAACACTGCCACAAATTGATGATTGATACTCGAAAAATTAATCAACTTCATCGTCCTTTTTCCACATAAAATTCGCGCCCTTGCAAAAAATTCTCTTCCAATTTTCCAACAAATGGGAAAATGTATTGAATATTTAAAAAAAAAATGCCAACGATAAGGAGGAAAAAAACTTAATCCGCAGAGTATTCTCGTAATTGAAAATTTGCAAACTTAATTCACATCATTAATCACAGAGTTGCGAGCGAAGACTGGGATCCAGTAGCTGGGGAGCACCTCCTAAATAGCGTCAGATAAAAATGATTGCAAAAGTACATAATTTCACTATAACGGCTCTATAGTCCAAAAATCAACACATTTCGAAATTATGAGAGATGGGTACACATAGGGCTATAAATTCACTCACTACTCGACACCCCACCGCACAAATAGAATTGCGATGATGTGATTTTTTTCTTCGTTCAACTCCCCAAAGATAAGAAATCACTCCGCGAGAGCTTTCTTGCCGCGACGATTTTTTTTAATCTTCTCCTTCGGAGGATGCGTAATTCCCCGAAAATGCACTTCCTAACAAATGCACAAAGCTCCGCAACTTGTACAATACTACACGCAACGATGGGTATTGAGGTGCTCTAATCATCCCCCTTGCTTATATACCCCCATACACATAGTACCCCGCCTTGGAGCCCCGCTTGTGATGCAATAAAAGCCAGAAGTTGAGACTGTCGTCTCATCTATGTGAAATGATAAGATATATCTCGGCGTCATTTGGCTGTTTTAGGAAACTTTGAGCGATATTTAGATGCACTATATTTGCACAGCATCGACCTTACATGGGAGATCACTTAATGTGCAGGTGATTGTTTTTGTTATTGTCAACACGAGATTCGCTTCTATTCACCGAAAAGTTCATCTTCCAATGACGCCATTGAAAATGTCGCCTAGCATCAGCCACACTACACAGTGCTCAGATCAGAAAATTTATGTATGCTTAAGTTGCTTATATGGAATTGTGATTTGATTGATAACCAGAAAAAGGAAGCTTTTTTACCAGAAAAAGGAAGGAGGAAGCTTTTTCTATAATTTTACGGATTCTGTAGCAATTTTGTTGTATGAAAAGCTTTCATAAGAAAGCTTTAAAAAAGAAAGTTATCGAACTAAATTAGTCTTAAAGAATTTTTGAAGTCAACTAAATAAACTATTAGGATTAAGATTTTAAATACTCAAACTTAACTTTCCATTGAAAAAGGAAGCTAAGCTAAAATAGTTCGTCATGCTCCCAAATCTTCCAAATTATTTATAAGGAGAAAAATTTTGAAGCATTTCATAATAAAATTAACCATAACTTGATCATAGTTTGATCATAATTTCCTAATTTTCCTCAATAAACCTCGATCTTTTGCTTTTACTAGGATGACTCGAGCCATAATTTAAGAAGACGATTTATGTAGATGAGTAGAGGATCACCAAAACAGCCCTTGAGCAATGTTTTTCAATAAGTCCTTGCGGCCCCAGCTAAACCTAATTTCCTTCAATCAAGCAATAAAGAAATCTCCATATACAGTAGCTGTGTACTTTGAAAAAAGCAAAGCGTTGCTAAAAAGTGGCGAGATATGTTATAAATTCATCATTGTGATTTGTGTATGACTACCAACACACGAAGGTGTTTGTCTAGAGAGAGATTTTTCACCCCCGGAGTAGCGCAGATGAGAGAATTACAACCAGACACACGAAATTTATGATAAAGAATTTTGTCCACGAGTCGCTTCCACCTTTTTCGTCATAATTATGTTAGGAAGTGGCCACAGAAGGGTAGGGGGGGGAAGCAAAGAGACAATGAGACAGAGGCACCCGCAAGCGGCTGATTAAGAAAATAATTTATTTTCTTAGACATAGTATACGCGGACTACGCGAAAAAAATTAATTTATGGTATACACTGTGGGTGTGGGTTTGCGTCTTTTACCCGCGAGAGCTTCTTGGATAGCTTCAAAGCTTTTGCCTTTTGTCTCGGGCACGACGAAAAGCACAAAAAGCGCCTCAAAGAAGCAGAACGCGGCGAAAAACCAATAGCATGTATAGATGCCGAAAGCTTCGACGACATATGTATAGTACAAGATCACAAGGAAGGCAATCATCCACGAGATGAGTAGGAAGCCCGTGGCGAGGAAGCCGAGAATTTTTGGCGGAAGAAATTCGGCAAAGATGAAAAAGGGAAGATTGTTGACCCCAATGTTGGCAATAAAGACGGCCCCAGAGAGGGCTGCCAGGGGTAACCATCCATACGACGACATATCAACACCTGAAGCTTTCAGGAATAAATGACCGCCTAGGGCAGTATTGCAAAGGGCTGTCCCGGTTGCAGAAACAATAAGAAGTACCTTCCTTCCGGCGCGATCCACAAGCCAGGATGATATGATGGATCCAATCACCTGAATGGCCGCAACAATAATGGCAGACACATTTGGGCTGAGATCAGAGCCGGCTTCTTGAAAAATGCTCGTTGTATACGTTACAATTGCAAAGACACCGGAAAGGTCCGTCCCCATCAGCAGCACCAGACTGATAAGAACCGCGCGCATCGTTGTCTTAGACGCTGTTGTGGGAAGAAACAAAAAAAAACAAAACGTGATGTTGACTTTCACATGTTTCTTTCTTGCGCAACACAAATAAATCATCAAATACTCACTTAAATCCTGAATTGTTATGGAATCTTTTTTATTTGTTCCCTTAACGACACTCCGCATCTTCTCGAATTCGATGTCCAGCACCTCCAATGAGTCACTTTTAGACGTGGGCTTCACACCACGGAAGAACATTTGGGATTTCTTGGCCTCAACTATGCGATTCTTGAGAAGTAGATAGTAAGGAGTTTCCGGAAAGAAAAGGAATGTCCCCGCGAACACAGCAATGAGAGCTAGGACAACATAGGGGAATGTTGAAATGGTCATGTAGGTTCCTAGTACATAACTAATGAGAATGCCGGTATTGTCTGAGACAATCAGAGCAGCTCCTAGACGACCTCGAACTCTGAAAGAAAAATAAAAAAAACTTTTTTTAGGAAATCTTTCTTGAATATTTAAAAGAATAAAAAATAGGTCTTAAAAACTTCTCAGATTTTTCAAAAAAAAAGAGATTCCTGAAAAATTGGGATGTGGCTTTTCCCGATCTTCCCTGTTTCTGAGATTTTTGTCTCCTTCGGATAATTTTTATATAATATTTTTTAAACCATAGCTAATTTCAAATTGCCCTTCTTGGAAAAACTAAGGAAAGGAAAAGAAATCGAAAAAGCTCACATCCTGGAATTTTAAATGACCAAAAAACTCGATCTTATCTTACTTATCTTCACTAATTTCATTGATATAAATCGGTAGCGCCATAAAGAGTCCACCTCCTGCAATTCCGCCAATAATCCTCGAAGCAATGAGGTAGTTTGCATCCTGAGCCAGTAGGATTAAGATAAAGGATAGAGACAGAGGAAGCACCAAGGCCAACACTGACCACTTCCTTCCGATTCTATCAACCAAAACGCCAAAAATCACATTTCCAATTATCCCACCTAAGCATCCGAGTGAATTAATCCACGAAGCCTCATCCTTAGTTATTGGACCAGATGGTAGATCTGATTCTGATGTCAGGAGAACCGGAACTATGGGCGATACCCAACCGAGTACGATTCCAAAGGCAATCGCGGCGATATTTCCTGCAAAGAAGCCACTCTAATTAAATCTAAACCACTCTGAACTACTTCCAAATTATGCTGGAATAGATAATCCAAGCTTAAGTACCGCTGAATGTGGCTAAGTATTGGTAAACTCTCGACGGCATTGTGATTGGCTGTTGTGGATAAATTCTTGGGATTTCTCATCAAAGCACTTTCTTCAAAGAACCTCCCCCGAAATTATAATGAAGATAGTCCACCGAGAATCTGGCACTAACTGAGGCTGTGTGGATTGCCACGAGCTTAAAAAGGTGGATGGATTACAATCTTAGAAGATGATAAATTGTGATAAGTAATTGTCATCACATTTGCAAATTTATAAATCTTCATGACGCCAGGTATCAGCCAAAGTCGTGGTATTTGTAAAAACACAAAAAAAATCTATTTGAGGATTCGCATCACACGGCTTTTATTTCTTCTTGGACAATATCTCGATTATCTCCTCTGTACTCTTTCCTTTTGTCTCTGGCTGCATGAATATGATAAAAGCAACCTGGAGAACGCAGCATGCTGCAAAGAACCATATGCAGGTATGCCACCCATAATCGTAGCCAATGATAATGAAATACTTGACAAGGAGGAAAGTTATAGGCCACTGGATAATCATGAAAACCGTAGCTGAGAAGCTACGAACTTTTGTGGGAAGAATCTCAGCCATGACGAAGAAGGGGATAACGAGGAGACCCCAACTTCCAATGAAGATTGCTGCTGAGAAGGAAACCATAGGCAGCCATCCATGGGGTGTCATATCAACTCCATGCTCCTTCAGGAAGAAGTGCACCCCCAGTGCGAAGAGGAAGACTCCCGTTCCCGCGGAGGATATGAGAAGCAGAATTTTTCTTCCAGCTCTATCGATGAGGAAGGTCGAGGAGAGACCTCCTCCACACATAATCACACCGGCAATTATTGCAGAGATATTCGGGGAAAGTGATGAACCTGCTTCCTCAAATACCATTCCAGTGAAGGTGATTAATGGGAAGAGGCCACAGAAATTCCTTCCACAGAGTAGGGCGAAGCTTATTATGAGTCCTTTGCGAGTACTCAAAGGCTCTGAAAATTTTAAAGAAAATTAAAAATAATTAAAATTTATTTTTTTTAATTGCTTATGAAATTTTTAAAATTATCCTTCTGGAAAAAATAAAAATGTTGTTTAAGAAATTTTACAATAATTTCTCGACAGTAGGATATAATTTGATATCGAATATTATTGCGTTTGTGGTCTAGAGACATTTGTGTTTACATATATTGCCTACAGAGATCGATAACCAGCAATTTTAAAATTTATTCAAAAAATCAGTGAATTAGTAAATTAGTAAATTGAATTAGTAGATATTCAATACAAATTAAATGCACAAATTAAATAAATTAAATTGGCGGGTTAATTTAAATTAACCAATTAGATTACAGAGTTAAGTATTAATTAAATAAAATTATTATTTAAAATTAGATTTCAATACCCTAAAATAAATATATATTTATGCAAATATAAGAATCATAAAAATGATAAAAATAATATCTTTTCTTGTATGCAAAATAAACGATTTAAACTGTTTATATTCTCAATATTCTCTCATCGCAGTTTTTTCTTACTTCACATTATGTTTATTGAGAATCTTACTCAGATTCTTCTTGAAAAGCGTGCATAAAAAATCAAGATGTTGCATACAGGCAATACACAATACTATTCATATGTATGTTTATTTATATACAATACTTTGACCTTGCATAAATGCATTTTCCTCTTTAAAACTCGTTTTAAAAACGTGACTTGTTAAATAAAGCAAATTGAATCGCCATGATCAGCTGCAATTGATCAAATTGGCGATCACATTCATAAATTGTCTTGAAGGAAATGAAAATTCAGCCCAGCAACGAGTTTTACCAAAAAAAAAAGTAAAACTGTTTTGATAAGAATAACAAAATGCAAAAACACCTGACTTAACTAGAGATATGGAATGAAAGGTCCTTACTGAAATCTTCCCATGAAAGTGGAGTCGCATCGGAAATTTTGCCACTTGAATTCTGAAGGCGTGCAAATTCCTCTTTGAATGCTTCATCCACGTAATCTTTCTGCTTTCCTTGGAAGCCTCGGAAGAATTTTAGGGAATCTTCCGCCGCTTCGACTTTATTCTTCATCAAGAGGTATTGTGGTGTTTCTGGAAGGAGCCCAAATACAACAACAAATATGCCAAGAAACCCGAGAACAATATACGGGTATTCGGTGAAGTGAACAAAAGTTCCAACGATGTACCCAATGAGGATGCCAAGGTTAACGAGATTGCCCACAAAGAAGCCCAGAACGCCGCGTATTCTGAAAGTGAATGAAAAGTATTGACATTACTCAGCATCGTGAGTGGTTTGTTTGGCGTCAATCAATGGGGCACTATCAATTGGCAATACTTTTTCTATCTTACCTATTTTCAGAGATTTCCGATACGTAGATTGGTAAGACACAAAAAAGAGCACCACCAGCGATTCCGCTCAAGAATCGCGATACATACAGATAGATAACATTTTGTGCGAACATGATAAGGAGGAATGCTATAATGTGGGGTATTGTGCCAATATATAGGGCCCACTTCCTTCCTATTTTGTCTGCGAGCCATCCAAAAATTAGGGTTCCCACTGAGCCACCAATATAGAGGAGGGAACTAATCCAAGAGGCTTCTTCTGTTGTTATTGACCCACTTGATAGTGGGCTATTATTGCCCAGAAGATGAGGAAGGGTCGGTGAAACCCATCCTACTGCCAAACCATAAACTAATGATGCGATATTAGCTAAAAAATAAATAAAAAGTTCATCACTCGCATTGAAAGCTCATGAAGCTTTTTTCTTATAATTCCAAAATAAAAACTTACCGCAAATTGCTGCAAAGAATTGATTAACTAAAGCTCCCATAGTTCAGTCTTAATTCTAATATAAATCCTACTAAAAGTTTATGGCACTCCTTCACTGGTGAATGGCAAATATCAACTGACCAGACCATCTACCTCAACAGCACACAGAGTCTTCCTGATATACAAAACCCACTTCGCAGAGAAAAAGAGTGTTGGTTGATTGTCAGTGTCGTTGAAACAATCCCCCACGAGATAAAGGTAAGCATATGGACAATTACTTTTTTCTTTAATATACGCGTTTATTATATAGGTAAAGCATACAAATGTAAAGTAAATAGTAAAAGCACACAAGTGGTAAATTGAGATAAATTCCAGTTGGAAAACACCTTTTCTGTACACAACCACGGATTGATGAGACATATCATTTTGTATGTTAACTTCTTATCATCGCACTGTAGGATTCTCCGTAGAATCTTCCTCTTGGGATGATTGGGCACTTTTTCCCTCGAGCACACGTACAATCTCTTCGGCATTCTTCCCCTTAGTCTCTGGCACACTGGTCAGAACGAAGATTAACTCGAAGAAGCACCAAACAGCAAAAGTCCACATGCACGTATACATCCCAAAAGCATCAATGAATGCCACCAAGTACTGCACAAAGAGGAATGAATGCAGAAGTGACGCGAAGAGAAAGATCGTGGCCACTGAACTCCGAATCTTGGCGGGTACAATTTCTGCCACAATAAAAAATGGCACATTCATAATCCCCAGAGCTGCTATAAATACAGCTCCAGAGCAGGAGATAAGAGGAATCCATCCGAAGGCAGACAGGTCCACAGATAAGGTTTGCAAGTAGAAGTGAACACCGAGTACAAAGAGACAAATCCCCGTACCAACGGATGAGACAATCAGAAGGATTCTTCGGCCCGCACGATCCATCAGCATCAATGAAACATACAGTCCAATCAGTTGGATGACCCCAACGACAATTGCTGACGTATTGGGGGATAAGTCAGTTCCTGCTTCCTCAAAAATAGTCGATGTATAGTTGAGGAGGGGAAAAATGCCACAACAATTTCTTCCTGCTATTAAAACGAAGCTAATTAGCAGCGCTTTTCTTGTTGATTTTGGTTCTGTGAAAAACATACGAGATAATAAAATTTAGACATAAAATTTACTACGTTTTCTAGGGAAGATTGTGGAGGTAGTTGGTATACATTTTATATAAAATATTACAGAAAATTATCATGGATGAGATATCCAATCTACGTACTTTAATCATTTTAATTCCCATTATGGAAAAGTAAGAGAGTGCTCTCGTGATAAAATAACGTAGGGCCATTTTAGCGAATAGGAGTGATTCTTTGATTTTTTAATGTAAATAATATAGAGTTTTTGAAACATTTGATAAACTTCTTCACACTCATCCCTATTTAAAATGTAATTGACAATTTATAGGAAATTATTTAAATCTGATAATAAAAAGAAGCTTAAATCAATTTAATTTCCTTAAAGCACATTCACGTATTTTTTTCCATATCCTCTCACATTTTCCTTAATCTCCAATCCTTTTAATGAATTTTCTCTCTCACAGAACACTTCGTATAAAGTAAATTCTCCCGCTTGGCTGTGTCGGAGAATTGAATGAAAACTCTTAAAAAGCTATTAGTCTTATTTTTTATGACCCCAACTACCTGAGGTAATTGCAGGTACTTGAAACATGAAGGGGGTACTCGAAGAAATTCATTGTGAAGCCACCTTGTATGTTTTAACATTGTCCGCAATAAATTACAAATATTGGGCGAATCCCTGCTTGTTGATTAATTGAGCTGAATTTCATTAAACACCCGTGTTCTCTTGTTTTAGTATAATAATTGTGTCCCAGCACCCATTTATAGGTGATTAATTATAAATTACGAGAAAGTTTAAAATGTATCATTTTCACCTGTTTCACCCTCGATAGAGTTCAAATTTGTATGCTCTTATCACAGGGGGACCTATGCTTTGTTCAATTTATTATTAATTACAAATTTTCGATCAATGTGCACCAAATGAAAAATAAAACTAAATCTATTTATTTTGTGATTAATACTCATATTCAATTTAGGTGCATTTTGGGATTCATTTACTACCTACTAATTAATTAAATTAAATTAAATGAATTTATTTTAATTATAAAAAAAAAACTCACTGAAATCCTCGGTGGAAATTGATGTGGACTTTTTAGATGATCTAGGGGAGCTTTGAAGCTTTTCCAGGTCTTGCCGCACATTTTCTGGTATGGTGTCTATTGGATCACTAAAAACACCCCTGAAGAACCTCAGGGACTTTTCTGCTTCCTTAATTTTCCCACCGAGCAGGAGGAATTGGGGTGTTTCAGGAAATAATGGAAAAGTGACGACAAAGACGCAAATGAATGCAAGAACGACGTAGGGAGATATAACAAAGTTTATACAGCCGCCTATTATGAATCCCAAGAGGATCCCAATGCACACACTGAAGGCAAAGTAGGACCCAAGAGATCCTCTTATTCTGAAAGAAGAAAAATATAAAACAAAGAATCCCCTTAGTGGCGAATGAACGACGGAAGGATGTTTGCATCCTTAATGGAGATAAACATACGAGTCCTCTGCTATTTCAGACACATAAATTGGGGTCACGACGAAACTTGCTCCTGCTGCTAAGCCACTTAGAATTCGCGACACATAGAGGTGTGTTAGTCCAGTGGAGAAAGCAATGAGCAGGTGAGCTGGGATTTGAAGGAGGGTGCCAAGGAAGAGTGACCACTTTCGCCCAATTCTGTCTGCCAACCATCCAAAAATTAACGTTCCCACCATCCCACCAATGTATAGCATTGAACTGAAGAGCGCCGCATCTGCCTTTGTAATCTGTCCAACCGCCAGTGGGCTCTCGTCTGAGAGTAGGAGCAAAATTACAGGAGATGCCCATCCCACGTTGATTCCATACACAATTGATGAAATATTCACTGCAATTCACACGTTAAATTCTCAACGACAATTCCACGGAGAACAATGAATTTTCTCACCGCAAATTGCTCCCAAATACTGTATAGCCTTTCCACTGATTCTTATTGAAATGTTCATTATTGTCAACTGTGAACTATGCGAACGTTCAATTGGAAATGAACAATGAAAATGCTTTTGGAAATATTTTAACACTTTCTGTGGGGATTTAAAGGGAATAAAAAGTCGTCATTGAGAGGTAAAAGGTGCAAAAATTATTATCTCATGAAGAAATGGTGAAGCTAAATTTATTTATTCAGTTTGTGATTTAAATTCTTTTCATTCGTTTAATTTGAAATGGATAATGGAAATGATATAACTAGTTCTTTTTAACATTTAACTTTTCTTCTCTTTAAAAAATCCAAGATTTGTGTTCGGAATTAAACAAGATAATTTATTCAATATACATATTTTGGTATAATATATATTGGTTTTTGACCTTCAAGCAAAATCGAGCCGCAACGCAATTTAAAGTCTTATTCTTAAAACCACAAAAACTTAATTTCCTATTCAAATTTACTCGAAATAATTTCTCTCCTATATTAGGCTTATTGGCATATGTTTCATTTAATTACAAATTATTCTTTTAACATTTTTTTCATCTCACTGTCTCTATTTCTAACCTTACTTCTGACCGGCTTTCCTTTTTCTTCAATTTTCTAGGCAATTCTTCTTTCTTCCTTTGATCTTACATGTAATACAGAATTTCCTTACTCTACTGATCATTCTCCATATTACTTTCTCTACACCTTCAATATAAATCAATAAATTACAAGAATAAATGGATAGCACAAGATACTTCAACTTTTTGAATAAATTATCTTCCATAATAATATTATATCTATACTATATCTAACCTGTCTGAAGTATTCGTTAATAGATACATATTCAAAAATTTAAACTAAAACTATCTTGAACAAAATTTTTTTTTAATCTAAAATATAACATCAATTAAATAAAATATCTCAAATTTTGAATTTGAAGTACTTAATTCATCTGTAACATATAGCTGTACTTTTCAATTAAATCCGTGCTGAATATTTTTATTCAGATTCCAGCATAGAAAACTTTCCTAAGAAAAAGTTGTGCAAGGTAATTTCCTATATAGTAGGGTAAAAAGCTTCAATGGGTGTATAAATTGTCGTAAGAGGACGTCTAAATTGGACATAAATGAATTATATACTCTTCCACAAATTGCGTACAACGTAATAATATATCAAGGAAGTTTTTCTCCCATGTCGCAATTTTTGTTGGATTTTAAATAGTGTCAACAGGAGTCAACTGATGATGCACTATTGTTCAGAAAACTTTGTACATTTGAATTGTTAAATGAAACCTAAATGTTCCTTATTAAAATTCATTGCCTTTGGGAAATTTCAAACTATTCAATTGCATTCGAAATATTTCCCTTCATTCACTCCACGAATTTGTAGAGCTTTTCCAAATGAATTTTCCCGGTAGCATGAATGCAATTTCTCGCGTGGTAGGGCATCAATTTATTCTGCAGTTAAATAAAACAATTCAGCAAGTAAAGGGACAAAAATATATGGCGGTATTCTGAGATAAATATAAAGATCAAAATAAAGAAAAAAACCAAGATTTGGTATTCTACTTTAAAATTCCAAGAAATTTTCAGGATAATCTTGGAAATTCAAAATATTTCAAGATTTGGTATTCTAAGATAGAGATTTACGGTCGAACCCTAACCTAAAAATCTTGTTTCTTCATACAACTTCCAAGACTTTTAGTATTCTGAGATACGAATCAAAATCAAAACCAAGATTTACAAAATGAGTTGTCAAAAGAGACTTGGATAAAAATATTCCAAGACTCTGTATTCTACGATAGAGATTTACGGTCTTATTATAACGTAAATTGTCTTGGATTTATGTGAAATTCCAAGACGGTTTTGGGGTCCTTTGAAAAATTGATTTTCAAATGAGGTAAAGGCAATGTAATTCGATATGGGAGATATGAAAACTCTTGGACAAATAAGGCATGCAGATGCAAAATGACGGGTTTTTGCCGGATTTGTGATCACTCCATCTTGCTAATGATAGAGTGACCTCCGGGTTGTACCAGGCTTATCAAATCCTGGACAAATAGGGGATGCTGGTGAAAAAATTTTTGTTTTTCACTGGTATTGTGGTCACTTCTCCTTTGTAATAGTGAAGTGACCTCCGGATTGGGGATCTCATCCCAGGATTGTCACATCCTGGACAATCCTGAAATGCTGGTGCAAAATTGTGGGTTTTTCGCCGGAATTATGGTCACTTCTCCTTTGTAATGATAAAGTGACCTCCGGATTGGGTATCTCATTCCAGGATTGTCACATCCTGGACAATCCTGAAATGCTGGTGCAAAATTGTGGGTTTTTCGCCGGAATTGTGGTCACTCCTGATAGGTAATGATGGAGTGACCTCCAGATTCATGATCTCATCCCAGGATTATCAAGTCCTGGACAATTAGGGGATGCTGGTGCAAAATTGTGGGTTTTTCGCCCGATTTATGGTCACTTCCCATTAGTAATGTTGGAGTGAACACTACTCTGGCGAAAAAACCACAATTTTGCACCAGCAATCCCTAATTGTTCAGGGCTTGATAATTCTGGAATGAAATCCCTAGTCCGGAGGTCACTTTATCATTACCAATGAGAAATGACCACAATTCCGGCGAAAAAAAACATTTTTGCACCAGCATCCCAGGATTGTCCAGGATGTGAAAATCCGGGGATGAGATCCCCAATCCGGAGGTCACTTTATCATTATCAATGAGAAGTGACTACAATTCCGGCGAAAAACAAACATTTTTGTACCAGCATTCCAGGATTTTCCAGGATGTGACAATCCGGGGATGAGATCCCCAATCCGGAAGTCACTCCATCAATAGCAAGAAGAAGTGACCATGATTCCTATGAAAAATTCAAAATTTTTCAGTAGCATTCCCCCCCCCCCCCCCCCAGTTACCACCAAATTATCATAATATGGATGTTTAAATTTCGTTCAATTGTCATCCAAGAGCGAACGAGAAAGCGCAATAGAAAAATTTAATGCGTTAGAAAGAGATATCGCTAAAGTTTTCTTGGCGCGAAGCTGAAACCAAGAAACTGACAAGTAGGATAACGCAAATTTTGATTTTACTTTCCTGGATAATTCGTCGTAAAGTAGAATACCGACAGTCTTGGTCTTTATTTTGATTTTTATCTTGATCTTGAAAGGTGTCTCTATCCTAGAATACCACCCATAAATTGCACTTTCTTGGAAGTAATTAATTGGGTCGACAGGAGTCATTAATCAAGAATCCCATTAGGTTCTCAGCAGTTGATGCCTCATCATGAGTTGCACCGCAGTAAGGAAGTATTCAATTTGCGGAATCGCAGCTATGTTCCTTCTTTTTGTCTACTACGTGTGACAAATTGTACAAAGATACCTCAATTTTTCACTTCCCCAATAATAAATAGCAAAATGAGGAATGCGTCTTTAAAGCTCGTCAAAATTGAATTCCAATGTCGTATACCGTCAAGAAATGCTGGAAAACCACATTGGAATTTTAATTAACGACACCAAGAAGTCAATGAGGAAAAAAGCTCCGAAAAAAGCTTAAAGGTGGTTGAATGAACTGGAAGGACTTTCAATTAAATACCCATGAAAGTGAATTCTTCACAAAATTCCTCAAGATTCACCCACAAAAAATTAATCAATGAACGTGGAGCAAGCAAACTCTTTCAGTTTTATTACCACCGTAAGCTCCGGGAGTAAAAAATACCAAAGAACATGTATTATTCTCTCAGTTTGTGTATCACTTAATGAGCATTAGTACAAAATAATTGTATCTGCTGCAAGTTCATGGAGAGACAAACATTAATGAAGAAAAGAAATGAAACTTTTTCTCAAGGAATGTAAGAATTTTGTTAGGGATACAGCAAAAACATTCTCGACTGCGAGTTGTATTAAATGAAGGTAATTTTAATGTGTAGAAATTAAAAAGAAAATCTTGCTTTTATTTTTCTTGCTTTGATTTAGGGGGAGTGGTTCAAATTTAAGCTTCTTAAGTTTTTTAAAATATTTTTTTTTGTGAGAAATTATTCAATTAACTTTGAAAAAAATTCTTCTATAAGGTATTTTTCTTTGTAAAAGTTATTTTCCCATTTATTCCGATTGCGGATAATTTAAAAAAGTCTATAGGTAATTGAAAGCTTCAAAGCTTTTTTTGAAATACAAAAATAAACAAAAATTTATTCAACAGTCTGAATTGGTGGTTTCTTAACAAGATTCTTAACAATATCATCAACACTTCTTCCTTTGGTTTCGGGCACGTAGAAAAAGACAAATAGCGCTTCAATTATAGTCCACGTGGCAAAAGCAAACATACAACTATGCAGCCCAAATTGCTGGATGAGTGGCAGGAAGAACTGCAGCATAAGAATCGATTGAATGCGCGTTATTAAGTAGATGAGCAGTACTACTGTTCCTCTGAGCTTTGTTGGTACAATCTCCGTCATGATAATTGTGGGCGTATGAATGAGACCCATGGAGAAGATGGCAACCCCTGAAAAGGCTAAAAGAGGAAGCCAGGAAGACAATGAAGAAACATCCAACCCGGAACTTTGGGCATAAAAATACGTTGCGATGGGTATGTAGCTGATGAAAACTCCCATAAGGGAACCAGTTAGCTGAAGTCTTCGTCCAAATCTATCAATGTAGAGGGACATTGTGAAGAAGCTGATGAGTTGAACGATGGCAAAGATGATAGTTCCTAAATTGGGATTCATTTCCATTCCGGTTTCTTGGAAGATCAGCCCATTGAAGTTGAGTATTGTTCCAATGCCCGATGCTTGACGTCCTGTGAAGATCACAACGCAGATCACGAGAGCTTTTATCGTTGATGGATTTTCTAAACAATTAAAATAAAATAATTTTGAAAAATTTATATTAAATAATAAATCATAAATTCTCTTTAGAAAGAAATTCATTTTATTGGTATGATACGCATGTCAGCAAAATGCAGACACTGACTACACCTCACAATTATGATTCCAATTTGCTCAAGAATATAATTTCTTAATAAGTAAAACTTTATAGAGAAACAAATCTAAAACAAATTCCACTAGAGAACTCAAGTTTTCAACTCATTAGAAAGTTTCTTCATTTGCTGATAGGGAATTTTCTATTATGGTTAATTAATGGTTGATATTACTAGTAAATAGATAAGATAATTTCTTGACATATTTGTTCATTTTTTTTCGCAAACTATCTGAACTATTTTCCTGAAACTTTTCTATGAGAATGTAAATTGATGATAAGATGAGCTCCGTGCGTAATGTTTAGGCACAACATTTGCACTAAAGCCACTAAAGCTCTCTTTAACTATAATCAGAGACTCAAGAAAGCTTTAGAGCTTGGAAGAAGAACTGAAAACTTAAAACGAAAAAAATTTGAATATTTTGAGAGTATATAATGTTTATTCGTTATTTTTTTCCAAATAACTTTTTTTTACATGTCTGTCAGAGCTTTAAAAGCTTTGAGAGCTTTATCAATCAACTTAAACTTTACATAGAAAAGAATTTCACATGTTATTTCAGAGAAAGTGAAAGAAAAGAATAAAACAATAACAACATCAATAATCCAATTTACTAAATTCGCAATAGTTTAAAAGAGCTTTTCACACTCTGTAACTACTTTCTATTAAAAGTCTCGATTCAAACTTAATAAGTAAAAAGGGAAACTTACTGAAATCCTTGAGCGTCACAACTTCTTTTGTGCTTTTTGTGGAATCAACAATTGATTCACGAAGACGATTGAATTCCTCAGAGATTTTCTCTTTTGGCACTGATTGGCGAAAAAAGTTAAGTGATTGTTGCGCTTCGGGAATTTTCTTGTGCAACATAAGGAACTGAGGGGACTCTGGAAAGAATATGAAAAGTAAAGAAATTCCAGATAGGAGTATATGAACGTATGGAACACTGTAGAAGGGCAAATAAGCTCCCAAAATTGCCCCCATCAACAAGGCAAAGCAATCAACAATGCCAAGAATTGATCCCAGAATTCCTCTTATACTAGAAAATTAGAGAGAAATTGGTTGTTTATGGGATGCCAAATGGGATCGCATTGCATCAAGATGTGGGTGTTACCAATCTTCCGAGATTTCACACACATACGCTGGAATTATCTGTAGTGCACCACCAGCTACACCGCTGAGGAATCGCGAAACGTGCAGGTAGTTCACATCGCGCGCAAAAATTATGCACAGAGCTGCTGCAACTTCGGGAACAACTGCTAAGAGTATCGATCGCTTCTGGCCTAAACTCTTCGACATGTAGCCATAAAGCACAGTACCCAGAAGGCCACCAAAGTAGAGAATTGAGCTGAGAAGGGATGCATCGAGAACAGATATTGTGCCACTGGGCAAAGGACTATTGTCGGAGAGAAGATCAGGAAGAGCTGGAGATGGCCATATAGCCACCATTGAGTACACCATTGTGTGGAAATTAACTAGAAAAGCACAGAGAAATTGGAGTACCCTCCCACTGAACTTGACTTTCCACTCCATTTCGCCTCCTCGAACGCACTGAACAACCTGAATGGGGGAAAAGTGCTTTTATCACTGAATTGTGGGAATATTTATTTTTGACTAATCTTTGGTAAAAAAAAATATCTCAGCAGTTTGTTGCCATTCTGTTGAGTTCTACGCGACGAGACGAACTGATTAATGTGCACAAAGAAAAATAAAAATATTATCACAGCCAACACTGTGCTCAAGATATTCCAGACACACAATTTAATTACATCTTGATGGTAGTTTTCTTTCTACTGTCCGATCAATTTATGGCTAAAAAGGTTTTTTTTTAATTTTCTCTAATTCGGTGAATGGTAATCTTTTTAATAAATTTTTCTATTGTATGGTGTAAAAAAAAACATGTCAGAATGAATCCTCGTGCAGAATTTAATAATAATTAAATTATATTAATCTAGCATTATTCAAAATTGATTCTCAAAAAATAGGTAAATAACAAACTTTTATCTGGAATATCTTGAAGTTCGAAAACATATATCATTCACTGATGACGCTTTCTCAAATGGTTTGTAGCACATTGGTTCACATCAGTATCATCAACACTTTATTTTAATTAAAGAAAGTCAATCATAACGCGTCCAGTTATTAAAGTTGGTATACCACAACGCGGATGGGTCAGTCTATGTGTTGTAATTTAATTTGTGAGCAGAATTAGTAGGCAAAGTTGATTTTTTTTATGAAATTCATCAATATGAAAGTTAAAAATGCTCATATCTGAAGTTCTATAAGACCTACAGAAATTTCTTGACTAGTTTTGGAAAGGTATTAAAATAGGCTATAAAGTGACATAAATTTCAATAATTTTCAAGGTCACATCTAGAACAAAAATGGCGGATATTTGTTTGATCAAAACAGTTTTTTGCACTTTTTGTCCTCAAGGAATGGTTCTTGAGGTTTTCAATGTTCTAGAAAGTTGTAGAGTTTTGCAAAACCTTTAATTTGATACCAAATTGAGCAAAATTGGACAAGCAAAACAGGAGATATGGCTCTTAGAACTTTTCAAATACAAGAAATTTTCAAATGGTCATATCTTCTAAACGGCGACATAGATTTTCTTCATTTTCGGACTGGTGCAAGATTATTAGTCCTGCTATAACATATCAAAATTTAAAGAAAATCTATAACAGATGTTCGGAGATATAGCCCCTTAAAGTTAGGCAATTTTTGTTTTTGATTTTAGCGCCTCTTACGGATGTTTTTGGAACTTGGAATGCTCCAGACAGTTGTAGGGCTTCTCAATACCTTTCATTTGATACCAAGATGGTCAAAATCGGTCAAGCCGTTCTTGAGTTATATCGAAAAAACACTTTTTGCTTTAGGTCGCCATATTTGCTAAACCGCTTGACCGATTTTCAAGTATGAATTGTTGATAAAAACGTCTCACTGAGCTCTACAACATACTAAAATTTCAGACCTCTAGCTATAAGGGAACTAGTTGATGGTATTTCAAAATGGCGGACGGCGGCCATTTTGAATTTTAATAATGCGAAAAAATGAAAATTTACACCCACATTTCCATAAAAAACTTCAAACCGGAAGTCTCTATTTATTACCGTTCTCGAGCTATAAGGCAAAGTTTGGACCACCGGAAGGCCGGCCGGCAGGCCGGCCGGATCAAAAATTTTCCACCACCATTTTCGTAATGTGGGAAGTCTAAAACGTGCTCTTACCAAGTTTGAGTCCGATCTGAGGTGGTCGGTTTTTCCGATGATTACAATACTTGGTATGCCACGATTGTGGTATACCAACTAATAGTTGAAGCAATACAAACTATTTATAAAAATAAGCACAATATCAATTTGGAGGCATATAAAATAAACTAAAAGTTCACGATACAATAAAACAAATTAATCTTGACCTTGAAATTATATTTCAAATCATTTTCTTATAGTGATGCATAAGGAAAACAGAAAGTTGAGAAAGCCTCAAAACAAAGATAAAAAATCTGTTGTCAAGCACTACAAAAAAGTCAGTTGTTTCTGGTTTGTTAAATTTTTACTGTCTTAGACCTACAACAATACAACTCAGTTACGTCATACGATGATTTTGCTAGAAATGGGAGAAAATTTATATAAAAAAATAATCCACTTACTCAAATAACATGTTCTTCAGTTTATCACGGAACGACTTGCTTGATTAGGCATGATCAAAAGCCGAGAGGAGCATTGTCTAATAAAAGATAAGGAATAATTCATAAAGATATGTGCCCATTTAGAGAGTTTTCCTTCTAGAATTGTTATGAAATTAAGAACGGATATTGTGAAATTCTTTTTATTCAATTACCTTTATTTTGAACTGTTTTATGAGGATTCCGAAAATCGCTTGTCCACCGGTCAGAGTCGGAAAGTTCAGGATATTAACCCTGTATAAAAAAAATAAACAATTGAAGATTTGTGTCGAAAGTTCTGGTAGAATTGGTTCTTTAATTCTAGGCTGAAATTCAATTTTTTGATTCTGGCCGAAGGAAAAGCGATTTTCCGAACACTCATACCATTTTTTTCATTTTAAAATTGTATGGTCAGTTTGACTCAGTTTCCCTTACTGTGGGGTCTAGTATTGGCCTTAAATTGCTGCCTAAAATTTGAACAGAAAACACAAGTTTTTGATGACAAACACGAGAAAAAGATAGTTAAGGACATTTCTACTTCAATTAAACATAGGGATGTGCTTTTACATCTCAAGTATTATTTTATTATTTATTGTATAAGTACTAACATATTTACAAAATAAAATTTTATAAAATTTCTGTTCAAAAAAAACTTAAAATAATAAGCCTTATTAAAGTGGACAGTCCTATTTTCAGTGTATTTCAGGTACCCCGCTGTAAGTTGTTCACTTGATTTTTCCCTCGAGCGCCAAAACAATCTCATCCGGACTCTTTCCTTTTGTCTCAGGCAGCATAAAATACGCAAATACAGCTTCAAAGAAGCACCATCCAGCAAAGATCCACATGCAGCTATACACACCTAGAAGGTCAGCTAGTGGAGTATAGTACTGAACGATGAGGAAAGTAGTTGGCCAGGCGGTGGCCATATAAACTGTAGCCACGGGACTCCTGATTTTAGCTGGAAGAAGCTCCGACAGAACATACACAGGTATATTGAGAACGGCTGCTGCTAAGAAGAGTGTTCCCGACAGAAACACAAGGGGAAGCCAAGATACGGCAGATAGGTCATACCCTCGCTCATTAAGGAAGAAATAAACTCCAATGACAGTGAGACAAAGTCCTACTCCAACGAGGGAGGGAATCAAGAGGATTCTTCTCCCGGACTTGTCTGTGTAGTAGGCAGAAACGATAGTACCAGCCAGCTGAATAACTGCCACAATTATGGCTGAGATGTGAGGATCAATTCCTGTTTGAGCCTGCTCAAATATATCCACCGTATAATTCATGAGTGGGAACACTCCTGAGAAATTTCTCCCACAAATAAGGATATAAGTTACGAGAAGAGCTTTTCTCGTTGTTGCGGGTTCTGTTAAAAAAAAAACAAAATATTAAAAAAAAAATTTTTAAAAACTAATCAATTATTTAGATATTTAGAATACTCACTAAAATCTTGAATAGTTATACTGGTTTTTGTGCTTGTGGGAGCCACAGAAGATTTAAGGGATTCAAACTCCAACTTTACTTGATCATCCCTTGAGAAACCACGGAAGAATTTTAGAGACTTCTCTGCTTTTGCATCCTCTTGCTTGAGCAGGAGATATTGCGGAGATTCTGGGAAAAAGATGTACAACGAGAAGAGGGCTAGAAGGCCGAGTGCAACATATGGGACGGAGTAGAAAGACATGTATGCACAGATGACATACGCAATGATGACTCCCACGTTGTAAAAGATTCCCAGGATGGAGCCCAACATTCCGCGAATGCTATAAAATGGACAAGGGAAAATGTAGTATTCAATTTCCAAATGCAGTTTAAAGCATTTTAGGGGGTGTTTCAACATTCATGGTAGGCGTGTGATGAAACGGAATTTCCATTACAGTGGGACCCCAGTACAACGACCGCTTGGTTATACTACTCTCGCGCATTGAAAATAATGAGTGAGAAGAGTACATCCGAGTGGTCGTTGTACTGGGGTCCCACTGTACTGGCATAATGTCGCGTTTGAGAATTGCATAAAAGGGATACATATGTGGTGAAATGAAGTTGACAATGCAATTTCATTTTCACTATGTATTTATAAACGATTTTCAAATGAAAATGAAATTCACATTAAAGGGAAACAATTATATTCCTTATAACAAAAATTGTTGAAATTAAAATTATACTTTTCTTTTCAAACAATATTTCAAAAAAGTGTTAAAAGAAATCCAATTTTTTTTTTATAGATTTAATAGAAAATTTCTTAAAAATGTCTATGAATTCCAAAAGCTGTGCTTTTCTAAAAGAAAAGTTTTATAAAAAAGGTTCTTCAAAAGTATTTTAAAATGAAGATCAATGAAATCAACACACTCTAGTTCAAATTTGTAAATAATAAAAAAATAATTTTCCCACAGTTTCATGCTTTCATAAAATAAACATATTCCGCAAGGCCGTAAAGAAATAAAATACCCACATTAGAGAGTAAAATTCTTATCAGTCTAATAATGTTGAGAAAGGTTGACTTCGTCGCAATCATCAATAACAAAAGCCATAGCGCAGATTGTTGGCTTATCGGAAGCTTTCTTATCAAAAATTCTAAGCCTCCTTATTGAGTACTTGAGATAATTTCTTATTTTAACTGATAAAATGGACGAGGTCATACTAAAATGTCTACCTGTTCTCTGAGATTTCATTGACGTAGATGGGAGCAAGGACGAAGAGAGCTCCTCCAGAGACACCCGAAAGAAAGCGTGATGTGTAGAGGTAAGATGTATTTTGGGCACACGCTATGAGGATAAAAGCAATGACTTGAGGCATCATTCCTGCCACCAAAGGCCACTTTCGTCCATAACGATTGGCCATCCAGCCAAAAATTAATGCTCCAGCCATTCCCCCCAATGCCATGATGGAATTTATCAAGGATACTTCTTCCTTGGTGAGTGGACCCGACGGCAGTGGAGATTCTGCCGACGATAGGATTGGCATTGTCGCGGATGGCCATCCTACCACAAGCCCATAGACAATTGCACCAAAATTGACACAAATTGCACCTAGAAATTGCACTAATTTTCCACTTATTCGAATATCCTTTACCGCCATTTTGCACTTTTATGCAATTTCACTAAATTTATAAATTAACAAAAAATAAGCACTGCGCTTAAAGCAAAAGCTCAGCATCCCACACTCGTGGGGAGCTCGAGGGTGACTGAAGAAATGGCTCCAAGTGAGCAACTTTATTCAATTGAAGACACAATCTAGAACGATAATTTTTTTTTCGAAACTGGGCACTTTTATTGCGGGGCAAACAAACATTATATCGCAGAAAATTATTTACACACAACTTCAAAATGTTACATTTCATGAGAAGAAACTTTGCAAAATACACACACAAGTGCAAAAAAAGATAATTTTCAATGAGGAAAGTTGGGTGATTAAAATTTCATCATTGTTAAATTTGCTATCACAAAAGTTTTTTTCCTCTATAATCGTTTTTTTTTGTCTTTATCAAAATTTTTACAACCTCCACGTGGAATGGAAAAATGATAAAAATAAAACATTGGTTGATAACGTCGTTTGTAAAAGAAAATACTAATTTTACGCGTAATTTTTAAACAATTCTACAGACATAATAATCTTATCGGGCATATTGATAGTCTTTCTAATGTAGTCTATCTCTAGCTCATTCACATTACCCCAATAGATATTTCTGCTGTATCATCTCCTCTTTAGCTGGGTATTAATAAACGTTAGATATCACCTGATTACATAGTGAAGCACTATCATAATTATCTCCTTAATTTAATTACAATTTATGACGAATATCGCGAATTTTCTATTTCGCAATAAGGCTTAGAATTTTCTTCAAACACTCAACTGAATCGTGATTTTCTGCAACACTTTCGCCAATATTTATTTTGATAAGATGCAAATCTCATTCAGTAAAGATTACAAATAGAACGAGCTACAAAATTAAAAAGGTTAAATATCAATTCTCATTTTTTTTTCATTTTATATTAATGAAATCTTCATTCATTAATAAAACTTACATACCTACATATATTTAAATCTGATGAGGTGATTTACAAAGCAACGTGGTGAAGATTTTTTTTGTGTTTGTTCAAGAATTACGATAGATTAATAATTTTATCATTTATTGCATAGATTATCACTTAAAAAAAAATAGTTGCAATTGTGTCAAGAAAATTTATAGTAGACCTGCAGAACTGCACGTAAATGATAAATTATAGTGGGATTAGGCAAACACTGATGATATATCTATATAATAAAGAAAGGTCTCTCTAAAATATGGTGTCTGTTCAGCTATGCATTTCTACACCGTTGGTCCGATCGTGATGAAATTTGGTACAGAGACTACTGATACCAGGCGGTTTTTACCAACGGCATTCATTTTCCCCCCAGAGCCCCCCTTCACATAGCCCCCATATAAAAATCACGCTTTTTTGACTACTTTTTGAATTCGGCGCCATAAATGTTGCGTGAAATTCACTTTTTCTCTTTGAAATATCTGTTGGATATTTTGTGTGGCTCATCTATATAATAAAGAAAGGTCTCTCTAAAATATGGTGTCTGTTCAGCTATGCATTTCTACACCGTTGGTCCGATCGTGATGAAATTTGGTACAGAGACTACTGATACCAGGCGGTTCTTACCAACGAATAAATCTTCCATTAAATATATTTCAACAATTCATCACAATTCCTTTCTCCCTCTAAAATTTGCGCGAAGCGCAAGAATTCCCCGCGAAGCGGGGCGAGGTAAATTGGAGCGAAGCGACAATTTACCTCGTACGTAATAAATTACCTTAAACTTCAAAAAAATTTCCATTTCATGTAGTAAAATATATGTTTATAGTTTTATGAATTTTCGGGAAGATTTTTTTTTATGTAAAAAAATAGTATTTTTCTTCAACTAAAAGATATTAAAAAAAATAAGCAAAGTTTTATGTTCGTTTATCAAATATTCATATAATTTAATATGAAATATGTATTTAAATATAATGTTTTATACATGTAAATTAATGCCACATATTTTGTATTCGAATTAAATATCGACAGTCTGTTTTTTTTTTGGTAAATTTAAGTTACATTTTCTTAGCCTTTTACTTAATTTTCCCTTCGAGGGCCAGAACAATTTCTTCAGGACTCTTTCCTTTTGTCTCAGGCAGCAAAATGTAAGCAAATATCGCTTCGAAGAAACACCATCCACCAAAGATCCACATACAACCATAAACGCCTATGAGATCAGCCAATGGGGTGTAATACTGTAGAATGAGAAAATGAATGGGCCAGGTTGTTGCAATAAATACTGTAGCTACTGAGCTTCTGATTTTAGCCGACAGAAGCTCCGATAGAACGTAGATAGGAATAGTTTGTACTGAAGCACCCAAAAATACTGTTCCAGAGAGCGTAACAAGAGGTAGCCAGGATACAGCACTCAAATCGTAACTGTACTCATTCAGCAGGAAGTAAATTCCAATAGTAGTGAGGCAGAGTCCTACACCCACGAGAGAAGAAATCAAGAGAATTCTTCTTCCAGTTTTGTCGGTAGGGGAGACCGGGGTAAAAATAGTCATTTTGGAATTTTCAAATGCCAATTTCTCCCAAAATATAAATCGGAAAAATCGGAAAAAATTAGGGTGCAAAGCCCTGCCAACCTATAATTTTTGACAGTAATTTGGAGGTTATCCGATCAGTACTTTAGGAGTTAAAAATGAAAATAGATTTTTGGCCCATTTCCCAAACTTTTGCGTATTGAGAAAAACGCGTTTTCCGAACATTTCCTTCAGCAGTTTTCCCATCTGATAATTTTTCTCACTAGCTGGATTAGTGCAGAAAACGTTGCCAAGGTGTATTCTTCAATAACTTTTAATGATTTTTCTCTACAATTTTTTGAATCAAAACATACCCCTTGGGGTAGATCTAGTCATCCCATGTAAATCATATGGGAGATCGAAATTTTTGGCATATTTTCTATTCATTTGTTGCAAAATGGCGTGTTTGAGAAAATCGCAAAATTCTCTGTTTTAGTGCGTATAAAAGTGAAATTCCTTGTCGCGGATCAAAAGGTGAGAAGTTTAGCTATCAACTACTATCAATCTCTCAGGTGGAAAATCATTGGAAATGCCGGAAAATTCGACCGACTTTATTTAGCCAACTGGTGACTATATTTACCCGCCGCGTTTAAAAAAAGTCAGAAGCGGAAGGGTTTAGGAAAAGCTCGAAAACTCATATTTCCCGTGGAGATAGAGAAAAGTGGTCTGAGACAAAGTTGTAGGCCAGGAAATTTCCTATAAGAATGACCTATCGAGGAAATTTTCTTGTCCTTGGGGAATCCTGCAGATAAGGATTTATGCAAATTGACTATTTTTACCCCGGTCTCCCCTATAGTAGGCAGAAACAATATTTCCTGCTAGCTGGATAACAGCCACAATAATAGCTGAAATGTTTGGATCGATTCCGGTTTGAGCCTGCTCAAAGATATCCACCGTGTAATTCATGAGTGGAAAGACTCCTGACATATTTCTGCCACAGAGAATTATGTACGATACAAATAGAGCTTTTCTCGTTGTTGTTGGTTCTGTTTTACAAAAAAATTATTAAAAATTCGTGAAAAATTAGATATTTAGCAGAATACTTACTAAAATCCTGTAGAGTTATATCGCTTTTTGTACTGACTGCAGCAATGGAAGATTTGAGGGACTCAAATTCTAACTTTACTTGATCACCCCGGGAATTGCCTCGGAAGAATTTTAGAGATTTCTCTGCTTTTGCATCCTTTTGTTTCAGCAAAAGATATTGCGGAGATTCTGGGAAGAGGAGGTATATCGAGAAGAAGGCAAAAATGCCTAAGGCTACATATGGGACGGAGTAGAATGGTATGTATGCACAGATGACATACGCAATGATAACTCCGACATTGTAAAAGATTCCCAGCACGGAGCCCAACATTCCACGAATACTGAAAATGAAAAATTTAATTTTTAGTTTTGCGAAAAAAAAGTATTGGACTTATGAATTATTTATTCACCACACATACCTGTTTTCTGCAATTTCATTTATGTAAATAGGACCTAAAACAAAGAGAGCTCCTCCAGATATTCCAGAAAGGAAGCGTGCTATGTAGAGAAACGTTGTATCCTGAGCACATTCTATAAGAACGAAAGAAATAGCTTGTGGTATCATTCCAGCTACAAAAGGCCACTTTCGTCCAAAACGATTAGCCATCCAGCCAAAAGCTAAGGTTCCCAGTAGTCCTCCCAGTGACATTATGGAGATTATCCAGGATACTTCATTTTTAGTCAATGGACCTGATGGAAGGGGTGAATCTGTCGACGATAGGATTGGCATTGTTGCCGATGGCCATTCTACCACAAGTCCATAAACTATTCCACCAATATTAGCACTAATCGTTGTTAGGAATTGCACTAGCTTTCCACTTATGTGAATATTCTTTAAAGCCATTTTACTCCAATACAAATTCTTTACTTTCAAACACTACCGGTTAAGGTGAAAAGTAACCATTCACGATCGTTAATAGTTCGAGAATGACTAAAGAATTTATAAGGAGTGGAACAGCTTTATTTATGAAGATGCAATATAGAACAATAAAATATGATTAATTGCTATTTCACATTAATGGTACTAGTTAACCTAGCTAGACCCCAATATCGTGTGAGAAAATTTCATTTGGAGCTGTAATGTAAATGCAACAGCAAAAAATAGAAAAACAAATTCGTTTAAAAAAACGTTTTATGAAAATACTATATTTTTTTTTATACCTATTATTTGTTTTTTGAATATATCTTATATTTTACATAACTGAAAAAAACAGCTATAGGTCCTTAGATTAGATTAGATTTTTATTGAAAGGTCCTCCCACATGCTTCAGACGCTTTCTCATCCATCTTAGCGTTGTGGGAGGATCCAGTAAAAAATTATTTACAATTATTTGCTATAGGTCCTTAGACTAAATTTCTAAACTAGGCGAGAGGGATCTAGTATTTTAAGCTAATGCAGATCCAGACAATAGTTACATTACTAGTTTCCATAACCATATATGTTGTAGACTCTTTAGCTGCTGTGAAATACCTACTACTATAACGTCTGTGCCTTACTAATACTGAGTTTTATAATTATGAATCTCCTTAACAAACAAGCACTATTGTATTGTTATTTGCACAATACTAATCTAATTTTTATACCGTCAAAATATTCAGTTAGGTAACTTAAATTTTTACTAAACCAATATAAATAAATGAAATAAATAATTTTCAGTGGGATGACTTCGTATATAAATTGTTCATTCATTATTAGTTGGTGTTCCACTTCGTGGCCAACACACAGTATTTTGTATTATTTATATAATTAATGACCCCCAAAGTGACCTTCTATTATCACCTGATGTTTTTCACTTTTAGATGCCTATCAATAAAAACTTTTCTATGATTAAAACATTAAAAACCTAATACCAAAAAATTTATATATACTACATACAAAATAACATATATACTGGTAAACTGACTGGGAAGCTATGTTCTTACAGAAAAATGAAAATTAATAGGTATATTCCAAGTTTTCGAACTTTTATTAGAATTATTTTTTTATGAATCTTGAAAATTTTCATTAAAAATCACTCAAGCGATCAAATTATTTAAACGGATTAAGCAATTCCTTCAAGTTTGAAATATCATTATTTTACCTACTATAGAAGCTGAGATAAAAATCTAGAATTATTCCAAAATGGCGAATGGAATATTAAGTTTTTTAGAATTATCTATACTTTCTATACAAATTTTGAGACATATCTGACGACTTTAAATTTTGGGACGTACACAGAAGTTGTCTTTATAAGAACACAACTAAACATGAGAGCTATAAAACAGTTTTTGCTTTATCTGTGTTTTTAATTAAATTTAATTACTTATTTCCTGAAATTTAATTTAGTCAACATCGAACTTCTCGTGAATATAGAATGATTAGTTGGTTCTAGTAAAATTTTAGAACAATTAAAAGTTTAGTGAAATTGCCTAGAAGTGCAAAATGGCGATACAGAATATTCAAATAAGTGGAAAATTAGTTCAATTTCTCGGTGCAGTTTGTGTCAATTTTTGTGCAGTTGTTTATGGAATTGTTGCCGGATGGCCTTCATCAACAATGCCAATCCTATCATCGGAAGAATCTCCTCTTCCTTCTGGTCCATTGTCTAAAGAAGACGTATCTTTTATAATATCAACTTTGTCAATTGGAGGAATAGTTGGTAGTGTAGCTTTCGGTTGGATGGCAAATCATTTTGGACGAAAGTATCCTTTAGTGGCTGGAATGATACCGCAAGCTGCTGCTTTCACCCTCTTAGCATGTGCCGAGGATAAGACATACCTCTACATATCACGCTTTCTCTCTGGAGTATCTGGAGAAGTTCTCTTTGTTCTTGTTCCTATTTATATAAATGAAATCTCAGAAAAAAGGTTAATATGAATAGATTCATTTAAAAATATTAAAATGAATAAAGTTAAATTCGTGTAATAGCAAAATCTGGCTAAAGTTTGCGTAAAAATATTGTAGAAATTTGAATTGAAAACTTTTAAACAAGTTACTTAAAAAAACTCATCATTTTTAGTAACCGCGGAATGTTGGGTTCTATGTTAGGAGTCTTTTACAATGTGGGAATCATCATTGGTTATGTCATCTGTACGTACATGCCTTTCTACTCGGTGCCATATGTTGCCTTAGGAATCCTCGCCCTCTTTTTACTTTTCATCATCTTCCCAGAATCTCCACAATATCTTCTGCTCAAGCAAAGGGATGTTGAAGCTGAGAAGTCTCTAAGATTCTTCCGAGGCTTCTCTCGGGATGACCAAGTAAAGTTGGAGTTTGAATCCCTTAAATCTTCTGTTGCTGCAACAAGTACGAAAACTAGTATAACCATTCAAGATTTTAGTAAGTTCTTCTGTTTTATTTTTTAGTTTCTGACACATCTTAATATTTAAATTTCTCGCTTTTGCTAGAACCAACAACCACGAGAAAAGCTCTATTCATAAGTTACATCATTCTCTGTGGCAGAAATATGTCAGGATACTTCCCACTTATGAACTACACAGTGAGCATCTTTGAACAGGCAGGAACAGAGATTGATCCTCACATCTCAGCTATAATTGTGGCAGTCATCCAGCTGGCTGGAAATATAGTTTCTGCCTACTATACAGATAAATCCGGGAGAAGAATTCTCTTGATTCCCTCCCTCGTTGGAGTAGGACTCTGTCTTACTACCATTGGGATTTACTTCTACCTAAGTGAGCTAGGATACAACCTATCTACCGTATCCTGGCTTCCTGTTGCATCACTTTCTATATCAATGTTTCTGGGAGCTTCCGTTCAAATCATACCTATCTACATTCTGTCGGAACTTCTTCCCGCTAAAATCAGAAGCTCTGTGGTATCATTTTATATGACAACAACCTGGCCCCTTAATTTCGTCATGCTTCAGTTTTACACTCCACTTGCTGACCTTCTAGGCGTGTACAGCTGCATGTGGATCTTTGGTGGATGGTGTTTCTTCGAAGCTATATTTGCGTATTTTCTGCTGCCTGAGACGAAAGGAAAAAGTCACGAAGAAATTGTTCTGGCTCTCGAAGGGAAAGTTCACTGATTTTATTTATTTTTCAACATGAAACCAGATATATAAAAATAAAAAAAATATTTTGGCGCTACGTCCCATATAGGAACAGGGCCGGCCACCCTATATGATGTTGTTGTTCTCCTTGCGGAGAAGTAGTGGGCGGCCTTGCTAGATACTACCACGTGTGGGCCATTTTACGGATAGGAGTGTATCAATCTCCTGATCCAACCGGTCAACGTGATCTAATTGCACGTTGGCGGATGGGGCGCGTTGCCGGGTTCTGTATTCGAACCGGCGACCTTTGGATGCGCAATCAAGCGCTCTATCCACTGCACCCCAGGCCCACTATGAAACCAGATAACTGAAATTAAATATCAAAAATTAAACTGTCTCACTAATTCTGAGCTATCGAATTCTAAGATGGAACTTGCATCTAAAGAATATATGAGACAGAGCAAACGACCAGTGGGACCGTCCGCTTTGTCACTGCTCTACTGGGCCGGTAATAAAAACAACAATAAAAACCTAATACCAAAAAATTTATATGTACTGCAAAACAACATATAAACTGGTAAACTAACTGGGAAGCTATGTTCTTACAGCAAAATGAAAATTAGTATTTCAAGTTTTCGAATTTTAATATTGTGGTAAGCCGACGTGTGTTTCAGCTTGAGAAATTGGGAATTTATGAAATTCTCCTTCCGGTGAGCGTCGATTTCGTGAATGAGCAATTAAAACATTCGAACCGCCAGAGCTTTCGACACTCTGCGTGTCATCCTCAGTGGCTGTGGAGGATAGATTTTTATTTAATTCACATCAGCAATAAACTTAAATACAAAAAATTTTCTCAAAATACAAAACAATTTTTCTTACTCAAAAACTATTGAATTAATGCTGTGTGAATCACGTCATAAGTGGGAAATGTGAGGGAAAGCTAATTACACAAACTGAGGATGCTGAAGGCATGAAAAACTTATGAATTTTACAATAAATTAAACAATTTTCAAAAATTACTGCAACAACAAGAGAGGAGAGACAGAACAATAAAAACGTTGCATCACAAAGAATTCAAAATCAAATTCCAGCTTCCACATCCACATCATCAACCGCCCCCTGCGTCAAAGTTTTTGAGTAAGAAAAATTGTTTTGTATTTTGAGAAAATTTTTTGTATTTAAGTTTATTGCTGATGTGAATTAAATAAAAATCTATCCTCCACAGCCACTGAGGATGACACGCAGAGTGTCGAAAGCTCTGGCGGTTCGAATGTTTTAATTGCTCATTCACGAAATCGACGCTCACCGGAAGGAGAATTTCATAAATTCCCAATTTCTCAAGTTTTCGAATTTTATTAGATTTGATTTTTTTTGAGTCATGAAGACTTTTATTAAAAATAAAATTGAAGCCATTAAATTAACAAGCGGCTTGAAAGATTTTTCAAGTTTGGAATATCGTTATTAAACCTTCTATAGAAGCTAACATATAGCAAAAAAATCTAGAATTTTTCCAAAAAGAAAAATGTTATATATTTTTTTAGAGTGTTTAATGCCTCACACAAAGTTTAAGACAAATCTGATGACGTTGAATTTTGGAACGTACACAGAAGTTGTCTTTATAAGAACACAGGTTTTCAAGAGCTATAAAACGGTTTTTGCTTTATCTGTGTTTTTAATTAAATTTAATTACTTATTTCCTGAAATTTAATTTAGTCAACATCGAACTTCTCGTGAATATAGAATGATTAGTTGGTTCTAGTAAAATTTTAGAACAATTAAAAGTTTAGTGAAATTGCCTAGAAGTGCAAAATGGCGATACAGAACATTCAAATAAGTGGAAAGTTAGTTCAATTTCTCGGTGCAGTTTGTGTCAATTTCAGTGCAGTTGTTTATGGAATTGTTGCCGGATGGCCTTCATCAACAATGCCAATCCTATCATCGGAAGAATCTCCTCTTCCTTCTGGTCCATTGACTAAAGAAGACGTATCTTTTATAATATCAACTTTGTCAATTGGAGGAATAGTTGGTAGTGTAGCTTTCGGTTGGATGACAAATCATTTTGGACGAAAGTATCCTTTAGTGGCTGGAATGATACCGCAAGCTGCTGCTTTCACCCTCTTAGCATGTGCTGAGAATAAGACATACCTCTACATATCACGCTTTCTCTCTGGAGTATCTGGAGGAGTTCTTTTTGTTCTTGTTCCCATTTATATAAGTGAAATCTCAGAAAAAAGGTTAATATGAATTGATTAATATAAACTATTGTTTAACAGGTTTGTTAAGGCAAATGTGTCTGCTAGACTCACCTGGAATGATTGTGTTGTGGATTCGTGAGTCTATATTATATGTTGTGTGAGAGCTTTGTGTCGTCATCTGGAATGATTGTATTATGTGGATATGTCCGGGTTGAAGGACGATAAAATTTGTTGGATTTCTTCGTCCTTCTGGAATAATAGGACTGAAGGATTTTTGTGGTTTTTCACTGCCTTTTCCTTTGCACGTTTTTTCTCTTTGTTTTCTTGTCCGAAGGTGCTTCTGTCATCCTCTCAATGTTTTTGTTTCGTCTTCTTCTTTTTCTTCCTTTGTTAGTTTGGCTAAACTTGTAATTTGTAAAATGTTTGTTTTTTGTGTGCAAGGTGCGTTAGGAAGGTTCACTAAATTACATTCTTTTAAAAGCAATAAAGTTCAATTCGTATAATATCTATCTCTGTCTTTGCCTAAAAATATTGTAGAAATGTGAATTGAAAACTTTTAAATACTTAAAAAAGAACTCATAATTTTCAGTAACCGTGGAATGTTGGGTTCTTTGTTAGGAGTCTTTTACAATGTGGGAATCATCATTGGTTATGTCATCTGTACCTACATGCCTTTCTACTCGGTGCCATATGTTGCCTTAGGAATCCTCGCTCTCTTTTTACTTTTCATCATCTTCCCAGAATCTCCTCAATATCTCCTACTCAAGCAAAGGGATGCTGAAGCAGAGAAGTCTCTAAGATTCTTCCGATGCTTCTCTCAAGATGATGAAGTAAAACGAGAGTTTGAATATCTCAAGTCTTCTGTAGCTGCAACCAGTACGAAAACTAGTATAACCATTCAAGATTTTAGTAAGTTATTCCGATTTATTTTTTAGTTTCTGACACATCTAAATATTAAAACTTCTCGCTTTTACTAGAACCAGCAACAACGAGGAAAGCTCTATTCATAACTTACATCATTCTCTGTGGCAGAAATATGTCAGGATACTTCCCACTTTTGAACTACACAGTGAGCATCTTTGAACAGGCAGGAACAGAGATTGATCCTCACATCTCAGCTATAATTGTGGCAGTCATCCAGCTAGCAGGAAATATTGTTTCTGCCTACTATACTGACAAATCCGGGAGAAGAATTCTCTTGATTCCCTCCCTCGTTGGAGTAGGACTCTGTCTTACTACCATTGGGATTTATTTTTACCTAAGTGAGCTAGGATACAACCTATCTGCCATATCGTGGCTTCCTGTTGCATCACTTTCTATATCAATGTTTTTGGCCGCTTCAGTTCAAATCATACCTATTTACATAACATCAGAGCTACTTCCTGTTAAAATTAGAAGTTCTGTGATATCTGTATTTATGACAACTAATTGGCCCCTTAGTTTCATCATGCTTCAGTTTTATTCTCCACTAGCTGACCTTCTAGGTGTATACAGCTGCATGTGGATATTTGGTGGATGGTGTTTCTTCGAAGCTATATTTGCGTATTTTCTGCTTCCTGAGTCAAAAGGAAAGAGTCACGAAGAAATTGTTCTGGCACTCGAGGGGAAAGTTCTTT
Source organism: Lutzomyia longipalpis (assembly GCF_024334085.1). Taxonomy (NCBI): domain Eukaryota; kingdom Metazoa; phylum Arthropoda; class Insecta; order Diptera; family Psychodidae; genus Lutzomyia; species Lutzomyia longipalpis. The sequence goes on from NC_074708.1 coordinate 18,170,606, forward strand.
GATTTTTTTACATTAAACCAGGTAACTGAAATATAGATATCAAAAATTAAACTGTCTCACTAATCGAGACCTATCGAATTCTAAAATGGAACTTGTATCTAAGCAATAAATCAATAATGTTAAAGTTCCTTATTCAATTATGCTTTAAATGCATTTTACAGTTGCTGTTCCCACGTGGAAATTAAAACTCGATGAGTAAACTGTTATGATAACGACCTCATCTCATATTTTTTAATCATCCCCAAAAATAATCTTCTGTCTGCGGTGTGTGTGTCTGCTTGAGACAATCTATCTTTACAAATACAACATTTTTTCTGAGTTGTATTAGGAATTTTTCGTGAAATCTCATGCTTGCTTATCTACCACGACACGACTACCCAGTTACCAAAATAAATTCGTTCGTAGTCGAGTCAGAACGGCCAGAATAAAAAGCTCGTTGGGAGCAAATTCTTCAGTCACTATCGAACTTCCCACGAATGTGGGATGTTTAGTTTAAGAAGTTATTAAATTTAAGATTAATGTGTCAACAAAATGGTGCTGAATATTCGAATAAGTGGTAAATTAGTGCAATTTCTCGGTGCAATTTGTGCCAATTTTGGTGGTATTGTTTACGGGCTTATGGTAGGATGGCCATCGGCAACAATGCCAATCCTATCGTCAACAGATTCACCCCTTCCTTCGGGTCCATTGACGAAAAAGGAAGTATCCTGGGTAATCTCCATCATGATGCTTGGAGGGATGCTGGGAACGATAATTTTTGGCTGGATGGCAAATCACTTTGGACGTAAATGGCCCCTGATTGTTGGTATGTTGCCTCAAGTTGTTGCTCAATCTCTCATTGCAACAGCTCAAAATACATCATTCCTCTACACGGCGCGTTTCCTTTCTGGTGTCTCTGGAGGAGCTCTCCTTGTCCTTGTCTCCATCTACGTTAATGAAATCTCTGAAAATAGGTAAGTTAATTCAATCAAATGCGTTTTATCAGTTAATTTGTTTTTGCAATTAAATCTCAAGTGGTCAATTTGTGGATTACGTGGCTTTGGTTGATAAGAGAATTGTCCTCAAATAAACCATTACGTACATTACGTGTGAACTTGAGATTACACAAAAAATAATCATTCCTCGGCATGAAATAGATTACCTGGTTAATTGCGAATACAAACATAAAAACATTGTTTGGGGTATGACTGTATGGGCGAACTAAAAAACTGTAAGATTTTAATTTAAGACACACATTGTTTTTTTTAACAATAACGATCTATTTACTATTAGAACACAATTATTTTTGTACCTATATAATAAATTTTATGTGGTCGTTAACATAGTTGATCCACATGATCACCAAAATTAGACGTTTGACGATTCCCAAACAAAGACACAATTGACCACTGAGGAAGACGCACAGAAGCGTCGAAAGCTTTGGCCCCCCAAAATTGAAAGGATGTGTTTGGGTTGACCTACCGTCCCTTGGCTGACGCAATCGGAAGGAATTTTCCTAGAACATAAAAAAAAAAACATAAATTCCGTTAAAAACAGATACATAGATACATTAATTAAAAATATCCAGATGTAATTTAACGATATCATATTTAATTATAGCCTAATTCATAGCTAAATTTTTATTTATTATTATTTTTTTATTTCAAAATAATTTTTAAAATCACATTCTTAATTTATTTTCAGTATTCGTGGAACTTTGGGATCTATACTGGGCATTTTCTACGGTTTTGGGGTCATCATTGCGTATATTATTTGCGCTTATATGCCCTTCTACTCCGTTCCATATGTAGGTTTAGGAATCCTCGCTCTTTTCTTGCTTTTCATTATCTTCCCAGAATCTCCTCAATATCTCCTGCTCAAGCAAAAGGATGCAGAGGCAGAGAAGTCTCTGAAATTCTTCCGAGGCTCTTCTCGGGGTGATCAAGTAAAGTTGGAATTTGAATCCCTCAAATCTTCAATTGATGCAGCCAGCACAAAATCTAATAATATAACTTTACAAGATTTTAGTGAGTTACTAATTATTTTTTGCTCTAAAATTTTTTTTTTAAATTTATTCTTGTTCTTCAAACAGAACCAGCAACAACAAGGAAAGCCTTACTCGTCTCCTATATCATTCTCTCTGGTAGAAATTTGTCAGGAGTCTTCGTGCTTATGAATTATACAGTGGATATATTTCAGCAAGCTGGTACTGGGATTGATGCTCACATCTCGGCCATAATTGTAGGAACTATCCAGCTAGCTGGTACTGTTGTATCTGCCTACTACACAGACAAATCCGGAAGAAGAATCCTCTTGATTTCTTCTCTCATTGGTCTAGGACTCTGTCTTACGGCTATAGGGATCTATTTTCGCCTCAATGAGCAAGGGTACAATTTATCATCAGTCTTCTGGCTTCCCATTGCTTCACTTTCTGGAATAATGTTTTTGGGTGGGCCAGTACAGAATATTCCCGTGTATGTCCTCTCGGAGCTTCTTCCAACCAAAATCAGGGGTCCGGTGGCTACAGTTTATATGGCATCAGTCTGGCCAGTAACCTTCCTTATTCTTCAATTCTACACCCCACTGGCTGATCTCTTAGGCATTTATGGATGTATGTGGATTTTTGCTGGATGGTGCTTCTTCGAGGCTGTTTTTGCATATTTTATGCTGCCAGAGACGAAAGGAAGAAATCCCGAGGAGATTGTCAAAGCTCTCGAGGGAAAGATTTAACTAATTTAGTGATCAACTTAAATTACGGTACCTGAAATATACCAAAAATAAGGCTGTCACTACTCACATTTAATGTACATAGGATTGTAATAAAATAATAGACATTTTTTAATAAAATGTTAATTTTTAATAATTTTAAAAAAAGTGGTCGTTTAAACCGTTAAATTCATACATTTTCAAACATTTTAGTTTTGACATCAGTCACATTCTATTCAGCGCTGTAATCGCCTGGAAGGTAACAATGTTGACTCTCGCTTCAATTGAATGCAGGTTGCGTATATTGTAATCAACTGAATTTCTAAAATTATCCTAAATTATTAATTGTAGTAGGTTCCCGAGGTTCCCATTATTATGATTAAAAATTATGAGATTTGTCCTTCCTTATAAAAAAAAAATGGTGTAAACTGAACTTGATTAATTGAGCAAAATCAAGAAGAATTTTTCTCCACGAGTAACTCGCGCATATTGCGAAAGCTTCTACCATTCGTCTCTTTGATTCAAGCGGTAATCAACATAACCTCAAAATCGAAGGATTGCAAAATACGCCAAGATCTCATAAAATCCGTGTTTATTATGGTTGAAAATAAGAAATTAAAGACTTTGCCATGGTAATTTAATTGAAAATCATTTAGTTCATCTATTTAGAACTTCTCTCATTTGTTTTCTTTTACCTCCAGGGTAGAAAAGTATCGCCCTTCGACACTGGATGAACTTATATCGCACGAAGAAATAATCTCAACAAGTAAATATAATTTTATGGGAATTTTCTAGCTTCAGTAAGTAATTTTCAATGATTTTTCAGTCAGCAAGTTCATCGATGAGGGGCAACTGCCACATTTGCTGTTCTACGGACCCCCAGGAACCGGGAAGACAACCACAATTCTCGCCTGCATCCGCGAACTCTACAATCCGGGAGAGTTCAATTCGATGGTTCTTCAGCTAAATGCTTCAGATGATCGTGGAATTAACATTGTGCGTGGGCAAATCCTCACATTCGCCTCCAATAGGACAATATTCAGCGGAGGAGTAAAGCTCATTATCCTGGATGAAGCGGATGCAATGACGAATGATGCACAAAATGCCCTCCGGAGGATTATTGAGAAGTACACCGACAACGTTCGTTTCTGCATCATCTGCAACTACCTAAGCAAGATTATTCCTGCATTGCAGTCCAGGTGCACAAGGTTCCGCTTTGCACCTCTTCTTCCCAAGCAAATCCTCCCAAGATTGGAGTATGTTATTCAGGAGGAGAAGTAAGTAGTGTTAGTTGAAATATTTTATTCCTCCTCAATTCAATCTTTCTTAATTATATTCAAGTGTCCTTGCCACGGAGGATGGGAAACAAGCACTAATAACCTTGTCTGGAGGGGATATGAGGAAGGTCTTGAATGTCCTTCAGAGTACATGGATGGCCTTCAAAAATGTCACAGAAGTGAATGTTTACTCATGCGTTGGACATCCGCAGAAGGAGGATGTGAAGAATATCATGAATTGGCTGTTGAATGCAGAAACCTTCGAGGAGACCGTGGATCAAATTAAGAATCTCAAGACTGTCAAAGGACTAGCACTGCAGGACATTATAACAGAGGTCCATTCCTATCTTCATCGCATGGAACTTCCTCCGAGAGTTTTATGTTTGATCCTCATCAAATTGGCAGAGATTGAGGAGAGATTGGCTGCTGGATGCAATGAGAATCCTCAGCTGTCTGCTCTTGTTTCTGTTTTCCATACTGCGCGGGACTTGGTTACCATTGAGAATTGAGAGCCACAGTTGAAATTTATTTTCTAATAAGATTTGAATTTCCAGAAAAGTGAATTTTATTACTTTAATGATAAGAGAACCATTAAAGTAAGTATTGGATTCCACAATTGCTAATTAGAGATTTTCTTTTACAAAATCCTCAAAAATAATGAGTGTAAAGAGTACATCCGATATGACGCTAACTAATTTAGAAAATTAATCGACAAAATTAGCTGCTGTCTATAATTTCATTCCTGTTCATCTATGCATTTCTACACCGTTTGTCCGATCGCGATGAAATTTGGTACAGAGACTCCTGATACCAGGCGGTTTTCACCAACGATATTCATTTTCCCCTCAGAGCCCCCCTTCACATAGCCCCCATATAAAATTCATGCTTTTTTGACTACTTTTTGAATTTGGCGCCCTTTTTGGTACTATTTGCTCAAGGGAAAATGAGATGGATGCATTTTACCGCTATACGTCTCCCTCACACTTTCAGTTTTTCACAGTTTTCTCGCGTTTTCCGCGGAATTTTCCGGGGAAATTGTGTTTTTTGTGACCAGGAAAACACTTTTGAATTTTTAGCATCAAAAATTCCAAAAGTCACGAAAATCCATTTCCGGGAAAAAAAGTGCGTGTTAAATCCCCAACCGTCAAAATTTTCGCGTGCCCCAAATTCCACACGGAGGAGCTCCCCAAGGGTCCCGAAGCACCCGTAAGTGCCCCAGGAGCCAAAAAAATTCGTTTTGTGAGAAAAAATTGGCGAAAAAACAAGAAAAAACGCATTTTTGGAAAAGCAAGCAAAAAGTTCGTTAAAGTTCAAATTTTATTATTTGTACCAGACGTCATATGGCGCTGTTTAGTTTGTATAAGAGAAAATGAGACGATGCACATCACTGATACTGTCTCCCTCACACTTTCAAATTTTCGCAATTTTCTCGCGTTTTCCGACACATTTTCATGGGAGAATCAGGTTTTTGTGACCAGGAAGCGACGCCGCGTCGATTGGCATCGCCAGTTCAAAACACTCAAAATCCGCGCGAGAAAAAGTACAAAATGGATTTTTTTTATTCCGGCAAATTTCGTGCCCAATTTTTTACTGAAGCTCCCCGGGGCCCCCTTAAGCATTTCCAGCGTAGGCCCAGGTCGCAAAAATGAGTTTTTCCCGGAAAAATTATTATTTTAAAATTTTTCCGCACAACTACAAACAAACATTTCACGCACACACTCAAAAAAAAAACTCACCTACACAAAATGTCAGAGTGAGAGGAAAGTATGAACATTGAAAACCTTTTAACAGAGCCGGTCGACTGCCACGCCCTCTAGTATGAACCTCCATTAGAGTGAGATAACTGCATGCACCTCTCTTGCTCTTACGTACATAAATTGTGGTGGAGAACAGTTGTCATCTGTCAAAATTGGAGTTTTTGAGAGGGATTAATTGCTATATTTCCGGCTGATCCGCGCAAAATTCCTGCGTGGGGCAATGCTGGTGGTGCAAAAGTAGCCAGCGGTGGTGTCTATTGTGCAGGAGAGTGTGTGGTGTGGTGCAAAAATGCCATTGAAAATTTCCACCATCGCCATCTGCCATTGAAATTGCAACCCCGAAGTGAGATATTTTTTCGCTCGGCAAAATGTCCTCTGTGGACATACAAATTGTGAGCGCACCCAACTTGGAGAAGATTGAGAACTTCCTCAATGACTCCACGTACCGGGAGACGATTGAGTATAGCGCCAACTTCAACACGAGGCTGTGCCTGGAGAGGAGACTCCGGCTGCCCTTCCTGGATCCACAGACGGGCGTCGCGCAGAACCACTGTTCGCTGTATATGAGTCGGCGGCAGCGGATGCCGGGATTCAGGGAGGGGCAGATCTACACGTACCCTGCGACACGATGGCGCAAAAGTCGCCGGCAGTACTTGACCAAGATGTTTAGGCCCTTTGGGGGATTGCGACGGGTGGATCCGGTACCACCACCAGATGCCGATAGCGACTTCAACGGTACCCTTCTGGAGGAATCTTCGTCCCTCGGTGGGGCCGACACGAGCGACAGCAAGGACAGCCAGAACCTAAAGGAGGAACTGCCAAAGGACTGGTTCTACGATGACATGGACATGAATGACTTGGACCAATTGGATGAACCCAAGAGTCCCGACGATGAGTACGACTACGATCCCCGCTATGGGAATAAGAAGAGAAAAAAGCGTGCCAAGCCCGGCCGAAAGCCCATGACCACACTGCATCCGGATGCACCACGCAAGGGTCGACCCCCGGGCGGAGGTGTGGCTGGCGGTGCTCGGGGCCGTGGTCGACGTAAGAATCCCGCTCCGGCCGCTACAATGGCCACGGGGAGTGGGGCAACGAGCGGTGGGCGACTCGTGGAGGTACCCAGCCCGCCGACGATCGAACCGCCGTCGTTTGAGTCCGCCGCCGCTGCGGTCGCAACGACGGACAACAGCAGCCCCAACAGCGAACTCAGAAGCTATCGGAAGTACCTGTAGGACACGCCCCGGCAGCCGACGTTATCACAAACGCCACGGGACAAAACACCGTAGTTCGCGAAGAAGCAACCCCTGCTCCCCCTATGTACATATCCTCTTTGATTCTCTTATATATATATTTAATTCTTATGCCGGCGCTATCGAAGTTCACCGGCCCTGTCGCAATCATCACAAGAAAAACTTCCTGGTATATTTTCCCAAAAAATTAAAAAGAAAATCCCCAATTTCCCAATTTCTTCCCTTATCTTTTATCTCCTTCAACGCCCATTCCTTTCTTCCCCATCCTCGATATAGCCTTGACAGACCTAAGGCTTAAGTACGTAACTTAAGTCATATGTCTCCAAGGACTATAAACTTGCATTACTAGACTATTGTGAGACATTAAAAAAAACTATTTATGGGGTCCACTTGAGTGAACAAAAAAAAACCACACAAGAAAAAATCACCTGGGACATTATTTATTGTGGAAAAAGGTTTTAAAAAAATAAAATTCGATATGATTCTTTCCTTGGAAATGATGGAAAAATTCGCTATTTTGCAGAATTGCAATTTAAACCAAAATGTAGTGAATTATGTAAGTTTGGTAAAAAATTACAACAAAAAAATTAAAATAAATATAAAAAATTTGGATTCTAAAAAAATGGTTTTTCATTCGTTTTTAATGGGCAGGTCATTACAATTAAAAAAGAATTTTACTTCTCATTAAAAGTTTTATGGAACGACTTCTACGTATTAATGCAATTGTTTACTAAAAAGTTTACTAAAAGGTTTCTTTTTTTAAATTTAAAACTAATTGGCAGGATTCTATGAAAAACTTTTAATTAATCTGATTTTCCCATAAATATTGGACACAAATCATCTATGTATCCTAAAGAGAAATTTTATCTGAAAGATTTATGATTGATACAGTTAAAATTGGATAAAAAGAGGTTTTTATTTTAAATAAAAACCTTGCCTCTGTTTAGGCAGTGGTCAATCCTCCCAATTGCTCACCTCTACATCCGGCTGATTGCCCGTGCCTTCTTCGGGGGACGCCTCGGAGTGCTGTTTGTCTCCAACCCAGCTTCCCGCAGGGAGTATCTTATCGTGCCCACTCCTAGGAATGAGCTCTTCAGGAGGTCGTGCAACTTCTTAGCGCCCTTAACTATGAACAACATTCTCAGCAGGATCAGCGAGTGCAGCATGAGGGAGGTCGACAGCCTCCTTCTTGACCTGGATGTTGAGGGAGCTAGGCTACTCTCGGTGTCAAGATACCGGGACTGATGAACTGCTCTCGCCATTGCTTTTCCTTTTTTCTCGCTTTCTTTTCCTTTTTTCTCGCTTTCTTTCATTTACTATTTTACCTTAGCTTTTCCTCCGTTTTCCACAAATTCATTCATTTATATTATCAAATTCTCTCGCTTGTAAATTTATTTATTTTTCTCTTTCTCAACATATTTTTTTTCTCTTATTTTTACCACTTAAAATTGTAAGCCAGCCAAACAGTTGAAAAACTCGTGCCAGGCATATATCTTCTTATGTATAGGTATACATGGAATGAATAAAATGTAATAATAATAAAAAAAAATAAATTATAAATTCAGATAATTTACTTGAAACTCTTTGTAACGATTTGGGGGGGATTAGGATTCCTTCACTGTATTTTTTTCTGCAAAGAGAATATAAGAGAGAGGAAGTATGGGGCCGAGGAAGAAATAAAACGCTTCTAGTAGATTCGGTCCTTTATTGGGAATTTATCCATGTTGATCTACAATCGGGGGGCCCGCTGCCCGCGGTTCCTCCTTCCTCGGTGCCGAGCAGGAGGGCCACTCACCACGCACACGAAGCGGACGGGGTAGCCGGGATGCTCCGGCGCTCCTTCTGCTTCCTTCTCCTCTGCCTACGCTTCCATCCCCTTGTGTGCCGCCCTAGCCTCTCCCGAATTGGCCTCCGACCGCCCCTTTCTTCCACAGGACGAGCGGTGGGGCCAGGGGATGGCTGCTCTGGGCAAAGCACATGGCGGCGCCCCCGCGACGTGGCTCTGGACCAGGCCACTCTGGTCAGGGGTAGCAAGTCAAAATTCAAGCTTTTTAGAGTTTAAAATATCAATGTAAGTCCACTAAAAAGGCCATTTCAGCTTTCTTATCACAAACTTTATTTTTCTTTTAAAAATTCCTCTATAATAGCTGTTTTAAATTAGAAAAGAAAATCATATGGGCAAAAGACTTCCACATTCTCACTACGAATTCTTTTTCTGTAGGTATGTACCGAAAATTCTCACTCTGAAGGTGATTATTTTCATTACTTTAAAAAATTCATTTTGGGAATAAAATGTGTTTTTTTGGTTAAACTTTATCTAAAATTTCGCCAAAAAAGGCACCAAAATTCCATTTTTTTTTCGATTTACAACAAAAAAAATCTTCGAGAAAAATTCTCTCGCCATGATTTTTTTTTAAATTACATTATAAATAAACTATATTTTAATGATAGAACGCCCTCAAGGCTACATAATTTAAAAATTACAATCTTCATTTCTACGATCTGAAAGCTAATTTTCTTTCGTCTTAACTATACACAAAAAATTCTCAAATTGTTTTGTTTTTTTCTCATTAAGAAATCTCTCATTTTTTCACACATTCACACACATTTTCTCCCAAAGGAAAGAATTTTTTATTCTCATCCTTTTTACCCACATTTTGTGTTTTTAGTATTCTCTCCACTATTAGAATTAAATTAAACCGAAAAATTATATTCTAAAAAATCGTTCTTGCTAAAAAAATCATTCTTTCAGCACATTCAACCTTTATTTCTCTTTGATTTTCTTACTTTTCCTTATTTTTTCTTCTTGTATTTTCAATTACTGGGACAAGTAGATTTTTTTTCATCATTTCTTCAGACATTACCTATCCGTCGTGGTGAAAAATACCACGTTGTTGGTTTCTTTTATATTTCATGTGTTTTCTTGCAAGACAAGTTATATAGGTAGTATAATAGATTATAATATAAAAAATTGATGATAAATTCATAAATATGTTTAAAACTTTCCTCCTTCTTGAGGAATACCATCAATTCGTTGTTTTTTTTTTTCGCAAAAAAGTGCACTTTTGGTCTCATTTTGGTTTGACAGAGGAGATGTCAAATTTTGAATTTAAATCTCTTCCGTTGAAGCGTCTTTAAGGAAATGTGTCGATGACTTTCATCCCCAGCCGGAAAGAACGTTGCTATTTTGGTGTAAAAATTGAATATAATCTACAATTGGTCTGCCCTGTTTGTTTGGTTGTCTACAGTTGTGATTGACTGAGTTTATTGTGCTCTATTTCATCCATATGTCCTCCTACTTTGCACGGAAACATCCCCCAAGAGAAGGAATAAAATAAAAATGGCGGAACATTTATCTAATGACATAGTTCTCATCATTGCCGCAATGACGACACTTTATAGTCTTCAACTGGAAAGTTAATTATGAAATTATTATTTTCAAAATCCGAAAAACATTTTTTGCTTCATTTTTGTTTATTTCAGGTTCCATTTAAAAAAATTACTTTATTGATAAAATTATTACCTATTAATTTTTTTTTAAACGGAAGAAAATTTGAAAAAATTTTACAAAGAAAAATTACTGAAAAAAAAATGAAAAATTCAATCCCCAAAAGAGTCCAGCTGTCGTAGAACTTAGAAAAATTTACAAAGAATATTCTGTATAGAATATTTTTATTGAAAGAATAATATGAATATTTTTTCAATGAGAGAGATGAAAAAGAATATATAGTTTTGCTTTTAATTTCTTTGCGAAGTTTTTATTATTTTTATTTCTTATTTTTGTAATTTTTCAGAAATTTTTGAACCGGTGGAACTATTACATTATATTTCTTAGTTGTTTATGTATATAGTTCTAATGTCCTTTTCATAAAGAAAACGATAATTTTTCAATTCAAAAATTTTTCTTTAAGAAAATTCCAAATTCAGCCACAAAATTGAGAAAAATTTCATTGAAATAACTCAACTTTCCAGTGTTTAACACCATACTGCCTAATAAACCTTCCCATAGGGATGCTTCCTTGCATTCTGACTGAGATTGCGATGGTATATGGCCTTTGTTTTCTATCAAAAGTTAAGTACATTTTATAAATGATTTAATTGATATGGTCTTGGACGCGATATGAGTGTGCTTCACTCCATTTAGGGATGACTGTAGCACATTCCTGAAACTTCAACGGTATGACATCCTCCTCCCTGCAACCATCCCTGAGGCACATCTTGATTTAAAAAACAAACTCTGTCTCACACATGAAATTTTTCTCTCAAACATTCACAAAGGATTTCTCATGCGCCATCAATTCGTGGCAGGCTAACAGGTTATTCGCTGATCCACAAGGGTCTTTCGCGATGTGGGGCTGGTGTGGTGACGACACGCGGAAACGGAGAGTCCCGCACATGCGAGGCACGTAATTACTGAGCACCGTGCTGAACAGTCATCTGCTGGAGCAGCTGTTGGGACACTTTCCGTTGGTAAATCTAGCTGGTGGGCATCCCTCTTGGGTGAAACATCAATCACCTCCTGATTGTCCAGCTGGAACTTCTTCACGAGCGCCTTGACGCTTGGCGGTGAATCCGGAGGGGCTTTTCGGCTGACTTTGGGTGTCGTTGGTGCATCGGGGAACAATGTGGCCTGTTGGTGGTGACTCAATATGAGGATTTTCTCGCACGTTACCACTGCATCGTGATCAGTGCTTGTATTTCTGGCACAGGAAACATTCTCCTTATTCTCACTGGTGTCCGAATCTTCGGAATCCTCTTCCTCATCATCCTCCTCCTCTTCGGGATCCGTTTCCGTCGCTACGGCATCTTCTGTGGCGGGATCACTGAGATATCGACTTGGTGCCTCCTCCTTTAGCCATTTGTGCTCCAAACACTGTGCTGCACTCATCCTGTCGCATGGCTTAATCCTCAGGGCACTCCTAATGAAGTCTATCGCTTCGGCGGACACCCCCTCGAAAAGCTCCTCGGGAAATGTCAGGGAACACTGTGATATGTTGAGGAAGGTTTCTTGTTTTGTGTCACCCCCAAATGGGGAGCATCCCGTAAGGAGGACATACGCCAAAACACCAACGGACCAAATATCCGTTTCCAGGCACAATGGTTCATAATTTAGCACCTCTGGCGCCACATAATCGGGCGTTCCCAAGATCTCACGGATCTTTCCGCCTTCCTCCACAACTCTCGATATCCCAAAGTCACACAACTTCAGACCATCTACACAGGAAATACGGAAATTAACATTTAAATAAAAAAGGGACCAAATTAAATCATCAAGATGATTTAAGAAAATTTACCTTCAACTGTGCCGCCGCAGAGTAAAATGTTCTGTGGCTTTAAATCCAAATGGGCAATGCACTTTTTGTGAAGATACTGCAATGCCCGGAGAATTTCTCGCATGCATGTCCGAGCCTGAGACTCTGTCAGTTCACCCACATTGTCCAGAATTGCCTGCAATTCACCACCAGTCGCTCTGAAAGGAAAAAAATATTGATTTTTTTTTATTTTATTGAAAGAGATTTTGTGTAAGAAACAGCCTTATCAATAATTTAGAAAAGATTTTAACCCTCCGTATACTATGAGGGGTAGGTGACCGACCCCAGAGCTATATTTAGATTATTTGCGCCTAAGTTCTTAGAGGTATAAGTTCCATGATAATCTGAGAAGATTGTGTAAAAATTGGAGGTCAATCCGACCACCAGAAAAAAGTTATTAACAAAAATGACAAAAATGTAAGAAGAGAGAATTCAAAAATTGATGTAACGGTAAAGTTTATTCCATTTTCTCTTCGCTTTGTCACTCTTTGTCTCTTTTTTGATGATTCTAACCTCAAAAAAATTTTTGAAAAAATCATCAAAAAATCTATTGAAAAATTTGTTTTTGTGTTCTAAAATGGACAAAAGACTTCTTAGGGAGTACCAAGGAGTCCATTAAAGCTCATTTGACCTAAAGAATTAGCTTATTTTACGAAAAATTCTATGGGGTCGGTCACCTACCCCATTAGTAATGCGCGTAAGTGTTTTGGTCCAGTATACGGAGGGTTAAATAAGTGATGAAAATCAAACATAAATTAATTACTAAAGAGTTTTTTTTTTTTTTAAATTGATCCCTCCTATTTTTCCTAACGTTTTTTTTTGACTTTTTTATTTAAGAATTTCTAACGAAAGAAATATTTAAGCCGTTTCTGTTAATTTCTTTTCTTCTTTTTCTTGCAATTTTTTTTTCATTTTTGTTTTTTTTTTCTTTTCTTTTTTTAATCTCAACCCACCCTAAGGTCTTTGGTTAATTTTATGTTAACCCTTTCAGGTTCGCAATCAATCTAATGATCTGACTAAACTAAAAATAATTTGTATAGGTTCATTTGAGCTCAGATAAGATATTTTTAGCAAAAAATCTTAACTAAAAAATTTTCACTTTTTCGTCCTTCTTGATCCTCAGAGTCCTCGGGGATGTCCATTTGTGACCATAATATGATCAAGGATTGTAAAGACATAGTCTTGTACTAATTTGGACTCAATATTTAAAAATTACCTACATATAGAAAATGAAATATTTTCAAAATTGTGTCTTTGGGTCAGCGTATGACCCAATGGACCTGAAAAGGTTAAATATTTTGTAAAAGTTTGTCACTAAAAGAGACTAAAATATACTAATTGTGACGTCATTCTTTGTATATTTGGGTAATTTTTTTGCTGATTTTTCTAGCTCATCCTACGAACTTTTTGAAGATTTTTCAAAATTCTTTTCAGTGCAAATTATTTATTTTTTATGATAAACTGCTTTTAATAACTCTTTCAATATCTTTTGAATGAAAAGCTGAAAATATATGTTTCTTAAACATAATTTTCAAGATAATTAAAATTCTTTTATGTACAAAAACAAGAGCATTCTACTTTTTTTTCTCTTTAGCTTTGTCTTCCATTTAATTGAGTTCCAAATATTTTTTAATTGCCTTTTAATTTATTCGCACGGCAATAATATTAATCTCAAAAAAATTCTCATTTCAATAAATTGAATTGAATTCACACTACAATAAATCGTATGTTACTATGAGTTTTGTAATCGGTTATAACAAAGAGCATAATGTAATTGTGCAATTTTATTTACCACCATACTTCATAATTGTTAATATCAACACTGATAAATATTTAAAGAGCATGAAGTGCGTAAATATACTTCGTATACAGAACTGTAAATTGAATTGCATGCAAAATTATCAATTAAAATTATTTATTAATAAATTATTTTAAAAACCAACTCCAACTCAGAGATCGCGATAAAATAGGATTTTATTTGTAAAATTATAATTTGTCTGTGTCTCCATCTCCACTTCATTTGATAGTTTGAAGCTGATTATATTGAATAAAAATGTTATGCAAATGATTAGATAAGGATAAAGAGATTGAAATATGAGAAATATGTAGTTTATTCGACTCAATTACTGTGAGGTTATTGAGATGCTTGAAATTCTACATGAAAATATGTATGTATATATGTTTAAGTCGCCTAGAATATAATTTTTATATTAAAAAAAGTGATCAATAACAGGCAGAAATCAATACCGGTTTAGACGAGGTTAAACTAATTGATTCATTTGATGGTTATTTATGTCTAAAAGAATTATTGAAAAAACTCTTGACACGTGGCATGAAAGAACATTATCTCGCCTATATTATAAAAATTGTACGTTAAATATGCATAAATTTGAGCATTAAATTAGTTTAATTTGTCATTCTCCAAAATGACATAGATTTCCATTTTAGAAATATGATATTTTTCATAGACATATCACTTTCTCCACAAAATCGTCTATTTAAAATTTTTATATCGACTCTATTTATTCTATCTTTGTCATTTTTTTACACCTAATCTCAATTGAAAATGAAAAATCTATTTGGTTTTTCTTTCGTGTTTTATGATTGTCTATAATCTTTCTGAATATTTCATTTAAGTTGAAATTACAAATAATTTTCTAAGAACTCTATGATGAATAAACTCCTTTTCTACTTTAATTTTTTCTTTTGAAATTAAACCATTTTGTCTTTTTTTTAGCACGGAAAATGAAATTTTCAGGATTATTTAAAAAAGACTTTGACATGATCTATTTCGCGCAGTACAGTATTACAAAAAAATATTAGGTTATATTTTCCAAAGAAGTTGTGCGAATTCCTCATTAGGGGATACACTCAGGATACGTATAAATCTTATAAGGATTTAAAAGAGAATACAAAAATGCCAAAGAATTTTCAACCTGTGAAAAAAGCAAAAAAAATATTTCTCCAAAAATGTAAAGAATGACGTCACATGTGTGTTTTTTGCGTTTTTTTGTCACTTTAGTGTTTTTTTTATAATTTTTTTCTCTTTTTTATTCTGTCTAAGATTACGCGAATCCTGATTGTTTCCGTGAATAAGGAGTTTTCTTATACAGAAACAAATAAACTCCTTTTTTTATTAAACTAGACTTTGCCTCTCTTCAATTGCTTTCCTCTCGTTTTATTTTCATCAAACTACAATTTCAGACTTTGATTGAGAGTTCGTGAATTCGTCATGTACGTACGACATTAATGAGAAGTTTTTCTTCACCCCACAGAAGGTTATGCAACCTCGTTATCAGCTACCGGGTATATAAACATCGTGAGATAAAAAATTCTTGTTTTTTTTTGCATTTTGTTGCTGAAAATATGTGTGAGAAAAATTGGGTAAGTAGACAAAAAAAATGTTTGGTGGGAAAAGGAGAGAAAAACTTGTCAAGAGTTGACACGCTTGTGCGAATGAAGGCGATTAAACGAGAATTTTCAAATTAAGCTGTCTCGAAGCTATTCCTCGTGAGACGTTTCGATTGCAAAACCACGTATAGATCATGCATTACTTCATGCCAAATAATCAAATGATTTAGTAACAAAAATTTTTCGAGATGAACGCCTTGTCTCACTTAATTGATCGTCTTGTACGCGATCGCAAGAAGGTACTCGCTTTTTGGTTCAATTTTTCAATCGCGCACACATACTTTTTTTTTGTTTAATTTCACAATATCGAAGCATATATTATTTTTTCTCCTTCTAAAATATCTTCTATTCTCTTTCCTTTGTGGAATTTTACAATGAACCCTTCCCTATTGGCCAAAGTACAAAAGAAAAATTTCATTTTCAATTTTTTTTTAAATGTTGAAAGAAAAACGATTTTTCTCAATGAAATCATAATAAAAAGAAAAAGCATTTTTTTTAAACTTACAGTTCAAGTATAAGCGCAATTTCCGACTGTGTCTCATGGACGCTGTGCAACTTAACAATGTGTTCTGAATCCGAGCAGAGCATCAGGACAGCAATCTCATGGCAGATATCTTTCGCTTGGGACTGAGCACGACGCCTGCGTCGTAGGAATTTGGCTGCAAAACTCATCCCTGTCTTCCTGTGGACAGCTTTCCGGACTGCTGCAAATTTTCCTCTGAAAAGAAGAGCAAAATGAAAGGAAATTCATTAAAATTTAATTCAAAATCCCGCACTATGCTATACTAGCCTCAAGGCAATAATTGAAATGATGCAAAAAAAAACATTTTCTTCTCTACTTAAATCTCCGGAACAATTGAAAATAAATTATAATACAAAATACTTAACAATATCGTTTAACTCTTTTTTTTCTCTCTCTCCTCACTTCTCAATAAACTTCTCTCCTGTATATTAAGCAACACCACTATGCGATAAAGACAATTATGGAAGTCTCCGCATCCATGAACGGATTTGTGGGCGTCTCTCATAGATCGCCTTAGCGCAGAAAGTTGACTTTTTTGCAACATACAGTGTTGTCGTTTTATATGAAATCCCCATAAAATATCTGCTCAAGTATCAATTCAAGTCAACCCATTTCATTTCATTCAATGACGAGATGATGGAGGAGCAAGAAAAACCAACAAGCACACACCAGATCATATGATCACAAATGCGACATCACAAAATGAAAATCTCGTCTTTTGATTTCTCATTTTTATATCTACATTTACTTTACTATCAAGTGAGATGATCAATGTTCCAATTTCTTCGCAATAAACTCTCATTGCACGAAAATGGAGAAAAAGTCCAACGCAAACCACTTTTCCCTATATGCGCGCATACATACACTGTAATTCATTTTTTTAGTAAACTGCTACTAAAGTCTGTAGTAATGAAACATTTACTAAAATTTTTAGTAATTATAACATAAAATTTTAGTTATGTTGCCTGGAATCACTAAAGTCTTATGTTACCTTTACTAAAATTCTATTTATCTGTGAATTTTTTAGTGAAAGTAACTAAAATTTTTAGTTTTATTGCTCTTTTACTAAAGTTTAGTAGGCAATTTAGTCAAATTCTTTACTAAAGTTTCCAGTAAAGACATAACTACTAAAAATCTTTAGTTATGTCAACTAGAATTTTAGGATTAATGACTACAATCATTTTTTCTTCGTTTACTAAAGTTTCGCCACGCCAATCAAAAATTTAGTTGATATCACTAAATTGACACATTTTTAAACCAATTAAATTTTTAGCAAAAAATTAGGTTTTTTTTATTTCCTCTATATCATTTGATAACAATTATTTCTGATCAAGTTAATTTGCGCAAATATAAGAGACGTAATATCTTTTATATATTGTCTTTGTTCCAATGCAAGATGTTGCATCTCAAACTATTTTTATTGTTTTATTGGGGTGCCGAGGTCCCGAAAAAAATGCATGCAGAAGATTTGTGTGAAGAACGCATACAACACATATACCGGAGGCTTTATTTTTTTCTCACCCTTTCTTACCCACACACAAATTTTTCTCCTTAGCACCCTCTAAAGTATTTCACAATATTCAGTTCTTTGTGGAATTTTCCATCGAAAGTACGCAAAATATTTTGTCTTCAATCAATGTGATATGTGAAAAGTAAATTTAATCCATTTGTATAGTAGTTTTGAGAGTGAAAATTGTGGAAAAGCCGATTGTTAAAAAAAGAGGATAAACATGACAAGGTATTGTATAATTTAAGTGAATAACAATTCTTTATATTACGAATTGATTTACAACAAATAAAATTATCAACTTTGAATTCAACCAACTAATTATATGATTTTACTATCTTGCAGTAAAACAGGAAGAGGAATGGATCATATTCTCATCGAAGCCTTCCTGTCTGTACCTGAATGGTCTGCCCATCCCCAATAATAATTGAAACAGGATAAAGGAAATCCAATGGGAAAAATTAAAATGTAAAGGTAAGTACCTACACATTTGCCGTGAAATATATTGCATCCAAAAACTTATCAATTTATAAAATCCAAAATATTAATTCTTGTTCTAATTTAACAGATTTTACCGAATGAGCGCATATCAAGCGCTGTCAACCCGTAATCTAATTTTGGAAACTTAGATTGAACGAAGAGGATAAACACGAAAAGGTACTGTATTTTCTGTATGAGTTACTTCCATTAATTTTATCAAATTATTTGCAAATTCTATGATTTTACTACCTTGCAGTTAATCAGACTACAATAAACAACCGGAAAATGGGTCATAATCTCATCGAAGCCGTCTTGTCTGTACCTGGATAGATCGAAAACATTGATTGAGATAGGACAGAGGAAATCAAATCACGAGAAATAAAGTTTAAAGGTAAATACATTTTTCATAAAATATATAAAGTAAAAAAATTATTACATCAGAAAATTTAGGAAATTAATTTTTATGTGATTCATTTACAGATTCCGCCAACTGACATAAAGAACAGAACTTTCGCGATTCCTTGAAAGGGTACTTTGGAAGAAAATGACGTTAAGACACTCACATGAATCTGCCGAACTTCACTGAACAAAAAGGCTTTTCAAAACGGGATACCTGCCTAGTTAATTATTATAACTATTACATACAATGTAATATAAATTAAATTGAAATAAAAAATTATTTTTTTAAATCAAAATTCAATATTTAATTTTTTTTAGTCAAACAAACTGGATTTCCAGTTAGCATGGCTAAACTTTAGTAATCCAAGAATTTTTAACAACTATAGTCATGTAAATGAAAATTTCTGTTCTCATTCCTAAAATTTAGTAATCGAAGAATTTAGAATAAATAGTTTTATCAACAAAAACCTCTGTTGACATTCCCAAACTTTAGTAATATACAGACGGAAAACATTTTATTAGCCATAACTAAATATTCTGTTGAGAGAACTAAAATTTTTCGTAATGAGCAACTACTAAAATTTTAGTAAAAATTTCTTTACTAAAATTCTCTACTAAAGTCCAGTCAGTGCCAGTTTTAGTAATGATAACTAAAATCTGAATTACAGTGTACTTTTCCTTTTTTTCTCCCTCATCCATCATTAAGTATCTTCATAGAGGCGTACTGGCTTTTTTTTCTGTAGTAAATTCTCCTTTTTTAACATTCATTCTGAGTCTGTCCGTACTCATTAAATGCAAAAAGTCTCACGCCCAGAGTTGATCATTTGTTGATCTTAAGGTAGACTAAAGATTTTTAATGAAAGTCTTGTATAGGGGCCTATTGCTTTTCATTATTTAATTTATTTACGCTTTTTTTGGAAAAATATTTTAGTAGGGTGCTTTCAAGATACAAAACGTGAGGGCATTTTTACGAAGAAGAGTGTATCAATTTTAATATTTTATCTATTAAAATAAAGCAGATATGTTGGTGACAGAAAAAAGAGCTTAAGAATTAGCTTAAATTCGTCATACACCGTAAAAACAAAATGGTGACGTCATTGTTTGCATTTTGTGAAACAAATCTTTGCCGTCTTTTCACAGTCAATTGAAGTGATTGAAGTGGAAAATAGAAATTTTCTTCAATGATTTCTTGTTCTCTTTTGATCCTGATCGATTGTTCCTTCCAAATAAGAGTTTCCCAGACAAAAACGAAACAAACTCCTTTGCGCTTTCATTTATCATTAATCTTATGAATGTTGCAACTCTGCTGTCGTACCCATATCCGAGAGCGTCTCTGCAAAAATAAGACAGAAAAAAAAGAGTCCCAGCTTTGCAAGAAGAGAGACCCTTTGCGTGCTGAAAATTGCAATTTTCTTCAATGAGATAGCAAAATGCGATAAGAGAAAAAGGCCATAATCTCGTTTTTTTATTAATATTTATTTTGCTCCTACCCATATGAGTCGTTTTTTTCTTCTTCAGCGTCCAACGTGCCGCACTCCATGAATGAAGTTTTGGAGTGAGAAATCTTTCGGAGATCATTCATGAATTTAATTCTATGCGACACTCCCGCACCCACTCATTCGGTTAATCCCATATTGGCCAATGCTCCGACATCGTCACAGAGCATCCTCCCTCGCCCCCCACCACAACAAACCAAAGCAATCACAAATCTCACGGAGATGGACAATCAACGAGCACAGAGAATCGGGAGTGGTTGACTCGAGAGCAGCATATAGATTGCGGGCTATTGATTAATGCCCTCAATTCCTCCGCCATTCCTCCGCGCGGCACTTCCTCACGTTGGCTAAGAAATTTTTCGCTATGAGAACTTCAGCGCAATCTCGAGTGCCAATGCCCAAAAGAATGGGAAATCCGTTAGAAAAATCATCGCGGCTCTCTTTTTTTTGGACAATAAATTTAATTTGCACACACATCTTCGCCTGATCATGTTCAATCGAATATTTTAAATGGAAAGATGAACTTGCTTGATCTCTAAGCCATATATTTTGGCAGAAAAGGAGTACAACACAAGATGTTTTTTTTTTGCAATGTGTGAAAGAAAACCCATCTCTTCTTCACCACTCAACATGGTTTTCTTGATGGTAAAAAAAAATCTGACTGGCAAAGTAAACATCAGGTTTACCTTCTTCATCACCCGCACAAATTCCTTGAACTGGTGTTTATTCGACTGTTGTGCAGAAAATTCAATGTGAATGCGCTGCGAATTGTGATGGTGGATTTCGATGACAATCCATTTTTGGATATCAACGCGGAATTAGTATAAAAACGAAATTCAATTCACCATTTCGTAGAAATTAATGTTTCTTTCATCTCCTTTTTAGCTAAAATGAATGTTAAATCATTTATCCATTTAGCAACGAAGAAATATACCATCGATAATTTCCCATTAATAAATGCTTTTGAAACATTTTAACATCTTCGTCCTATTTTGCATCTAACAAAGTTCTTCATTTTCCAAAACTCGTTTGGCATATTTTTGTGCGTAAAGCACTATTGTAATTAATGGATTTTTTTTATTTTAATAAAATAATTATAAAAAAAAATGCTTGTGTTGAATTTGATAGTACATCTACACTCCTTAGAAAAAAATCATAGTAAGAAAAATTCCAGAATTTTTTATTAAAAATTCTTTCAATTTTAACACTAGATGTCTCTTCAATAAGCCCAAGTTATCTACCGAGAAAATTTCTAATTCATTTGAAATAGTTTATGACTATCTGGCTAAACATTTAGCAAAGTCACCCACAATGATATTCCTGCACATACCAAAGAAAAGTTAAGCAAAGAAATTAAGCAAAATGTTGAAGAAGAAACACAAGAAAGCCATTTTATTTAAATATAGTGAAAACCTGCAGCTGCTGCTCCCATGGACCTTTTTGAGAGATCATTTGTAATATTAGAAATTGAAAAATTACACGATATCATCGGTGACTCTCCATCTAAAGAACCCAACAAACATGTGAGACATGGATAGAGGAGACTTTGTCTCTCATTTTATATGAATATTAATTTTTTGCCATAATAGAAAAGGCCCAAGATCCAGAAAGACGGCGACATCGACGACAAAACTAATCGAGGTACATTAGTCTTCTTTGTTGCATTGAGCATAGAGCCATATAAACAAACATCCTCCATGGCCAGAAATGGTTCTGCTTGCCAAGTATATACACGTTAGCAGCACTGGGGGTACTACATACATACCCAAAGTCCCAAAGAGAGTTTAAAGGTTAAAGTGTAAGACGTGAATGGTCGCAGTGAGAGAGATCAGAAAGAAGGCGGTCAACTCGGTGTGTTTCTAATACTTCCCCCTATATATCATCCACTCTGCATTAATATTCCTCCTATGCCAATTTTAAAACACACAGCACCTCTCTCTTTTTCCCATGGACAGACACATTTCCATCACGTGGATGTAGAACACGCGGGTAGCATGCAAAGTTCTTTGTTTCTCGCTCATATTTTCCATCTCTAGGATACTATGGGCTTGATCCCAAATGTTTATTATTTGCCCTCTCTTCCCCAACTTTTGCCCCAAATAGCATTTTCGCAAACAAAATTCATGAAATCTAAAACTTTCCTTCCAGAGCGTGCATTTTAATCCACCTCGTACGCTTTCTTCATTCAAGGCATTTCACGTGGAAGCACTTTGATTTGTGCGAGACACGAAAAAAAATAAAACCAATTTATGAATTTTGGGAAAAGATTGGCAAAAATGCAAAGTCGATAAATTAACACAAAACACCATAATGCTCTTTTAAGAAGCCTCATATAAAAATTTTAAATCATTGTATGGGAACGAAGAGGGAAAGTAACATCCTCGTTTTTTTTTAGCCCATTCAGAAACAATAGTCAAGAAATATATTTTGGAATGAATCTGTCTTCGGGGGAGAACATAAAATTTTAAGTGTTTTCGGTTTTATTGAGAATGAATTCTAGGAATCAATTTTAAAGACTTTTCCTAGAGATTGAGAGTTTTCGAGAGGGAGAACAAAGTTTTAAAATGAAATTGAAGCCAAAAATAATAAAATATGATCTTCATGGCAAAATGTTTTGGCGGTTTGTTTTCACTTTTATTTCGTTCTTGACTCCCTTGAGAGAATAATTGAAAGAGGCATAAACATTCAAAAGCAGATGTTTTAGAATAATTTAATGAATTCGCCAAATATGTAGAATATTTTGTTCAGGAAATCTTAATAAAATGAACTTCTATTCCTATGCTTAACATTCCCATTTTTCAAAGGAATATTTGTTCTAAACTTTGCTAGGGGAGACCGGGGTTAAAAAAGTCACTTAAGGGTTTAGAAAAAGCTCAAAAAATCATATGTCCCAAATAGACAAAGCGTAATGTGTAGCTCATTTCTATAGGAAATTTATTGCCCTATAACTCTTTCTCAGATCATTTTGTTCTATCTAGCTAGGAAATATGATATTTTTGGCTTTTTCCAAACCCTTAAGTGACTTTATTAGCCACGGTCTCCCCTAAAAATCATTTAAAAAGAATACATACTGAACAACACCTATCTAATCCTATATATCTTTACTTCCCGTTTCCGGCAAATTTGAAGCCAAAATAAGGAAGATAATCATAGTGTGAAACATTTCTTCTTTCCACCCAGGTTAAAAGATCGTGTGAATGAGCATCATTTTACCTCAAAAAGAACATCATTACAAGGCTGAGTGCTTAACGCAATGACATTCCGTGGAATTTTTCTTCATTATTTCCCGTACGGTAGTTTGCATTACATAGTATAAAGAGCATCCCATTCCTAAACTCCTCTTTTGTTGAGTGCAAAAATGTAATAATGTACAAAATTCGCACAATTTTGCATAATTTCCCTTTATTTTCATTTTATTCTCCCATGGTCAGACAACCAGAGAATTTGCCGTTGAAAATGACTGCCATGTGAGATGCTTGTGGGATGTGCATGAAAATGAAATGGTTCGTTGATTCTCTGCTCTGTATTTTTTTTTCGTGCTTTGTATGTGTAGCAATGTGCAGCTCGAAAACAGCAAAGAAATCCAGGAAAATATCTTGGAATGGACCAACAATGCCGGATGTTGATATTATTAAAGAAGAACAAGAGTATTATGGTGCACAAATGAAATGTGATGAAGAAAAAAAGTGTTGTGAAAAAGAAGGTGGAGAAGAAAACAAGATGGTTTGGACAATTTGGTTTGTTTACATTTTTGCATATTGTAAAGAAAAATTCCACAATATGTTGAAAGATTTAACATATAGCATAAAAATATTATAAATAATTTTTAAAAACAATTATTTTTTTAATTAAAAAAAAATAAAACTCAAAGAACAATCCCTATTTAAAATAAAAACAATCAGTGTCTGAGGGATCTTGGGGAAGATCTGTAAAATAGCTTACAAATACAACCATCACTCACGTTAAAATTGATGAAATTGGATAAATTGTATGGTGCTGAGCGAGAAAGTCTTTTCCCTTCAATATTTCACACCATTTATTCTACCTACTTTTGTCCTCTTTCGCTGTTCGTGTTTACAAATAATCATTACCATTTCGATACTGCAATGGACCGCGAGGGACTTGCTGTTATATACACACATTGAAACAATATCAAAAGCCCATGATTGCGTTCAAAAAACACTTTGGCGGGCGTTACAAATTTATTTATGGTCTCTCGCGTTTTTTTTGTACTCCTTTTGCCACACAGAGCAATTTCCAATGATGAAAAGTCGTTGAAGCAGTGCAAGATTCATGTAAGTCAGTGATTCGGTAGTGAACCCTCGGAGTTTCATCACCGCACAACAGCACCAAAATGCTAAAGAGATTAATTTATACGACGAAAATGCAATATTTGAATTTCATGCCGCGCTCTAAGAAAATTATTACTATGGCGTTACAGCAATTTAATCCACTTTATAGGTTTTTAAAAAGGCGCCCATAGACAGTGGAAACTGTGTCATGTGATGACAACAATCTCATATTGGAGTTCACAGTCAATGGGTAAATGATTGAGAGTCTCGCGCACTTGCGGCAATTAATGCCTCTGTTTTTCTTCTCTCACAGAGGCACACGAAAAAATTCACACCAACATCCAACCATAGATTAATTAATTCCTATGAAATATTTGCAATTAATATCAATAAATAACACGTATTTTGCACACAGCTTAAATTCAACATGAATGATTGCAAACTTCTCTAGAAATTCAATGAACATATTCTACTCTTTGAGACTTGTAATCGATTTTCGCCCACAAACTATCCATGATAGTAAGAAAAATCCATGATAAAATTCTATAAATTACTTTTGAGAATTTTCTTTAAAAAAATCAAGAGGTTTTTCCAATGAGACTATTTCAATGATTTTCTACTGAATATAGGTACTTCAAAGGTTTTTCACGTTCACACAGATTAATCATCGCTAATAAAGCAATAGAAGCTTAAAATTCCAGACTTAAGCTTTGTTATCAGGTAGAAATTGTTCTGTGTAGGAGAAAGAATGTGATAAAGAAAGTAAATAGAAGATTAAGCCCATATTCTTCTGTGTGCAAATTAAGAATTTTTAATTGCATATTATATCTGAGCTGGTTTCAAAAAACAATTTCCTTTAAATGAATTTTGGCTTTAAAAAAAATTTTTAAAAAATTAAACAAACGAATTTTTTTAAATTTTTATTTCTTTCAAAAAGATTTCTTTTCTTTTTATGCAAATTGAAATTGCCTTCAAAATATCACGCTAAAATATAATATTCTTAAAGGTTTAAAATTAAATTAAATATAAATCCCATTACATCAGAGAATTTGCAAGATCTACAAATTGGATTTAATCAAATGACCTTTAAGCGACTTATCACGCTTAAGATTTTAAAAAGAAATATTTGGCAATAAGTTCAGTGAAAATGTCTCGCCAATTTTTTATGTAACTTTAAACACAGTTAAAATTAATAGATTTGACCTGCAAAAGAAGATCAGAAAAGAAACTTTTTAATTACAATGATATATCTCATTTTGAAGATTAATCTTGTTGTGGTTAATTACAAAATCTAAATTTATCTTCCAGAACACCGGAAAAAATTAATTTGAACGAATTCTATTGAGTTCTATTTTTATGCAAAGAATTCACAGATTCCCTCCTCAAGTTCCCGTAAAGAAAAAAAAAACAACAAGGCACTTTGGAGGGCTTTTCGTGAAAATGAATTTGATGATTTTTGAGTAAAAAATGGTGCATTTAGTGAGACATATCGCCCGCAAAGAATCCCAGCTGGCACTTTATGCGAGATCTCAGTCTTCCACATACACAGACACATAATTTGCCGGATGATAAAGTGGCGACTGCCATGAGACACACAGGAAGTGTAGAATCCCACTATAAATGAAGCAAAAGGAGAGAGAAAAAAAACAGACTTCTTCACGATGCAGCTGAGAAGAGTTAATTTGAAGTCTATATCGGCATTTTGCGTGGAGAGTTGAATGAATTTTATGGCAGTTTTACGCGCATTCTTTGTGGATTAAAAAGGATGGTGTGTGAGTATGTAATCGGTTGGGTGAGACACGAGATTGAGTGTGAGCTTTTACAAAGTGCATTAAAATTTTCGTATTTATAGACAATGGGGAACTATTTATAGTAGCACCCCGAGAAGATGTTGTATATAAAAGAGTAAAAGAAAAGAAGAAAAGTATGAGAAGAATGCGTGCAAGGCATTTTCCAATGCATCACTGTACTCTCTTCTTTTTTACTATTTTGCTCAAAATGGACATAAAATTGCCATGGTAGGGAGGAAAAAGAGTTGACAAAAGGAGAAAGAAATGCGAGCATGCGGTAAAACTATTATTTCTTGCTCAATTGCAAATTATGTGTGTGTATTGAGGATGCACACTTTTTGTTAATGACTGTTCCGATTTACTTTTCAATTATTGCGGATTTCTCTAAATGCAATATGCATGCATCACGATCTGACAGTTTCCTATTGCATTTATGGAATTTATTTTCATTCATTAATACTCAAATGAAAATAAAAAAATGCAATTAAATTATTGAGAAATAAAAAAATAAATTATTTTGACACAATTTAATTTGACAGAAGTTCTTTTGAAGGATGTACGCACAACTGTCAGTTTGACAGGTAGTGCCATTGTCAGTGAAACTGTCAGCAAAACTATCAAAGTAGTTTGTCATGCATCGCAACGCCGGGAGACGCATCAAGTCATCACCATAGAGCGTTGAAGGCGTTTCCATACCACTTAAATCATCATTATTCAAAATTTTCCCTTTTTCGCCATACTCCCTGACAGTTCACTTCCTCATTGGTCTAATTCATCTTTTTTTTCACCATCCATAATATGCAACGTCTTGTGTGCATCTCTGCATTTTACTCTCGCGCGATTCGCTCCAGTAGAGAAATGTTTTCCTCCCGTTGAACTCAATAGACATCATAAATAAATTTCGATCTTGCACGGAAAAGAGGTTTTGTTTTCAAATACCCACCCATGTCACGATTCTCATTCATTATTTATCAGTTTATGAGGGAAGGAAAGAGAAAAGAAATCCATGTTTGGATTTCTTCGTTCATTCGGGGAGATTTCATTAAAGAGTCCAAGCAGAAATTTTTACTCTTTTTAGCCCTCCTTGTTCAGCTGATCTTACACACATGATGTAAATAAAAAAAAACATTTCTCATGTTAATTTCTATACACACTGTGAAAACACTTCTTATACTATTTATTAATCTTCCTCCATGGATGTGGAGAGTTTAAGAAGTGAAATGTCTCTATTAAACAATTATTTATCCATCTCGTGAGGGAGGAGAAGATGTTGAAAATGAAGCACAAGAAATTGATGTTATGTAGCCGTGAAAGATGAAAAAAAAACACGAGAATTTGTTGTATATTAGAAGAGAAAATCCAGAGAGAATCACGCAAGAGGAATTAGGGACAGTGAAAAATTTCTTTTTCTTTTCCCAAAAAAGAGGTGCGGAAAAAAATGTCACTTCTTTGGTCCACATAAAGTATCGCTTGCGCATTCCCCGACATAAAACCTCCAAAAGAATTTCATATTCTCACACCATTAGCTCAAACGAGATGGTGTAACACTTTTGTTCTCAATAGATAAGAACCTTTTCTTTTTTCATATAGTAAACCATGTCTCCACACCAACCTTCGAATAAACTCATTATCATTCTTGTCCAGTGGGTGGCCAAAGTGACTTGCTGTTGGTGTAGGAAATGAAACCTAATTTTCACCACAAAACTGTTGTGAAATGAAAGTCCCTTCCACACACAATCGGCATCATATAAAACCAAACTAATGCTTGTTCTTGCAATGCCTGGGTGCTTTGAGCGAGCTATATAGCTCCATACACAAAGTGGAACACATTTTTGGAGGCATTCTTGATACATACAGACGAATGGCATTGTCGTGATATTTTGCGCAATCAAATTACAATCTAATACCCGGATTCACTAAACTTCAATGTAGTACGAATTATGCTAAAGACTTCATTACAGTTCTTGTTTAGCGTTAGATCAATGTTTTGATTCCTAAAATTCTCTCAATTCCCATTTTAATTAATTTAAATTGTGTGAAAGAAGGAAACAAATTATGCTAAAGCATAGAAATTGCAAACATACATCTTGTTTTATTTAATTTAAATTTTTTGTGGGCCTTCATCAGAGGGCTTTGGAGAACTCAAAATTATTATTTTAAGAACAAAATAGACAAAAATATTTTATCCACGCGCAATCTCAACATTAACTATAAGAAAATCTACATGGGTGGTAGAGATTCTGTATATTATAAAATTGAAATTAAACTGCCAGTTTTGTGATCAAACTTTAAGGTCAGTGAATGTTAGTCACCTCTTTCCTGATTCTTTACCATCTCTAATACTCAATGTGATGGTCGTACCCTCATTAATCTGTCTGATTTTATTGTACCTTTCCAACAAGAAGATGACACCTTCCACCTTGGGCGATCGACATTATGAAACAAGTTACACTGTGACAAATCAATGTGTGGTGGGTGTTGAATTAGTATCAATAAAAATGCCTTTGAGGTCTCCATGGTACAATGTGCGTCTCTCTGGGACACCAAGAGAGCAATTTGGGTGTAATGTTGAAGAAATTATTGCCCTGTCTTTTATGCTCACAGAGCGATGGAAAAAATATATATATATGTAACTTTCTTGTCCATCCGTTCTCATTTAATTTAATTCACATTTTCCATCCATCTCTCTCTCTCTCTCTCTCGTACATTTATGTTACATTTTAATATATAACTTGTTGCCGGTATTCTTCTTTTATTATTCCATCCTTTCTTCCGTCTCTCTTCTTCCAAATTCTTCTGGGTATTCATCAAAAGTGATGTTATGAATGAAAAAGACATTTCTTCACTGTCCATGCGCCGAGAGAGCGATATGGTGATGAGGATGATCACAACAGCAAAAAAAGATGACTTTTTGGTACATTTCTCACAAATGTACAGAGAGTTGTAATTATTTCAACTAATTGTGTGAAAGTACAAATAGAAAATTTTTGGGCAAACTCGCGCCATGCTTTAATAAGGTATCGTCACTGCCTTAAGACAAATCCGGAGGAGTACAAAAAATAGGTTTAAATTTGGAGGTGCAAAGTGAGGTCGATGGAAGAAAAAAAAATTAATAGCCACTCTGCGGAGTAATCTTCTGCACTCTCACATGTCTTTCGCTTTGTTTTCTGGTTCATCTTGTCCCAGGAGGAATGTGAAATTTCTGATCGATGCCACTGCGTGAACTGATTCTTCGCATGGTCTCTCGAGGGTCTTATACACACTCAATGTGTTTGGCCTTAAAGTTTCTCAGTCATGCAAAAAAGTCATTTGATTGAAACATTTCAAATTTATGAAGTGCTTTTCTGTGTCAAATTCAATCCAATATTATACGTAAAAGAAGAGGAATCTCTCGCACCGTTCTTTGTTTCGATCTTCAAACACCAATCATGCATTGGAGGAATGCGTGGAAAAAAGCTTTTCAATAATTAGCACTAATTTATGTTGAAAAAAAATCATAATTTTTTTTATAAAAAATGGGAAATTCTGTCAAGGTTACCACAAATTGCAAATTATCTTCAAACTTGAAACAAAGATTTACGAAGTCTTTCGGCATATGAATGGGCAACAGTGGGATATCGCTGTAAAGCTTTAATAGTGAATCTAATTAAGAATCAATTATTTATTTGAATGAATAGAAAACATATAAATTTCATTAAAGGAATAAAATAAGTTGTATGTATTACACCAACTTATTAAAAGACAACCATTAAAAATCTCAATGAAATCAATTCTTAACACTTTCTAGACCCAATTTCTCGTGATAAAATATAAGATCAAACAAACTACAAATCAAAGAAAAAAATTATCAAACTTTTCTTTACACAAAGGTCGGCATAAACATTTCGCATAAAATCTGGACCAAGGCTGCACTGCGGAACATCACTGTAATTGCATTTTCATTTACGCGAATACGACCAGAAATACCCAATGAGATGCTTTTCTTGCTATCTTAAGACACAGAGTGAGGAAGTGATAGAGTGGCAGCGACATTTTACGATCTTTTATCAAAAATTCAATTTTTCAATTTTCCACACACACGCACGCATTATCACCACCGCGATAAGAGACTGCGCGTTATTTTGTCCTCCTCGATAATTTAATTTATTATTCTGTAAACTCTATTTTTGTTTATTCCACAAATTGCCACAGTTCTGTCACTCTGGAATGTGTGATGAATTTAATTTTTTTTTCATGGTGAATCGCGTGGATAAAGTGTGAAATTCCGTCAGAGCAATCATCGTGTCATCTTATGAGACAATAATCCGGAACTCGCGATCGGAAAGTGAGAAGCTGTTTTTTTTCTTCATCTTCATTTATAGAGACAATGCTGTGAATTACACAATTTTTCTCTGATGTGTTGAAAGAAAAATAAACATTTTTCTCTTAATTTTTCTTAAATGATGACATGGGTGATAATTTGCAGTGAATGCCAAATTTATTCTTTTTTTCTTCTTGCAAATTTTTTTTGGCAAATTATCTTACGGGATTTTTGCAAACTTTTCACAAAATATTGTTATTGTTTTTATTCCATTTGCAGAAAATGGATTTTAGGTTAATCACTTGAGGGCTCCTTGTTGGGAAAAGCTCGTGCTTGATTGGACCGCTATGTTGAAAAGATTTTCAAAAAATTCCGAACACTTACAGAAATTTTTAAAGTATTTTACATTATAAAATTTATGGAAAACGGAAAATTTGTTTGGATATTTTTGTGTTTGGTGTATGACCTTCGAAACCGAAAGCTTCAAAATACTTAAATTTCTTTAATTATGTAAAACTAATGAAAAATAAAACTGAAACTATAATAATTAAAAAACAATATAAAAAAGAAATTAACTAAACTTTGAGAGGATCCCGGACCTAATCTGACCTAAATATTAATCTACGATTTTTTTTTACTTTCCCATGCACTGATACAGTCACTAAAAATTATGAAAAAAGTGACTTATTAACATTTATCTGCCATATAAAATGCAACTCTCTCGCTTGAGCTTTGTGGACCATAAAAAAATCAATTACGAAAAATTAATTCAAATCCAGAACTTTATCGCATTGGCCTAATAGCGAATATAAGAATTCCGTACGATATAATACTTTAACAAATGGTGTGTTTGTGTCGTTAAATTAATCGAGTCAAATGATTATGGAGGAAATTGTGAAGTTCATTGATGAAAATGGGCATTTTGCTCAATCGTCTTTGATATGAAAATGAAAATGATAAAGCGAGAGTGCCCCGAGGAGAGGAAGTTGAGCGTTGGAAAGAGATAAAAAAGAGATCATGGGAATTTATCTCAATCCAACACGCACTGAAATGTCTTTTCTGTAATCTTAAAACATTTTTTTTCTCCTTTGCTGCCAATGGGTGTTCAAATAGTCATTGTTTATTGAATGTTTTGAAAAATATTTATGTACAAAATGGTTTTGTGTGTGAAATTGTTACAAAGGTCAGATTTTGATCTTTCTTTGCACTCTCTCGTGCGCACAATTGTCTGTCCTCCTCCGCTACGACCCCTTTTTGGCGAAAAGAAGTTTAAGAAGAAGTTAAAAAAAAAACCCAACCAATCTCAAGATCACCAGGCAATCATTTCACTTTAGAGAGAGAACCTGAGTTTGGTTGTACACACAACTTTTCCCCCTTCAAGACAGACACGCGGATCCCATTGATGTTCCCTCAGCATCATCAGCAAAAACATCATCATCAGACACAAGAGCACCACAAGCACTGGTGCAAGAGATCCGTCGTCATCTCTTCCAAGACATTCAGGCATATAATTTAAGGAAAGTAGCTGGACCGGTTGGGTTGCGTTCTCCTCCAGATTGTGTCTTATATGGCTGAAGGTGCAAAACGCCACACAATGCATTGGCAAACTCCACAATCCACTTGTGCCGCGCGAGAGTAGGTTAGTTAGGTGATGCTTTTATCAACTATTTGCGCACATTACATTATACCTCACACACAACTTAATTATACTGAATCAGTGAAAATAATATACAAACATAAAATACCTATCTGTACCAAACCATCAGCCAGACATTCTCTCAACCTCCAAAAATGGGTAGTGTAGCAAAAATTAGCTGGTGGCAAAAGTATCAGCGAAAGAAGTTGATGGGAGCGACAGACAAATCGACAGCACAAGACAAATATGTACTGTAAATTGTTTTAAAAAGAAACTGATTCGTACATGATCTCGCATTTGATCAAATGAGTGAAAGAAAATAATATTAAAATGTATTATGGAGAGAAAAAAAAAACCCATGTGGATTGAGCCTAAGCAGAAAAGCAATTGAATGTGGGCGAATCCACTTGTTTCTTTTTTTTCCATATTCTCCTAGCCATCATTTTGCCATACAAATAAAATCAAACTACACGTTAGTAATTTTATTTAGTCATTCTGCAACAATCAACTTTTTGATTTTTTTTTCTTTTCAAAAACGATCGCCACCTCACTGGAGAGGCTCTCTCACCTCATAGAGAGATTCCTAATGCACATAAATTTCATTATTACCAATCATTCTCTCCCCCTTATGTCCACATAATACGTAGATAGACACATGCGAATGCTTACCAACCTCCCATGGACCAAGCAGTCTGAACCGGAAACCAACGCAAAAGGTGCATAAGTTCTCGCTTTGAAAGATTCATCATGGCTTAACTTTTTAACAAAAGATTTTTGGTTTTATTTGTTTCAGACTGCGTAACCTTCCTATGCAATTTTCCTAAATGTGTTTCTGTGGTACAAATAGTTTTTTCTATACATTTGTATAAATTTAAAGGGCGAAAGCATATTATCATAAACACAGATATAACTGTTGAAAAATCTAATAGGAAAATCATGTTACACATCAGAATCTAGCCTCTGAAATACAATTTTAAAGGATTTTCAGTTCGCCAGTGTTGGAAAATGTTTTTTTTTTAATTTTTTTTCCCTAGCATAAAGTCTACATAAAAATACATTAAACCTTAAAAACATTATCATAATCATAGAAAAATATAAATTTAATTGTAATATCGACTGATCTATCAATTTTGAGAAGCTTCTGATTTCAATTGCAAACATTCTCACTTGTAATTTACCACAAAGGTTAAAGACGCATAAAATACCAATTTGAGAGAACTTAGCCACCCTCTTCGTCAACTATGGGGCTAACATGAGTTGTCCAAAGGAAAAGAAACCACAGAATGGAGTAAAAAGTCATTCAATTGAATGAGATATTAGGAGTCAACGAGTACAGCACTGCGTATGGTGATTTGACTTTATGAATAAGTAAAATCCACAAGAGTCTGATGCCCACACTTCCACATGTTGTACCTTTCTTGGGTTTGCCAGCAGTGGTTGTTTGTGTTGACTGCCGGACAAATCAAGAGCACCTCACCACTCAATTTTGCATTTATCGACAATCATTTTTTTTTTCTTCCTCGCTCCACCTCAGCTTTTTCTATGTATCTCCACAACAAGATTATTCTCTTGCGTTCAGCTCTTGTGTCTACGATTATTATTCTTTCATATTCAAATTATCTATTTTCCAGTTTTACCCACAAAAAAAAAACTACAAACAAGACATCTCACGAGACAACATGCCGGGCTGTGTTGTATCAACTTCTGAAGAGTTTGAGTGAATTGTCTCATGAAAAGCACGATTTGAATCATTTGCATAATTATTTCTTCATCGCAGTTGAGACAACACAGCCACTACCTTCTGACCAAGAAAAAAAACCTATGAATATTGGACAAAGCCATAAGGTTTTTGAAGAGCTTATATAGGTAAAGAAGAAAAAAAATCAATTTACAAATGACACCATAAATCCATGATGGGTTTCTTCTTCCTCAGTCCCCACCCCACCCCTTTACACCACTACTCACTCTTATCTCAGCAAATAGGCAGAAAATGTGTTAAAATGGAAATTTAACAAGATTCTTTTTGCTTATTTTGCCTTCTCCGCATTATCTCACCCATAATACCCAACAGTGTTTCACTCATATCTGCCTCATTACATGAGAAAACGGACCTTCAATCGTCACATCTCAATCTCTTTGGCCACTCAAGTACAACATTATACAAATAACACTCTGGGAAATTTATAAGTAAATAATCATTTAAATGTCAAAAACTACCGAATCCCCATTTAGGCCATGAGTTTTGTGTGTTAAAATATATACTTTAGCACCATACACCTGTATAAATACCTGCCTATTTGCTGTACTTGATTTCGTAAAAGAACCTCGCACTGCCATTTTATTTACAGTACGAAATTATCTTGTTAGAATACAACACACTACTGATTTCTTTTTCAATCTTCTTCTCTCACCTATTGTTTCAACAACATAAGGCCCCATCCACGGTATGTCTTCCCTTTTCCCAAAATGTTTTCTTTTCCATAGTAGTCCCATAGTTTTCTTTAAACTTTGGCGTGATAATCTTCAATATAAACCTAAAACTGTAAGTGTCGCTACCTTTTCCACCAAAGAAATAATTCTATTTGAGTAATACAGTGGTGTTTCGTTTAAACGAAATTGTAGGTTTTTTCTTTTTATTTTAATTCGTTGTTTGAAACAATAACGTTTGACTAATTTTAAATATTTGGGATGAAATGCGGATAAGTTAGTAAAATGTTTTGTTTTGTTACTTTTCTACAACATTCTAAACTTATACTGCCAAGGTTTTCTTGACAGTATAAGTTGAAAGATATTTAGAAAAACATTCAATAGAAAGAAATTGTTCTTTTCTTTCCTAATGCGAATCTCAACTGTAGAGCATAAATGAGTTTTTTTGAGTCAAATTCATGGGAATTAGAAAATAGATAGAACTTGCGGAAATTCAGTTAGACACGGAGGTATTTGGGTCACAAACAGCAAGAACCCACGGAACAATACGCGTAAATTCCATCAGGTAGACAGGAAGTTCCCAATTGGGAGTTCTTAAAACAGTACTTGTTTTCACGTAATTAAGCATGTCCGGTAGGTTAATTCAATCAGGTGGTAAAAAAGGCATTCAAATCTTCTTTACAAATCTCCACTATGTTGTACAACAAAGTGGCAAAAGTCGGAGTAAATAGAATTTCCAAAATAAAGAATTGTTTGATTTATAAGAGAGCCTCAACAAATAGATAATATTTCTGTGTCCATTCATCTGATATGAATCTTGATCTAGAGAAAACAAAGGATCTTATATAAATAAAATAAATTGCACCTGAGTTTTTTGAGCTAGATCCCAAAAATCATTCATATTCCATTTTCCCATGTCAAAACGTTAATGTTGATTTAATCCCTGTGCTCCTCCCTATTCCCAGAAAACCTGGCACTGCGTTCTTACCTGGAATGAAATAGAAAAGACACATTAATTAGCCAAATAAGGCACTTCAGGCATCAGAGAGAAATAGGACAAAAGGTGGATGAGAAATTATGTATACATATGTATATGTTTTGTGAATAAGAAAGAAACGATCTTGGAAAGGTTACGCTGTATAAACAATTGAGAGTGGAAGAATCACTATATGGGGAAGCCTACACCTTTTTCTCCACTCTTCATTCTCTCCCCATTTTAATTCTTATACTCATAGTCATCAAGCAAAAGAGAGACTATAAAGTGTTGAAAAAAAAAGGCAGTGAGACAGAAAAAAAGCCTCAACCGTGAAACATTCCAATTGTAGTGAGTCACCATAACCGCCAGAAAACCGTTGAAGTGATATGATCATCTCTCCCATCATTACGAGCAACAATGATCTTTTATTGCAAGCATTGTAATGTATATAGGTAGATGGTCAATGGTAGGTTATGCAAGAAATTAATATTACACGGTATGATCGTAATTTTTCCCACAATCCCGGAAAATAAATTCCCATACGTGGAGATCAACGAAAAAAATTTTTTGATGTGATCGCACGGTGCGTTTTTAGCATGAGAAATGGAGTTTGGTGGACGATGGGATCCCTTTAATAGAGGAGAGCTCTAGCTGATCTCAATGTGATCTGCATCATATTTAGAGTTTGTAAAATACAACCATGGAATGGAAAAACACGCATCGCCATTTCCTTGTGGGATCGCGCGACACATTTGAATGTTGTGTGCGGAATATTTATGAAAATGGCCAAAGCCGTCTCACATTTTAGATTCTTACCAGCAATTTTAGCTTTATTTATTCAAGAAGGTGCAATAAAATAATTTTATTCACTTATATAATCTAACTTTGCGCACACAACAAGGTTAATCCACATCAAATGAAATATTTTGTACTTTATATTTTGTATAAATTGCCAACTCTTTTTTTTCTGTAACATTCTACCTGGAATGGCAAAGGAGAATCCTACTATATTTAACATAATGTACTATATGTGGTGTATAGTTAGAATTTACCGCAGAGGAAAAGAAACACATAATATTGCAA
The DNA here is from genome assembly GCF_024334085.1 of Lutzomyia longipalpis. NCBI lineage: Eukaryota > Metazoa > Arthropoda > Insecta > Diptera > Psychodidae > Lutzomyia > Lutzomyia longipalpis. The sequence goes on from NC_074708.1 coordinate 18,207,210, forward strand.
TAAATGCGTACGTACCAGGAATTGTGCGTTTTAATATTAATTTACATTTTGTAAAACATTCATTTTAAAATAAATATCACCACCATCATGCTGAGATATGTGAAATTAATTTTAATTTAATTTCCCATTTATTGCCCCGTGACACAGAGGCAAGAAGCAAAATTAATGCTTCCACCACAAACACATTTTAATTCAGCCAGTGTGCATGCAAAACTTTTCATTTAACGTTGCAAAAAGCCTCTTTGGCTGCTCATTTATTCACCCAGGTATTTAGATCATCGGTCGTCTCTTTAACTAATGTAACTCACGCAGACAAATTTATAGCGCATCACCCAAGAAGCTGAGTGAAAGATGTTCGATGACAAAGTGCTCTTTGGTGTTTTTTATCATTAAATTTCCACAAAATTTATTATCACACTTCAAAAGTTAATTTTTGCGGTGCACCAGAGAAAAAAAAAACGCTGAATTTCTCTGATGAAATTTCTCATCTGGACCGGAAGAACATCAAATTGATTCTTCCTCTTCATTTCAGCACCACGAGTTTTTTTTCTCTCGATCTTTTCACTCCCAAAAATGTCACTAATTAAAATTTTTCTCTTTAAGAAAACCTCTCTCATTTGGACTTTTTCATCGTCACCATTTTTTTTTTACCTCAGGTGCTCTACAGTGGACAACATATTTTTAAGGACAATTTTTAAAATTACCTTTTTCTATTTTCTTTTTTAATTTAAAGCGATAAGTTAAATCAATTAGTATGTTTAAAAACCTGGGCATGAATTCTCTAAGAATGAAAAACTCCCGTGATAAACTCCTGAAGGCTTCAGCGCTTTAAAAGAAATGCGAAAACCAGGAAATGCATTATTTTTCTTAGATGATCACGTTTACGTGAAATTTTCCTCACTTTTTCTCTGCAAAAAGCCTTCGGGAGTTTATCACGAGAGTTTTTCACTTTAGAGAACACAGCCCCTGTAGTCATTTAGTGCTCTAGAATTCTTAATATTTTCATTTTTTCTTTAAAATCAAAACTCTTAAAACTATCGCTTGAGGGCTATATCCCCATAGAGACATCTAGTGTTAAATGCAAATTATTAAAAATTGTAAAATGATCAAAAAATTGAATGAGAAACCTAATTTCAACCACAACCTGTTACATGATCAGTGACCTATTTTAAATTAAACCAACAGATCTAGTTGGAGCAACGATATAAAAAAAAAACTTTTAAAATATTCAAAACCGGGACTGAAATATTTAAATTCTACTTAAGAAGTCTATTAAAATGTAGAACAGGCTTTTCAAATATTTAATCTTTACTTTTTGCACCATCCAGAGAGTTTGCATGCGTGTTCTCTCTTCAAATAGGTCAACAGTCTATTAGAAAAACTGTCACGTCTACGCAAAAATATATAGGTAAAAAAAAGAGCCGCTGTATTTAATTTTATTAGCAAAACCTTTACGAGTTTTTAATTATTGCAACCACTGTAGCCTAACAAAAATGCTTTTGACATTGACACAGTCATTAAATATGGAAGAGTCGTATAGAGTTTCGTTGAGATACCACCAGCTGCTGTTGGATTGGTACCGCCATTTGCGAAGAAACCAAGGAGGAAATGAGTAAAAAAGAGACGCCTCGGCCGTGTAAGAAATTCCTCAAGTGCCACAGTGTGTATTTTATATAAATACAACATATGAAAAATTCTCAACGTGCAAAATTAGACATTGAGCATCGTTTTCATTGCATGTTCCAACCTCACAGCTGGAAGAGTTGGTAAATGTGGTGGAAAAAAAAGAAGCTTCAAAAGTTTATTTAATAAAAAAAAATTGAATTCCTGGATGTGGAAGCACTTTTTAACACTGACTTTTTCGATTTTTTTTAATATCTTCCACGCTACTCTGTACGCATGTTGGAAAAAAGTTCACTGAACCAAAAGTATATGCACACAGCATGGCAATTTTGAGTGTGGTTCGCACCAGAGAGCAATAAAAAAAAAGAGTCAAGAAGTACTGAAATAAGACGAAAAAAAGGTCTCAAGTGTTTTGCACATAATTCAGAATCCACAAGAGCCGGCGCAATAAAGTCTTACATATAACATTTTATTTAAGTCTGGCACGAACAATTGGGTCACTTGTCGGGTTAGTTGAGGTCTCTTTGCAGCATTTATATTTTTGCCATGTGAAAATTGTGTGTGTTTTATAGTGTGGCACTTTAATTGTTCAAATGATCTGGAGTTGACTTCCTCTTTTGCTCACTCTTTCCAACCATTTTCCTCACAGCTCTTGTCTCACTAACAAACTTTATTGAGGCACACACATATATTGCAAAATGTCGAGTATTATTGAGTTTGAACGCCACGACAGAAAGGCTTTTTCTTATTCCTGCATGTCAACATTATAATAATGTTGAACAATTGCATAGAATGTTTCGAATTTCTTGAAAGTAAACTTATGAGACAAGTTGAAGACGAAAGGGAAGCATTTGGAAATGGGAACACATTGCTCAGCATAAGATTGTGTACATACACCATGAGACAAATTCTCGCTCCTTTAGCCATAAAGACACATTTTGCACAAGTAACGTGTCTATCTGGCTCTCCCGGCGACAAATACACAATCCATTCTGTGACGAATGGCCTGAAAATTGGATGGGAGTGTTGAGTGGATGAAAATAGGAAGATATAGGGTACACTGTCTAAATGTATTTCAATTGCAATACAAATTAGGGGGCATACCGAATCATTATGCTGAGGGGAAACCTATCTAGAATGTTCTTATTCTAATTCATTTTATTTAACTTTACTTCTAGGTTTGATTTTGCTTTACAGCCTTTTCATTAAAAACTTCTTAAAGAATCTTTTTATAATGTAAAAATTGTCTTATTTTTTCATGCTATTTAAAAGTTCTTGGCATAATACCAAAACATCGCTGGAAAGTCAAAAAAGCAACCACCCTAAATATTTGCCTGAGCAATTAAAGCTTAAACAATTACACATTTTTTTTTCAGAAATTCATGGATTTTTTTATCTAGAACTATAGCTCTGAAAATAAAAGAAATTTCACAATGAAAATAAATTCAATTGCTATTTGCATTAAACTATTTAAATTAATCTTTCGTGTTTCATTTAAAATGTTGAAAATAAGACAGCATAATTAACTTGGAAGCTTTTCTTAATCCCTATCATTTTTAGACATCAAATTAAACTTCCATTTCCATGAGCAAGCTTTGCAAAAAAAAAATTGTAGCTATTTTAATCTACATAAAATAAACATAATGCATTGTGTTTTACAAAGTCTCAGCAACAAACACGTTGTCTCAGCGCATTACAAGTGGGCTCAAACGGAACGATATATTTCACCGCGTGCAACAATGTTATAATACTTCAAACTAATCCATTTAAAAGGTCTCTCTCCCCCAATAAAAGCTCACCACACTATATATTTTCGCAACCATTCAGAGAGTTCATTGAGTGTCTTGAGAACCATTTGCTACAATATTGTTTAATCTCATTTTCACTCCCTCCTGAACCCATTTGAAGCTCAACTTGTGTGTTCACATTATATAGCAAAGGTCATTGGAGGTGAGAGAAAAACCTTCCGTGTCATTTGTCGTGAAATACATATATTCACATTTGGGACTCAATGGAGCCCAAGCTCTGGAGATATATAGTTTACAATAAAAGAACTCCTCAAAAACTAAAGAATTCCCTTCTCTTGCACGTGAGATAGTCCCTCTGTACGCCTTGTGAATGTCACATTTTGGGTCAAACTTTGCAAAAGAGACAGTCTTGTGTAGCATTTTGCCACATTGTGGTGCAATTTGAACATAGCCACGCTCATTTTTGCTCTCAAGACACCAAAATGAAAAATAAAGAACCAGACAATATTGAAATTTTGCAGTTAGTCTGGGGTACAGAGAGTAATGAAGGAAAAAAAACTGTAACACAAGTACCCAAACATGAAACACCTTTCACACGATCATTCACAGTGTGAATGAGTCAAAAAGCCAGTGTGTACAAATTCCAAAAATTCCCTCCCAAATATGCAGTACTACAGGGTGAGCTTGAATTTCCACTTTAAATAATTAAGCATTTTTTTTTACCATAATTATGATCAAATAACATTTTAAACGATAAACTAGTTTTTTGTTTACATTTCTTGGCTAATTTCCCAAATAAAATAAAATAGTTTTTATTAACTAATAATATTTTCAATTAATTTTTTGGAATTTTTGGTAAAATAGAAGCAAGTAAATTTTAAAAGAAAATAATCCAGTTGATCAACTTTCGGAAAATTGCAAAAATATATTACTTCTCTCACCCTGTAGATTTGCAAACTTTTCAATAAAAATCAACCTTAAAGACAAAATTGTTTCTGAAGCATTCAAGACACTTTTCATCTTTTTTTTCATCTCTGCAGGCTTTTCAGAAAGCAAAATACTTAATTGCATTTTAGAGAAATTCAATTAAGCATTCCACCTTACACTGTGAGCATTCCTTTTTTGCTCTCCTTCTGCTTATTTCTTGTATAGAGACCAATTTTATGGTTAATTGGATCTATATCAACCACATTATTTTTTTTCTTCTTTCACCTTCAGCTACTTTATACTTCCAATATTTACATATTAGCTGTTCATTTCGTGAACTCAATTGATATTGGGTGTGAAACATATTTGTGTGAAAAGTGAAAAGGCGAAACGAAAAATGAAGGAAAAAAATTATGCGGTGTGCATAGTGCAAGAAAACAAGTTGTAAGAACTACCTGTGAAAAGGTGTAGTGTCATAACTATTCAGTCACTATGTATTAGACTCCAAAATAATAATAGAAGTGGCAAACGGCAAATAGGAGTGATAAATATGCTGAAAGATATCCATCAGTCATACAGAAAACTTCATAAATGTTGTGTAACGAATTTTTAGTATTATTTCGAGAGTCCCCATGTGGTTTGTCTTTGAGCATGAAAGTGAGATGGCAAGTTGGAGAACCACATAATTAGTCACTTAACACTTTCCAATGCAACATTTATAATTCAATGAGGGTTGCTATTATCTTCAAAGCCTCTTTCACTTTCTTTTGCACCAACCGAGGGCACATGGATAGGTTACGCAGCATGCCTCTCGTCCTCATTGACTGCCAAAGACCATTCAGACAGACATACGCGGAGAAAAACAACCAACAGAACAAATAAATAATGAGGAAAAAATCGACTTCCTGCACATCCGGCAGCATCTGGCTGTTCCAATAGACAACACACAGTACCCCTAAAAAAAATTTTATCACATCTCTGAACTCAAATCTTCGTATCATTTTGTTTTTCTCTCTGCAAAACCCCCGTCCTTTTGCGTTTAATTAGCAGCAACCAGGCATGATTGAGGAAGAAAAGAGAAAACTCTTTTTGGGTGTAGGGGAAAAATCCCATTCCGACAAATCCGCGTGTGCTATTTTCATGCAATTAATGTTTTTTCCTTCCTGGCGCGTGCGGCATGTCTTTCACGCCACTGTCATTGCCTTGCCGGCAAATGAACCAGACACGCACCATGGAGACCTTCCCCAAAAACTCATCAAATGGACCAATAAAGATGTCATCGTGTGGAAATCCGTGTTTAGACGAGCCCAGCATCCCGATTTCAAGGTCTTGCACAGTCTGTTGGGAATTATTTTTTTAGCAGAAATATTTTTTAACGTTGATACCTTCTAGTTGAGATTCTTAAGTTTAATTACATTTTCTTTAATTTTCAATATTCTTATCAATTTTCTCGAAAAAATTGTTTTTCTCATTTCTTCCCGAAAAAAAAAACTGAAGATCTGTAGTTCAGCGATTTTTAGGTTCTTAGGTAGAGTTTTAGAACTTTTAAAAAGTAGAATATTATTCTAAAAACTAATTAAAAATAGAAATAAACTCCTTTCAAACTCCTATAATTTTCGTATTCTAAAAAGACCAAAAGAAACAATAAATAAGAAGGAAAAAGTAGTCTAACCTAACACATATCTATTTTCATATCTTCCTATACCTAAATTTCTAACCCTCAAAAAACCCCGTCGAAATATGTTACGATTTGACTTTTAACATGAAAATGCCTTGTGGTTAATTTCCTTCGAACCTCCTTCCCAAAAGGCACAAATTGATCATGTTGGAAAAATTGAAGAAGTGAAAAGCCCAAAAATAGCACTAATATAACTCAATGAGTCATATGTTAGATGAAATTCCACAAAGCATTAAGTAAATCTCTTTGGTATTTTCCCCTCTGGTTTTCACTCATACACTTTTTCATTTGAAAACTTTTCCTCCTCTATGACGGCTCCATGAAAGACAACTTCTATTTTCGGCCATTCTGAGTGCCTTTTTCTTGAATGTTTAGCTTTCCCCGCACGATGTGTGTACACACACTTTATTCTTCAAATTCAAGTATTTTATCAAAAATAGCATTTGATATTGCACACGAAAGGGATGCATTGGCGTTCTTGTATCCTATTTTGAACTAATGCTGATTTATCCGCATGTTTAAATTTAGTCACTCAATAGTGAAAACATTAATTTATTTTTAGGCTATGCCATCGTACTCTCCTCACATGGCTTTGCCTCCCTATGACACCTAAATACCTTGCGACAACATGGCACATCGATGTCCACAACTGACTAATCTCTAATTTGGATACACCAACACTGCAGTGAGTTCAATCAGGAAAATGCCAAGAGTTGCATTTTCGAGAGTTCTCATCGAAGGGGGTTAATCATTGCAGGCAATTCTAGTTTATTCCTTTGGTGTAGTAAAATTTTATAATTTTTGGTAGATTTAAAGAAAAAAATGTACTGGTAAGCTGACCAAGCTTACGAGAGCTGTGTTTCTTTCAGTGTACCAATTTTGTGAGAGCAAACTAGAACGCAAATTAACTTAAATACGCACAAAGTCGGGAAAAGTTGAAAAGTCATCCCCCGAGAAATCTTTAAAACGCCATATCTCGGGAACGGCTCCATAGATTTTCGAGTTTGAGCTATCGTTGGAAAGGTCTTAACATCAACTATAATATATTAAAATATGAAGTAAATCGATAATGGCATTTTCGAAATATTCGAGTTCGAAATTTTCGAAAATTTTGATTTTGACTTTAGCGCCTCTCGCGGTCATTTTTCGAAGTTGCAATGTTCTAGACATTTGTAGGGCTTCACGAAACCTTTCATTTGCACTTGAGTTGATCAAAATCGGACTAGTAGAACCCGAGATATGACATGCCAACTTTGGAAGGCTATATCTCGAGAACGGCGACATAGATTTTCTTCATTTTTGGCATGGAGCTAGATAATATGGTCAGCTATAACATATCAAAAAATGAAGCAAATCGATAATGGCGTTTTCGAGATATTCATCGAAAACTCATCGAAAATTTTGTTTTTGATTTTTGGCCCCCTAGCGGTCACTTTTGAAACTTCGGATGTTCTAGAGAGTTGTAGAGTTTGTTGAGATCTTTCATTTGACCCCGGGATGATCAAAATCGGTCAAGCCGTTTTCGAGTTATGGTCGATTTTCGATAAAAAATTGTGGCAGCCATATTGGCTAAACGGCTTGACCGATTTTCGAAAATGAGGTATCGTTGGAAAGGTCTTGATGGCCCCTACAACATATAAAAATTTCAGCCCTCTAGCTATAATAGCGGCTGAGATATAGCGAAAACAAAATTTTGAGGTTATTCAAAATGGCGGACGCGGGGGTGGGGGGGTGGATTTGACCTCATAATCGGATTTCTTCAGGTCGATATTTAAACTTTGCCGTTTACCGCAAGTCTCTATCTATCACCGTTCTCTTGCAATTTAAGTTTATGGTCCGGCCGGACGGACGGACGGCCGGACGGCCGGCCGGAAAAAAACTTATTTTTGGCGCATACGTTTTTTGGAATGTGGGGACCCTAATTCGTGCTCATCCCAAGTTTGAGCCCGATCTGACGACTTTCGATTTTGCTCGGTACACAAAAGCTGTGTCTGAAAGAAACACAGCTAATATAATGTTTTTCCAGAGCTTTAAATTCTCGGACCTTACATAAGAACCTTTTGTAGTTTTCTTTATTCCTTGAATCCTCTTTTCGAGATTTTTCTTTGTAACAATTTTATTTAATAAACTTTAATTTTACTTGTAAGAAACAAAAACTAATCTTTTTAAGCTTTTTGAATGACTTTCTAAAAATCCAATAGGGTCTTCAAAATATGCAGTGAATAGCCTTTTGAGAAAATTTACAAGTTGAATCACCTAATGTGCAATCAAAATGGATTCGTAATACTCCTTTTCCAATTTACCCGCATGTGCGTGAAATTCTTTTGCAAATTCCTTGGCAAGTTTGACCCCCCAACTTGTGTCTTTTTGCATTCTCTCCGCCGTGGGCATATCCCAAAAATACTTATTAATAGAACAAATGGGCGAGAATGCAGGAAAATATGAATTTCACGTAAGAAACCCCCTCCCCCACTCCCCATCTATTCCTAAATAATCTCTTCCATCATCAGATAGACTGCCACATCCAAGCAACATAAATTTATTGCATTGCATTCCAATTCAGAAAATTAACTCGCAACATGCAGACGTTATATAACTCCCTCTCAGCAAAATAAATATAGGTACATATACAAAAACATCACGGGGCAATTACATTCCAATTTAAAATTATATTCATTGATTGATTAATATTTGATCATGGAAAAATTGACACCTTTGCTCGGAGACACCACGGATGGAATACAATGAGGTTACACTAGATCAACAAAAAAAAACTCCATAGCGCCGTGTGACGTTACCGTGATTTATGCGGAAGTTTTAGCTCTTTCAATTCAAAAAAAAATCAGCATTTCGATGAAGAAAATATGAGAAGTGAAAAAATTATGCAAATTTTGCGCATTTTTTTCTCACTCTCTTTTAGCGCACACAGATCCCAAAATGAAGTACAAGTTCACGAAAAGCATAATTAAAATGCCATGAATTGCTTTGATGGATGATTTTACTTTTCATTTCACAAACACCTTCTCCACCTTCTGCGTCAGCATGTTTCTCGCGTTTCAATGCTACGGAAAATATGATCCAAAAGTGATAAATATTCAATCAAACAGATCACACGGCGGAATAACAATTTACTGCGTTGAGCACAAAAAACTTGTACAGAGTGAGGTAATTGAAGTGAGAATAATTATAATTTTATTTCTTAATCTGAAAGATTTTTCTGTGATTTACCAAAAAAAAATTTAAGGAATTTTTATGCTAAATGCAATATTTTTTAAAAGAAAATTATGGAAATTTTAAAATTAAATTTTGCAGCTTTCACGGAAAAAGGAGCAAAGGCACATCATTTCCCTTCCCCTTTAGAAAAAGAGAAAGATTGAGATTAAACGAATTATTAAAATGTTTTTCACTCCAACCGTCCCAGTGAGTGTCCAGTCGAAAAAATCCTTCCCATGAATGACCTTTAGGTGTAGTTTTAGTATTGAATACAGGTCGTGTGTGCACACACCGTAGAGTAATTCCCTCTAAATTGAGAGTGAGATGAAAAAAAAAACTCAGAACATTGGCGGCAAAACATGAGCAATTTAGCTATGTGAAAAGCCTTAGAGTGTAGAAAACGCAAAGTGAGAGAAAGAGATCGAAGAAATGTCGATTAGTGCGTATTTATTATATGTTATGTTATAAAAGGTAAATGAAAATTCCAAGTTGCGCAACATTCGCGCGCCAGATAATGCAATTCCCCCTTTTTGCACATACGGAGATTTATGCACACCGTGTGCACAAGAGATTGGTGAGTGGTGCGCTAAAAAAGCCGTTGAACATGGCGAAGAATTTTCAAGATCAAGTTTGTATGACGCCAAGAGAGACACACTATGGGGAATTTGTGCAAAAGGAAGTGACTACTTGAGACATTTTATACACTTTGGACTCTCTCCTCACTGCTGTATATATTCTCTAAAATGTCTCGCATCTCAATCTTCCACACTCAATGGCCTTTTATAATATACCCATCGCCGACACTCTCATTCCGATATACCCGTTTGACTTGATAGACCATAAAAACATGACATTTTTACAAGAATTACCAAAGATACACCAACAACAACAATAAAAAAATCTTTTGGGCATTCCGCCTGAAGAATCATAAAATAATAATCAACATGAAATTGTTAAAATATGGTATTAATAATTCCGCACGAATGAGAATATCAGAATTAATATTTCAAGCACACGAATGGTCGTTGTAGGTGGGATTTTAGTATTTAGCCACTGTTGTGAGTCAAAAATTAATTTATGAAATGTTCTTGACATCTCCTAAACATTTTGTCTTAAATGGCATCAATAGTTTCCTGGGTGAATGCTTCCAGCAATGGCATATTGAATCGAAATTTTAATTTAATGAAAATTTGTGACATCTGACTCATTTTTAACTAACTGATTACATAAATTTTATATAGATATTCTATACATTTTTTTCTAGTTTACATTTTATCTTTCTTTTAACCCTTTCGCGTTGTTTTGGTCATATACGTAGATCGAAATGTAAAACATTTTATTTTTCCAAGTTTATATGAATTTAATTGTTCTTCAAATTACAAATGCATCAAATTCACGCAAAAGAGGTCAAAGAATGCGTTTTGACTGAGAAAAGTCCTCTAAAAACGTCCACATAATAAATATCGTGATAAAAAGAGCACATGTTTCAATGTTTCACATGGACACGAAAGGGTTAACCCCCACCATGCCATATTTCACCTCATCTCTTAATATCGAACTTTAGCATCAATTGACATCCTTTAGCCAAAAGAAGTTCTATGAAAAAAAAATCAAGAAACTTTAAATGGTACGATCTTTTAATTTTCCAGATAGCAACACCCCTTGAAGGTAACCGACATTTCATTTCCACGGAGATTAGGAATCAAAAAATCCGGATGGTTGAAATTGAAAGCAGCACACAAAAAAGCAACACCAGTCCCATAAAACATGCCATGTAGCAAAATCAAAACACATTGCTTGACCCCTTAAATAAAACCAGTCCAGCTAAAATATATAGATTTCTTCTTTGTGTTACCTATCTTTTAAAAATACATATATGGTTATAAGTTGACTGTATATATAGTGGCTGATGAGATAGACACGAACTGGCGGGAAAAAATCTGCAAGTCTTCCGAAGACAAAAGCATAAAAGAGCCTGAAAAGTCAGCAATAGAGTTGATCCCTTTTGATCTTCACCGGTTGGTGAACTAGACAGTTTAGTCCCAAGTCCCACATTCATCCTCCCATGTCCACACAGCCCCAATAGGCCATCATCATCATCTCTTCCACCTTTGGTCACCACTCGTCGCCGTCTGCTATGGCACATCAATATAGCCAGTTGCAACTTCACATACCCATCAAAATCATAATTGCATTTGTAATGTTTTTCCACTGCCATCATTTTATTTCATTTCCAAATGGTCATCTTGCGCTCTATAGTACTTAATCATCTCACAGAACTGGGTATGAATTCGCATAAAAAAACGGGGAAACAATGAGAACCATAAAGCATTTAATAGACGTTCTTCAAATTCACTTTCAATTTGAACGCAAGGAGAAATAGCAAAAGATGAATAATTCCCCCCCCCCCCATATATTCTCACCAAAGCAATTCCGCGTGGTGAGTTGTGGGAATTTTTCTAGATATATTACTTTGGATGCTTTTATTTAGAACAAAAAAAATCTGAGAAGAAATTCCACTTATACTCAAGAACAATAAACACCTCTACGCTAAGATGGGAATTGTGAAAAAAAAAGTGCAAGACACATCTCTAAAGCATAAAGGGATTCTTTGTGAAATGTTGCACAATTTTGCACTAGAGAATTTCAAAATTGCCTCTTTTATTTTATTACAATAAATATTATTCTGGTACACAATAAATTGCTACATTCAGATTGCCAGACTATTTAAAATTTAATTAATTTTCACGTCACTTCAATTTTCTGCAACGTCAATGGCACCCATTGGACATACAATTAACATTAACAACCGAGAGTGGTGCATACGAGTAGATATATGAAAGAGTCACATCATGTGTAGTATTTCCAGTGTATATAGCTAAATATCAATCGTGGTAGACCTGAAAAATTACCACGCGATATCGCGCAGAAGAATAATATGCCAGGAGGTAAGCTAAAGCAAGTGAAGCAACTTATGCTTCGGGTACATCTCATCTAAATGTTTAAAAGGTTCTAAACAAACTAGTTCGCGTCAAATTAATAGAAAATCATTTTCTTTTTTTTTACTTTATTGAATAGCCTTCGATGGGTAATTGGTAGTATAGAGTGTTCCAGGAGTATGAGCGAGAAAGAAATCTAGTATTAATCGTTAAAAATTATGCACCTTAGGCATTGGATTAGTATGAAGAAAATTGTAAGGACAATTAAGGATTAACGACAATAAGACTGAACTTTGTATATAAAAAAAACCACTAGAAGAAATATAGATTTCTGATGTATCAGCAACATAATATTTTATATCAAACCTTTTCTAGCAAGAGAATTTTCACAATTTTGTACCATGTGACAGCTCTGAGTAGATTAATAGTACATATAGCGATTATTATTCACCGATTAAAATATAGCCCCCACCCCCTTACATTCTTGCTGCAAACTGCCTAAGAAATAACAAAGAATTGGTTGACTTTATTGATTGCAATCACATTGGGCTCAATAGAATGTTGAGAATGTCAAAAATTTGTGGAAAAATTCTAATATTACGAAATTGAATAGGTTTTTGTGTATTTTTTTTTTCTCTTCCAACAATTGATTGAGGTCTGGAGAAAAATATTCAATACTTATTTGCATTTACGCCAATAAATTGATCATGATAACTTTTGCCCTTCAATGTGAAGATTGTTACGATATAGTGAATGAATAAGCTTATAAACTTTGGCAATTAAAATTCACACAGACATTCAACTTGAAAATGAATCAGATGTGGCAAAAATAGTGCTATGATGTATGTAGCACAGCTTAATGAAAAATCAAGGATATAGCAGTAAGAACGAAAAATCCCTTCTTGAGTTTACCATAAAATGAAAAAATAAATAAATAAATTATAGTAATGTCAATCGAAGTAAAAGAGAAAACTATTACGTTAACCCTTTAACCTTAAAAATCCATCAAGAAAATCTAACAAACATTGATTTGCATTACTTTCTCAAATCTGGAGCGCATAATCGTCTTGTTCATGCGAAAAGAATGCAAAGTGGTGTAAAGGGAATGCTGGATTATTATGCAATCCATTCTCCCAGCATAACAATACATATACATACATTCCATATTTAGCAATAGGCACTCAATAAATTCCATCATCTTCCATCGCACTCCTCGCACAGACGACAGGGTGCATAAATGCCGCAATAATAAAAATAAATCATTAATTATAACAAAAAAACATGCATTTTATAACTTTCTCTCTCAAGCAACGCATTCTGCTGCATAGCAATCCCACTTTATAGTTCTTGTTTATCTCGCCCTCAACAATTTTCTCCTGCATTTCGCGATTATATCAACAATTTTTGTACATAATATAATATATACATATATATATTATAAATCTGCGCCTTTAAAGAAAAACATCGGTCAAAACATTAATTTATGTCACATCTCATTCATGCATATTTGTACCTTTCCATTGCATTATTCATTCAGCTGTAACACATGTTAATAAAGTTGGCAACAAAACACCGCGAATAATAAAAATTTCAGCAAAGCAATTGAATTTATTCTTAAAGCTCAAAAGGTGAACATTTTTTTGTGTGTGTTATTCCCCATATCAACACACTCTGCAACTTGTTCCTTTTTATTGCCATTGTAACTTTGGAGCAAAAAATAAAATAATATAAAAGGTAAACCCATTTTGTGCCAAGCAATAGATACAAGACTTCCCATAATATTCTCTTCTACAATATAACCAAAAAGAAACTCCTCAAGATAAAATCAACAGTGAATGCCTTTTATTTGCCGCCAAAGAAGTTTTTTTTGGGGAGGATGGCTGAGAGAAGTGAAAAAAAAAAACGCGAAACAAATCTTTGAGACAATTTCAAATATTCCTCTCTTTGATGAATTCGTGAAATTCATACAAAATGAGCTCTCTTGCTTTGCAAAAAGAGTTGCGAATTGCAAATTTATTCAATGACGGACCTCTTTTTTGAATAATGTTTTCAAAAAAAAAATTAAAATTTTCACCTCTTTTAAATTGCATAATCGCAAATTGTGTGACATTTTGCAAAATAATCACTTGACTTTGAAATGTCAAAGAATCATTTATAATTCCCTTTAATTCATTACAATTTATTGGCAAAAGGATTTTATGTGGTATAAAACTCCCAATATAAATTGCATTTATTCCTACAATTAAAATTCCCATGCGATTCCTCATGACCACACACAGCTGCTTTATTTTTAAAATTGGCGAAAAGTAGCTATATATGCTGTGAATTAGGAAATTATATAGAAGAAAAACGTCGAGACGGAGCCTAAAGCCCGCATGTCGTTTGATAAATCGTATACACAAAGTATATAGAAGGAGGAAAGGAAAAGAGTTGCATGCAACCAATCTTCGCCAACAAACTCTAATTTATTCCTATAAAATTCTTTCACACACTCCTAAATTATTTCAACAGCCCCCAGGGTTTTGTGAGATGCGTTTGAATGGCTGAAAATTGCAACTAATAGTGATTAAATGAAATTTGACTTATGAAGATTCTTTATGTTGCGACGTGCACCCGCCAGAACTACCAATTTAGCCAAACTACAAATTTCTGTCACAAAGTCAGAGGCCAAGGCAAGCTACAAAATGAATTTCAATTCAATTCTTCCCAAAGTCTGTTATTTCGCTTCTGTGAGAAAATATTGGGAGGATGGATAAAATATTAGCTATAAAAAGTAAAGTAAGATAGAAGTTGAAACACTGAGATGAAATATTTTGTGGAATTTCTCTTGTTTGAGTGAATTATTCTGTATTAGGTTGATATTTTAAAAAAAGAAAAATTAAAGAATATGAAGGAAGTTCAATGAAAAAATCTATGAAAAGTCTTAGAGAGTCACATTTAGGTTATTGTCCCCTAAATACGAAAATTCGGTATTATATCATATCAAAAGCTCCCATTAATATTTACTTTGATCTCTATAGTAAGTAAGTATTCTGTTCCCTACGGCAATAAATATTTTCTTCAGTGTGCAAATAATCCCATCTGAGACAGAGCAAAAGGAATGGCTCAGAAAAATCAAACAAGTCCACTTTGTAAACGGTGATGGTATATCGTTTTGTTTATGTTCTTTTTTCACTAAACCTCTCATGAATAATTAATAACAACTTAAAAAGTCATAAAACAGAAGTGAAATGAGTGCGACAGACTTTGTAAAAGAAAAAAAAAAGTAAAATATATCTGTGAGTAAAGAAAAAAGTCAAAATGAAGAATATTAAATGGCGAGTTATCGTTCTGTAATTCCTTATAATATTCTTAATTAATGGAACTGTCCATGTGCAATGTCAAGTCTAACTTATAAAACAGTCAATTAAACTTAAAAAGTGTAATTTGAGCAAATACACGGACATCCCAGAGCATACACATTAGCAGAGTGAGGAATTCAACCTTGGACAATCTCCCCGCATAGTAGCATTTTCCTCTTTCGTCTTTTCTATATGTGCAAAAAGTATAACGGACCCCATAAGACGTCGCCTAGTCTCTCAAAATTCATTCCCCCGAGAAGTTAGAGACATTCTTGGGCGTATACCACTGTTTGTTCAACACTTTGATCTATATTTGGATTTTAATTGAAATATTCCGCGTATTTTTGCCCCATGGAGAGGCTTTTGGAACAAATATGAAAAAAAAAATCCAATAGCTTAGTCACAAGTGGAAATTTTTCCAAAATGCACTCAAAGAAAAATTTTCAATAATATAAGAATATAATTTAGATTTTTTGAAAATAAACATTTTGATTCCTTTCTTTGATGAATTCTTAATAGTCTTAATCCTAGACAAAGGCCTATATTTAGCAAGAGTTTGAATTAAACAAGAACTTTGCCCGTTCCAGAAGATTTGATCAAAAATCTAATCAATGACGCCACGATTGAATCTTTTGTCTATTTTAATGTATGTTGCATTCACGTTGAAAGTTTGTCAATAATTTGAATGAATGAAAGAGGTTAAAAAACATAATAGTGACGTCATTGTTGACATTTTTTAGCAAATCTATGTTGGCTTTTCCCACATGATCTCAAATGAAAATGGAATGTTTCTTTGACAATTCTTTTTATGTTTTTTTTTATTCTCCTACAAGATTACGCATAACCCAATTGTTTATTCGTATAAGAATTTTTTAAACAAAAACGGGTAAACTCCTTTAGATTTTGTTTTAGGATAAGTTTTTTCGCAATCATAAAGACATAGCTAAATTAATAAGTTTTCTCAGATTTTTAAAAATTAATTTCAAAACCAAACTCTTTGAATGAAAAACTTTGAGTGTATTGATATGGCAACAGTGAAGCACAAAATGAAGATCACGGAAAAGCGACAATTTGGCAAAGTGCTGACACAATATCTCATCTCAATTCTCGCCACAATCTCTCTTCCGTCTCATCAATATAATCACAGCAATGTGCCAACAAACTCACTCCTTATGATATTGGAATGTACAAATATTTGGATTTCTTGGGGAATACTCTTTGCAATTCACTTTAAAATTTATCCACCCATGTGCAAAGTGAGATGAGTGAACGATAATATCAGCACAGAGAGACGCGCGTTCTGGCCAGAAGCCAAGAAGTGGCTACTCCTTATGCCTCACACACAAAATGCCAGTGTCTATATTGTTATAATAAACAAACTTCATAAAACAATTTATGAACCAATTTGCTAAATCACTTAATATTCAAGCTTGAAACATTTAACAATTCACACCACCCCATTCACAAAGTACTTTGTCAGATTTCTCCTCAACAAGTGCTTTTCGGCAATTACCATTCTTATGATACATTTATGTATATTGCTCAAAGTTGCGTACAAGTAAATTGTTTCTAAATGATCATTTGATTGATTTTCAATTTCACTTCAATTTAACCACGCATTGGGCGGTTTTTTCCTTACTCTTTCATTAGGAAAGCCTTCTCCGAAAAAAAAAGTTGTCCTTCAATCTACCCAAAACACCAATTTGTTCAATGAACACTGTTTGTCCACACAAGACACTAAAAACAACACATGACGTAGGGTTTGAAGATCATGTAGTAATGGGGAAAAAAAGACATTAAATCATATTTTTAAAACGTTGGGAAATTTCTTCGTGACATTAAATGCGTTATGCAAAGAAAAATATATAATTAAGAACAGGTAATTTGGTCATAAGGAAAAAACCGTTCCACTGCTGCAAATTTAATACCTTCCCAAAGGTCAAATTGCGTATATATTACCGACAATTCAGAGCGAAATCCGCTACACTGAGCGAAAAGGGAGTGTAAAAAAAAACTAATTAAATTTCTAAACAATTTTTTTTTAAATTTTTTATGCGAATAGACTTTTAGTTTTTACTAAAAAAAACAATTACCTACTTAAAAATTTATTCATGTGATCTTCGTGAAAAATCAAAATGATTTTTTTCAGTGTAATTTATGATTTAGGAAACCACAAGCAAAAATTTGCTAAAAACATAAAAACATTTTATGAATTTATTGGCTGAGAAAACAAATGTTTTGTTTTACTATCAAATTAGGAGATTTCTCTGTTAAAATGCCACAAAACATTAAATCGAGACTCCCCACCACCACATGATTTTTTTCCCATATTAATGAAAAATAATCAAACAAAAGTGGCGCCATTACAATTTATTAAAGAACTCATTAAGTTTTTTTTTTCTCCTCCATCGACTTGGTATTTTTTTCAAAATATATTAAATTGACATCAAGGTGAACCATCGAAACGGAAAAGTTTATCAAGTTGGGGAGAATTTCATCTTTTACTATACCGAGGATTTTTCATGGCGCCCGTCGCGTCTCAATCAATTCAAAAGCCATTTTTCTGCACTGTCAATAAATGAAAATAATATTGTGATGTGGAATTCCATCGTGAATGTTTAATTGCAAAACAAATATATGCAATTGCCACAGACGAGAGACAAAGAGATGAGACCGGGTGAAGAAAAAAAGACGTGTGAGGGTCTTTAGAGGTAATAAGAAATGTGACCTCTTATCTAATATGCTTTAAGAGCGCGACATGAATTTCTGTACCTCAAAATTATGACACTTTATCATCCTTCACATATTATTTTTTTTTCTTGAACCGCTTCATCTTTTTTCTTCTTCTTACCTGTCCCCGGGTGTACTGTCGTGTCTCACGGCGAAAAATAAATGAAAGTACTTAAGTGACAATACATCATCTTTTTAATCATTAAACGTCAAAAATTAAACACAAGTCTCGAAAATAAATCCCTCTCCGGCTGAAAAAAAGAGAGATGGTTTCGCGAGTAAAGTTGAAGAAAAAAAAATTAATTACCAAATAATTTTTCTGCATGACTGCAGAATTATGTGAATTTAGCAAGTTACTTCACGTAAGACGGTCCCCTCATAATACATCATTTTGGAGTAAAATGGGAAGAAAAGGCCGCATATGACAGGCATGATATATATGCGAATTGTACATTACTCAAGCGAAATAAAAATTTGTATATATACAAATTCCTCAGCGATGATACGGTGATGAGCAGAAACACGGCTAATCCCCACATTTTACACGTAATTTTCTGCATATTTCAACATATGAGAGATGTCAACAAAAACTGCATCACATGTATCTTTCCTCTAACATCTTGCAGACTTTTTATTTTCAAACCCAATTTATTATGCACTATTAGTTTTTATTGCACAAAAATGAGGTGTCCCACCGACAAAACACCCGCCGTTTGTCGTTTGATCATAAAAACAAATATTTACACTCAAAAAAAAAATCAAACCCTAAAATGGTGATGCATAAATTCATATTTATTTATGTTTCAGTTAGCTATACCACCCTCACAATACATGTATGTACGTACATATTTAAAGCTAAAATTAATACCTGATTGATGATTTATTTCTTCATTAAAGTAACAAATACTCCATAATTCCAAAAATGTATTTACCTGAAAAGAAACAAAAAAAATTAATTTTTTGTATAAAACTGATAAAATATTTTTAAAAAATATTCAAACAAAAAAATGTCGATCACAGTAAAAAATATGAAAATTTTCCTTCATTTGTTAATGGACTTATCACTTAAGAGTCTCGAAAAAGCTTAGAAACACATATTTTCCATTTTAATTGAGGAACATAAATTCAAGAAATGGTTGATTAAAGACACTTCTATTTGTAAAATGACCTCACAGTGCTGCATCACGATAGCCCCCTTTTATTTCTCTAATAGAATTATTGGAGTCTCTGTACCACAATACTTCTTTTGAAGAACTTATAAACTTCAATTGTAATTTATTATTATCAATGTTTTATGCCTATTTATGCCTAAAACTCATGTATATAATAGTAGTTACATATTTTTTTACAATTTATTTTGCAGCAAAGTATTGACTTTTATTTCGCGCTTAGCTAAAAAAAAATTAAGAAATCTCCAAGACTCGTGTGACGAATTAGAAGATCTTTGATAAAACTTACTCTCACCTTTGCACACGTAATGCCATATAAGAAATATTCCACAATAACTATTCCCGTTTAGAGCATCGTAAAAAAAATCAAGCAAACAATATGTTTCATTCAGCGTAAAACTATAAAATGCGCATTTACCTTGATTTTCTCGGAGTGTAGCTAAATGAAAATATGCACGCGTCAAAAATTCAGTAGCTCCCCTATTACGTGATTAAGAGCCCTGACTCATATGTAAATCATTCCAATAAAATTTTAATAATTCTTTTATTAGTGGCATCCATAATCTCTCACTCTCTCACTTTCTTGGTATGCAACACCGTTGTTGGCACAGAATGTTATTGTTGTGAAAAATAAAAATTTCATTTTCACTCTCCGTTGACAAGAGGTGAAAAAAAAATATGTGTAAATCCGATAAAAATTTGTCTCATAAATGTCTTTTCTCCACACTTCGCATAATAAAGTCTGTTTCTTTTTTCAAGAAGAAGAAAAAAGGCAGCATCGTGAAGATGCCGAAGCAAAAAAAAATCGAAAGCCGTTATCAAACGAGAAATCAATTTATGATACACTTAAGTGATTCCCAGGGAAGATGGAGATGCAACGAGATTGCGATGAAAAACAAACAACAGAAAATTTTCCACTACTGAACCCCACCGTGATTATAGCATCATCCAAGACTGTGTTAAATGTCTTTAACTTGCCTATTTAATTAATTCGATCGCATTTCAGGTCACCACCAATCGATTTGCATTAATCTCCTTTTTGCTCTCTTTTATCTTTCTCTCTCTCTCTCTCTCTCTCTCTCTTTTCCACACCAATTCTTCTCACACAGCATCATCAACACCATTATGCTATATGTTTCAAGTTCAACCTCACGTCTCATTTTTCGCATAATAATCTCAATGAAATTTTCATTTTCAATGTGTAACTACCGCCGAGAGATTCACGGACTATTTGTAAAGTCTCAATGTAGGTGAAAATGAACAAATCCCGGCAACAGATGCCTTGACAATGGGTAAAAGGTGAGAATAGATAGTGACTGGCTACTGGTTGCACTTTATACTAAAAGAATTGAAAGTAAAGCTTTTGCAGGTCTATTCTTTGGAACAATCTATCCATAAAAGGTTTAGACAAGAGTTTAGATTTCTTTACTTTCAAGATGAAAGCGGATGCCTAAACTGAATGTCGGTTGAAGGGAAAGTAAGAACGTCTTTATTATTATATTTCTGTGCGTGGAACAATAATTAAAAAAATGTCCATTAGACACATTTATTCCTCCCTAACGCTTAGGGATTTTGAAAAATTTAACGTTTTAATTTCTTATCTTTTTATAAAAAAAACTTACCAATTCTAATTCTATTAATAAATTCTAATTCTAAACTTGACATTGACAAAAAAAATTATGCTTCACCGCTGTAATTCATCAAAAAATTAAAAATATGTACAAAAAATTCTATGATGATTCTTACAAAACAAATTTCTCACCTCTTTAATTGTAATAAATTACCGTGAAAGAACGGTTTGTTAATTTCAACCACTTTTCAATATACTATGTGATTTAAATCGCGTATACAAGCAAAAACCACCATGAAGTTCCCGCGAGAATATTTTCATGTTTTGGGCCACAACATCTTCCATTGGACACAACTATTAATTTGTCCATGTTCATTACACAAGTTTTTGGGCAGATGGGGCTGAGAAAAAATGGCGCGAAAATCCATCCATGGCGTCAATCTCATCAAAATTCCAGCAAAACATTCTCTCCCCATCTGTCGCCCATAATGATGATAAATATTTTCCGACATTTTTGTTCTCTCGCGCTCTTTTGTGCAAACACACACCCGAAATTAATATAATTTGTTGATATCAACATCATTCGATCGACGGCACACATTTGCCCATATTGTAATACATTCTTCCCTCGCGACAAGTAGAAAAAAAAAAAAGAAAAACAGCCAAGCTCCATGTGGGAAAAATATCTGTGTGGTGGCTCCTTTGTCCCCGCGCGCACCCAGAGTGGTGGAAACCCACCATTTTAACGGTGAAAATATTTATCAGAGAAGAATCGCTTGTGAGACAAAAGAAATACACCAAGACAAGAAGTTATAAGCTCCATGCCATAGGGAATATTATTACACACCAGCCGAGATATCCAAATGCGAAATATCCCATTTCAATGGAATTCACAGTGCAAATATTTGAATTATTCAAACTCACATGACGTTCAACTATATTTTACTTTTTATTGCCACTCTGCTACTCTCATCTAAACACTGTCCTCTTATGACATTCAACCACTTTAATCCAAGTCCCGCGCGCACCAAGTGATTCCCCCCGCGCACCAAACCTTTTTTTCTCTGTGCCATTTATAATGCTTGCCACTCATTTAGATATACAATATCGCTAATTGTTATTGAATTCCTTTATTATTTTACTCTTTTTTATTGTTTTGAGAAAAATATTGTTAAAGCAACAATTATTGCTGGCGGAACAATAACAAGCAAAGTGCTTGGAAATTGACATTTTTCTCTTCTATTGAGCTAAAGTTTCATGCCATTTAGACTTTTATCTGAGTGTTCAATAAATTTTTCGCAAGTCTAGATTAAGCTTGAAAGTCAAGAGCATAATGTGGATTCTTTGTCATGAAAATAGAGATTCTATAAAAGCATCTTCTTTAATAATTCTTTTTTTATTTTTTTTGTGTTATAATTTTTTTTATATAATTATTTGAATACATCGAGTGGTGCCTACGAGATGGATCTATTTGTTCCATTGTTGTTTTCTCTAGATAGAAGTTACCCTAGAATGGGAAATTCTACCAGGCGCCTCCATTTTATTTTACTTTTAATTTTAAGGTAAAACGAGGTGTACTTGAAGTGACTTCACTAGTCAATAGGTTCGTTTATTCCTTAATTCAGAGATAAATGGGGACGCCTAGTGTAACTTGGCGCCTCCACTGCGTTGTGCCTTAGGGCATCTAACTCTTTTCTAACTTTTTCTAAACAAATTTTTAAAATTTCTATATATTATTTTGATGATCTTTTATTAAAAAAAAATCCAAACAAACTTAAACTTTCTTCTAATAGATGAAAAATTTGTTCTTTTCACTGTGTATCCCCCTAGCAAAGTATTATTAATATTTCTTGCTATATTCCCACAACAATTTATATCTTCTCGACACTCCAAGCTAAGTGGTAGCAAATTGTTAATTTGCATTGTCATAAAATGTGATAGAGAGAAAGAAAAAGAGTTATTTGTTCATCTGGCGAGATGATGGTGAAAATTTATAAAATGAGGGAATTTGTAATGGATCGTATAAATGCCACCAAGTCTTGTGGTATACAAACAACAACCAAGTAAGTTAATAAAGAAGCATAACAGAGAAGGAACAAAATATCCGCAACATTGGTGAAGTTTTATATACCATCATCTCCCTTTACAATTGCAATGCCTTTTTGTGTGTTAAAACACATTTATTCCCATAATGTACACACCATAATACACTTTTGTGGTTACTTTTCACAGTAACAATCAGTTGAACAACCTGATCGGTATGCCACAAGCTATATGGAAAAGTTTTAAAAGAAGATGAACAAAGATTGGGGTTTTGCTATGGACACTTAATTTCTCCATCACTTCTTGTTATGTATACACTGTATACATTACATTATTTACATACATAGTTGAAGGAGTTTCATTGGCAAAATCACCAAGAGTATTCATTTAGCATCAATACCAATTTTCTCGTTATTCTATCTTCATGAATATAAACAAGAAGAAGCAAGGATATTGAGTTGTGATATATGTATGTACGTACAACAAATATACAATTGAGAGTGAAATCCATCCATTGGATATATGTAAGAAATATTTTTATGACTTTCTGTCTCTTTTAAAAATCCATAAAAATAAATGTGTATCATTCCAATATTCAACTGGTTGAGCGAAAGAAAAATATATATATTATGGGACTCTTGACTCTTACATAAAAAATAATCAATTTCAATATGGAAAACACCACAGGATGACCTTTTTGCAAAATCAACCAAATATCATCATACAAGAGAGAAATAAAATCTGCAAACTTTTTTTTATCATTACAGAAACAGTCTGTTTGACAAGACTATAAATTTCAGGAAGTTTATTACATGCCTTCTGTCTGTCAAAATATAATTCTTCCTTCTGGCAAATTGAATGTAGCAAACATACATTTATGTAAATTTTTGTATAGAAAAAATGCACGAAATAAATATTTTTCATGACTCTTCTATAATAGCTTGGAAAAGAGCAAGGACGATTTTTTTCAAAATGATTCTTTTCTGGGAAGGATCTTCAAAGTATGAATATTTATTTATATTATTCTAATCGAAAACACTTAAAATGTGTAACTAGATTCTAATGTGAAACGTAATCTTTCCTATATAAGATTTTTCTTTGCGTTTTTTTCTAAATTTTTGTAGATGTGTGTGCAGAAAACTCTTAAAAAGAAAAACCTGAATGACACATTCATAAAAATTTAGAAAATTTAACATTAGAATCTAACAGAATTTAACATTAGAATATTTACATTAGAATCTAACCACTGCTGCCTGATGTTAATAATTTTCTAGCCGAAAATAACCACAATTTCTTGTTTTGTTAAGGATTCTTCAGCTAAAATAAATAGAAAAATTCTAGAAAACATTTTTTAGGGGAACGTGGCTCAATTCGAACCTCCAAAGGTTCACGCAGAATGAGAAAAAAATGGTATAAAATAAAAAATAATTTTCTTAAATTTGGTACTATTTAAAGACCATTTAATGCTCTTTTAACTCCCACAACTTTCTACACTTAAAGCTTTTTTCAGTTTTAAGTAATAGCGGATTGAAAAAGGCCTTAAGAGGCCTGAATTGGGCCACGTTCCCCTAATCAAAATTTTTTTAGAACATTTCTAAATATTTTTACCTCATTCCGTTGTTTATTGAACAGACTGTAAAATTAGCAATGGCAAACTTTTTTAGCATGTTCTAAATCTCTGAGATCCCGCATAAGACAAGTTGAAGGACATTGTGAGACAATGAGAGGAGAATAAAGAAATTTAATATCAATTTGGCCAATTTCTTATGCAAAAAAAAATTTCAAAAAACCAGCATCTCACACATGGCTCTGCCAAGCCAAAAATCCTTGTATCAATTTGTAATTTTTAGCAAATCCGCATGGAAATGTGTGTACAAAAAGGCGATAGTTTCTTTTTATAATACAAAATTTTTCAGTCATCTTGTCGTCACACAACTAATTACAAAGTCATATTTTTCCATCATGCACGTAGGTGGCCACCCAATAAGTTAACTGGAACCCATAAGCAAGTTTTCTTATTAAACTTAAACACGGTGTATTGAGCGCGGGGAAAAAAGAAGTCAGTCAGCTGATGCCTCGAGTCGCCTCACTTTGTGAAGTAGCTATTATATAATTTTAAATTCTCACATGTTAATACAAAAGCGCACGAAGGAAAAATTATTAATAATGAGTTAAGTGTAAAATTAAATGCAAAAAAATGAAAAATACAAATTGTTGGATCATTTTTTATTCATACCCCACCATCCCCATGAACTTATCTCACGTTCGATGGTTTTTTTTTCTTCAATGCACTCTCCTTCTTCCACTCTGCATTTTATATCTTCATTGCATCGATTATTTATTAATATATAGTGTGCAACTTTATTTAAGATAAAAGTGTGCTACAATAAATAATAATGTAGCAAGGTTGAATGCATAAATTTATATACTCTCAACTCATAGTACATAAAATGTCAGTTTAAACGCCACATTAAGTCCAACTAAATATTTCGCTATGTTTTGTCATAATATTATACGCACATAGTTGTTGTTATATTTAATTAATTCCACAGAAAGAAGAACATTTAATGCTCTCCCCTATTAAGACTAATCTAATTTGCATAAGAAAGGAAACCCGTTGGAGGGAGTAAACGTAATTAAGATATTTTGTAAATGCTGAAATCATAGTTTTATGACTTTCTTGAGTGTGTATGAAGTTAAAGTTGCATTCCTCAATGAATTTGCATTCCGCGGTGTTACTGAAGATTACTTTCAGAAAAAAAAAAAATAAACGCGTCTGGGTAATCAGTGTAGAGACACTCAATCGTAAAAATTAAAAGCAGAGAAATGGCTAGACAGAAAACTTGTTTTCTCAACACTCGGTGCAAAAGAAAAGAGCTTTAGCAGCACTATTTATATACATACATATCTACATACATAAGTATTTTTCTATATAAAAGAAATTGTTTTTTTTTCTCTATTTTAATTGATTTTTGTCTTTTTTTAATTTCTCTTGCAAATGAAGTTTGAAAATAAACGAATTCAAAAAAATTTTACTTTCTCATAAATTACGAGTTTTCAGCAAAAATTTTATTTAAATTAAATCATTGAAACAACCTTCTTATACTTTTCTAATCCTATCCGATTCTACAAGTTTTTCAGTGATTTGCATTAATCCGTTGTTCTCCTTAGAAAATGCAGAAATTCAATTTTCTTGCACACACCAAAGGCATCTCCTCTGCAGTCGTTCTAAAATATTCTTTTCTTCCCGCAACAAATGCACGCGCGTTAAGTCTTTGGCGCCTACACCTGATTTATTTAAGCAGCTACACAATATACAAAAAAAAGTCTTCTACACAAGATTAACGTGGAAGAAGGAATAAAAATAAAACCAATCAACTTTACTATCTCACGTAAAGAACATTTCTATCTTGCGAGAGCAATAATAAAACAATATATTTTGAAATAAAAAATCCAAAATTACAAATAAATCAATCACGATGGTGCATTTAATGGATAAAAATTGATTTTTCTCTCCTTCGGCCTTTTTTCTCTTAAACATTTATTCCTTATTTTTGTTTTTTTTCTCTTCTATGTTTATGTGGAAGGGGGGTATATAAGATATGGGAATCTGTGAAGAAATAAAAAATTTAATTGCATCAAGTATTGTGTTGGAACATTAAATACAACAAATTATCCACCAGCGCACCTCCATCTTTGTACTACAAGCCACCAATCTCATTTTATATTTTACTCTATCACACCACATTGGACATTTTTATGACTTTATATTTCTTCACGGGGATATCATTCTTATTGTACGCAAGAAAACTAAAAAAAAGAAACCATTGGATTGAAAATCTCTTCATTGCGAGACAATCGATTGTCCTCCTTGGCACAAAAACCATCGATGGACAAGAGAAATGTTATTTTAGTTGCTCGTTAATACAAGAAAGAAAAAAAATCAACAAAATCCATCCAAATCTATAATTTAACAATGGGTGAAAAGATGCTGGTTCAAGATTTCCTCTTGATGATGAAGAAAAAAAATTAAAAGTTAACCTGAAGAAATGTCGATTTCACTTCACTGACAAAACAGGCAAAACAAAGACAAATCGTCATGATTTTTGCTTAATTTATCCAAAAATACTCTCCAAACAATATCCACATTAAATTTTCCATTGTATAAAAATCACATAAAATAGAATTTATACATTAGAAAATCTCCTCTGACGAGCAACTTTTCTTTTTCTTCACATCCGACAAATGCAACTAATCTTCTCAATTATTTATGTTTTTTCTTTTCTGTGACTCCCTTTTTTCTCAACAACAAAAAAAGAGGAAAACCTCCATCTCGTGAGTACACTCGTGGTGAAATATTTCGGAATAAATAGCAATTCGTCGATGTTATTAACAAATCGAAATTGTCTGGAAGATTCGTGAAGCATAGAAATCGTGCTCGAGGAATTAACTGTCCATTTAGCTTTTTGGCGGGAGAGACAGAGAAGAGAGAAAGAGATTTTGACATCCACCATCAGTTTCTCCTTTGGGCCTTCCCTCCACCCAACATTCCAAAGTTCTGCAAAGGTCTCTTAACCATTTTGGTCTCAAATAAAATTTATCGTATACAAAGTCGCAGAGTTTTACTTTCAAGCTGAATTTGGAGAAGATGTCTTGCAAATTAAACTGATTTTTTTCTAGCTAGATCTTACATCAGTATCGTAGCCAGGAAGGATTTTTGGGTATCTAAAAAGCATAAAAAGTTTATGCAGTTTAAACATTTTCTTTACTGATAAAAAGGCACTATTATTCAACGTTAGAAAACAAATGTCAAATTTGAAGAAAAAAAAACGCGTCTTGTTTAAATGAAACGTCAAAGATTTAAAAGAAAAGTCAATCCTTTAAAAAATGAGAGAAAAGATTATCTTAAGATTTTTCTAACTTTCTCCAAACTCTTAAGTTTTCTTTCTTGGGCATGAATTCTCTAACAGTGAAAAACTCCCGTGATAAACTCCTGAAGGCTTTAGTGTTTTAAAAGAAACGTGAAAACCGGGAAAATCTTACGGGAGTTTATCATGGATGCAACTTTTTTCTTGGAGGATCATGCCTACGTGAAGTTTTCCTCACTTTTTCCCTGGAAAAGACCTTCGGGAGTTTATCACCAGAGTTTTTTACTATAAGAGAATACAGCCCCTGAATTTTGTAAAACCTCAATCTGACTTTTAAGGTAAATTTAGGGCTACGAAGTGATTTTTTTCCAAATTATCTTAAATGCCTGATGAAAGGGGGATAAACCTACAAAGTGGAAAACAATGTCTTTACAAATTAAAAGCCATTTAGTATAATTTTCCCAGCTATCTTCTAAGAAGTCTCACAAGAATTTTCCTCCTTGCACTGTCTCAGCTTGATGCTCTCAATTTATTATACCACGATATCCTCATTTAAACTGCCCATTCCAATCAAAACTTCAGAACAGCCTTGATCATAAAGCTTATCATTAGTGTTTGCAGTGTGTTCAACCTATATGATTACACGGCCTGAAGAAACATTGAGAAGTCATTGGCGTTGCTGAATTACTCAAATTGTGCCAATCTTTCAGCACCACCATCATCTCCATCATGCATTTTTTTCCTCACCGCACCGTTTCTGAAAAGCGCGACCCAAAATAAAAAGAAAAAAAAGCTCACGTGTGTCCGTATACCAGAAGAATTCCTTTGGCAATTTTTTCCCCATCACATTCCCAAAGTCTTTCGTACCCAGGGAGTTTGGAATTCGTGATGGTAACAATAAAAGGGAATTAATTTCGTAAATTTTATCCATTGTTGAGTTGCAGCTGAAACACTCATTGTGGCAATAAATGCCCTGAAAATCGAGATCAATTCACTCCCAATTGCAAAGTCAAAAACTTCATGGTTGAACGAATAAATTGCTAGCGCGATCGCGGAGTTTTTTTTGCTCCATCGTTGTCTTGCCAGCCTTCTTCTCTAAGTCTATTGATAGAAAGAAAGAGGCGGAGGAGAAGAAAATAACTGCAGAGTCTTCGACAATTTCATTTCTCTTTTGCCTCCACCACTGTTGGTAAGAAGAGGAAACTTCAGACAACGACCTTGAGTGCCGTTTGGTAACTTCTTGGCGGTGGGTTTTTTTTCTTCTTCTTCTTACTTTTCCCCTCCTCATTGAACTTCTTTTCTCTCTCTGCCTCATTGCTTTCGCGTAAAAATTCTTTTACTTCTCTCTCCTGCCACACAATCGACAATCTTTCTTGTCTCTTTAGCTTCTTTGCACATAATTCTTGTTCTTACACTGTTAGAGGTTGCAATGTTACTTTCCATGTTCTCCTTCTTTTTTTTTTGCCTCTTTCTCTTTATAGTTACTCCATCCATATATACCCCCAAGATGCAGTGCAACTCCTTCGAACCTTGCCCCACACCACCTATCATCCCATCTCGTTGGATACACCTCATACCACCTTCATCTTGTGGCAATATTCTATCATCATTAGAAGCCGACGAAGACAACCAACATCAATGAAAAACATGGGAGATAATCATCAATGTGTAGCTTCTGTCATTCCACGCGCGCAAGAATCAAGCTCCAGCTTCGCGGTACGATATATCAAAAAGGCCATTCCCTCCTCAACTTTTGCCTCAAGTCCACTTACTTTAAAATTCCTTTTATTTTGCGTGGAACAAAATAGAATTAGCTCCTCATATCCACATACATTGTCATCAATCACATACCCTCCATATTAAATGTATCTCATATGTTCTTGGAAAATTAATGCAGCATTAGAGTTTGATATTGATGATTGCAATGGCTTAATGTTAAAAACATCATGTGAGATCTATTTTCCATTTTACCCGCAATGTCGACTGCTATGCAAGATAAACAAGCATTCTGCGGGAGATTATTTTGAAATTCCAAGGGGATCTTCATTGTCTCTGTTTAAATTCAATTTATAAACTGAATTCCAAAGAGATTTTTTTTAAAATAAATTCTAAGTAATAATTAGAATGAATTTACTTTGAATTATATTTGTTTTTATTTATCTGGGATGATTAAGAAGACGAATAGAGTTTGGTCAGAAACTACAAGGACATATCTCATTAAAATAGATAAAAAAAAATACAAAAGTGACGTCATTTTTTGAATTCTTGAATAAATCTTTGCTAAAATTTTCTCAACTGATACCAGTGGAAAACACGAAATCTTTTTGGCTATTTTTGGATCTTTTTGATCTTCTATTTAATTAATTTGAATATGAGTAAATTCTTTTGCAAAAAAATAGGTAATAATAAAAAGGAAGTTTTCAAGGTTTCTATTGGAATAAAAATTTGATTTAAAAAGTTCCCAGAAAAAAGATTAGTCTTTTCATTGAATAGCTGGAAAAATTAATATAAATTTCATCCTATATCCATCAGAAAACTTGCTGGGTACATAACTTTCTAATGCACTGCATTTGATCAACATAAAATAAATGGGAAACTATCGATTACATTTTGAAGTTCATTGCATATTCAGCAACTCTCCTGAAATGAAATTCACCGCATCAACTTTTCTGGATGACAGCCCCCTCGGGCGCAGTGAAAAGTGGAAGTTGCAGGCGCCACAGTGAGCGATTCTAGAATTCTTCGCATCCGCCAGAGTGGTCACTGAACGTAATCTTTTTGTCTATTTTCTATACATTACAATTTTTCTTTTATTTATGAAATGCGAGGGACGAGACACAATCACAAATAACGACTCCATGGCGCTGCATCATCTCCTTTTAAGTCACATCATCGTACCAGTGCAAAATACATTTTACCACGCGTATACTGTCCAACATCCAAATAAGAAATAATATATATATTTTTCTTAAGAAAAGCCTTTTGGTTTACAAAAAAAAACTAAGAGGCACAAGAAGTTGTGTTTATGGATAGAAAGAAAAATATCACATTGAGACAACAATCAAAAGGAGATATGTGAGGGGAACTGATGTGGAGAGCAAGTGTAAGACAATAATCCATTTATTTATGTGACTCCTCTAGTTTGAAAATCATTGTGAACGATGGCAATTTAAAAAAAAAATAAAATGGTCTTTTTTGCCATTAGATTTATAAAGAAAAACATTTAAGGAAATGTACAAATTTTCTCTTTTTTGTCCATTAAAAGCACAAGCATAATCATTTCAGTGCAACTTTGTATGAATTCACACACAATTCACGTTCGTTGCTGTCTCTCGGGTACATTTTTTTTTCCTTCACCATCACCATCTTTGGAGAGATGCGATGTGCAACATTAAGCTAAGACAAAACAAATAAGAACCATATACGGGTGGAAGAAGGTGCGAGAGATGCAAAATGTGTGTTTATCCATCGCTCTAAAAGTGTAATAATAATAATCTTATGGTCTACTTTACGTATAGGTTACTTTCTAATTTCAATTGTTGCACAATCGACTTCTGTATTGCTTGTTGTGGGGCTAAAAACAACAGCGCTAGAGCGCGCGAAAATCATCGTGCTTAGTCCAGTCTATGCGTGATTCCATTGTTACACTATTTGGATGATGCCTCGCACCTCTGTGTCCTCTGGTACCTATATACCTTGCCTTAGACCATTTAAACTTGGTGTGGATAAGGGGACATTTTGAAAATGAACCCAATGCCGAAAGAGATTATATTTTGCAAAATGACGGAACATTGTGTCTCACTAAAGAGTCTCACTGAAGCCAAAGGCAAAAACTTCTGACACTTTTCTTACCACATAATATCGACCCACTCTCGCCCCAGACACAAACTAAGCATTATGTCGTGTATTATAAAAAGACCGCTAAAAATTATCATTAATTAGGGACACACTTCCTTCACTGCGCCACTTTACACCTTAATTTTCAAGACGTATTTTTATCCATCTTTCTCTTTTCTGCCACACCGCACATCATAATATATTGTACCCAGAATGTGGGCCTCATGCTCAATTTTCAAGAGATGAATTTTAAGTACACATCTCACCGGAGGCCAATCATACCCAACTGAGAAGAAAGACACATCACTTTTGTGGCCAAAACCACGACTCTTTTTAGACATTAATTACTGCCAATTGTTGATTGAATCAAAGCATAAAGTGAAAAAAAAAATCAATGAAATGAGGATTTTGTAATCAAATCCGGCTACCGTGTATATCAAAACTCCAATTCATTCACAAATGATCCCCATTTGAGTCTCCCACCCATGGAGAATGGGCATATGGAATGTCTTCAGCAGAGTGTAACCTCATCCATTTTCCCTTCACCTAACTTTGAAAGAAAAAAAAAACAAAACTTTTTTCGCATCCAAGAATAAGAAGAAAAAAAAAATCTCCTCTCTTGACAAAGTGCATAGAAATTTTCATTCAAGTCCTTCGAAAATTTATTGCGCTCAATTCATCTTTGACTGGGGAGTTATTCAATACTTATTTACAATTGCTCCCTCCCCATTTAACCGTCTCCACACAGCGTGTACCACTCACTTTTAATAATTCAGTTGAAAACTAACAAATTTGCCAATTAAATAAACATATGATTTTTACATCGATAAATTATCTATGTGAACCATATTTGCAAGTTGAGAGCAAAAAAAAAGACAAAATACAATGTCATGAAAAAATCATAAAGTTATGCAAAGCTCAACGCGGAGGCCATTGCAATGAAATTTTCGATTGAAAGTTAAAGTGATAAAAAAATATACTTGTATCAATTAACTAATACAATATTTCAATTTAAATTAAATACTAGAGGGCGCCACAGATGATCTTGGCCATCTAGTGAGTAATTTTTGCATGACGTATTTAGATAAATTATATCAGCGTCTAATAAAGAGATTTTATGACTTACTTAAATACATTCTGTGATCGATATTATCAGGATAAGATATAAAAAATATCTAGTTGGGAATTTACCTGTAAAGAAAAGAAAGGATTTGTTAAAAAACAAATAATTTATATAATAATTTAATAATACGTTTTTTTATGGAAATTTCAAGACAGGTGTGTTCTTAGCGAAAATAAAGATTTTTTCCAAACTTTGAATTGAATAAACAACAAATAATTTTCATAAATTTCATTTTAAAAGTTTCTCAGCATAACATTTAAATATCCAAGGAATTTCCCAAGCGCCAGCAATTTTACACATCACAAGAAAATTGCTTCAAGACACAAAATGCAAAAATTCACTTGCGAAACCACCATTGATTGTCCTCCATGCGTAAACTAAAGCAAGAATAGCATTTTGTAGTCCTATCGCATCAAATTTATTGAATTCAGTTCAATGTGCGGCCATTTTGCAAGAAGTTCTCACGTTATTGCTGGGAGATTCTTCGTAAAAATCATTAGACGATTGAAAAATGTTGACAATATTTCATTGAATTCATCCGTAAGATGAGTGAAAAAAGTCCAACAATAGTGCAATAAATTGCAATCATTGTCGCCAATTTTGTCTTTCCTTCTTCACCCCTTCGTCATCATCTTGCTCGCGTTGTGTTTTCACCTGGAAAACACTTCCAATCTACATTCCTTACAGGTGTAAAATGGACATTTTTTTCCACCTCACACTCTTTATTTTATAGGTGCTACAGTCACTTTAAAATTATTATTGCAAAATTCATTTGCTTTAAAATTCCTCCGCTTTTTTTCCCTCTCTCGCAACAAACACACGCTTCACGTCTGAAAGAACGCATTAATGTAGGTTTATGAGGTTTCTTTTTTTTTCTCACACATCATGCTCTTCGTATTGCACACAAGATTGTGCGACTGCACCAATAAAACACTCTCAATCGATTCAATTAATAGCAAAAACACCCAAATCGCACAAACCTTCCATTCGGATTGAATTGTGAGGGAGATGAAAACTATAAAAGAAGAAAAAAAACTATTATACAAGAATTGTGACATTCCACACGAAGTTGGAAGTAAATTTTCCTCAATGACCAACACGATAGCAAAAAAAAAAGAAGTGGTGTCACTGGAAAAAAGCACGCGATTTTGCAGACAAGAGCTTAAAACCACCATTTTCTCAAACAAATAAATTGCAGACATTTCTTTGTAGATACAGCAGACACGGGAATTGCATATCTTTCTCACTCTCTTTTCCAACTCATGTGTATCTATATACTTAATACTCTCTTGTATGGCGTATTCACATAATAGACGACCTTGGCGGTGTTATAATTTACTTTTCATATTACATACATCCATTTCCATAGACACCATTTCTTTTATTCCTCTTCAACACATTTTACAATATATAATAACCACCATTATGACTTAGATTGCAATTTTCCTTTGCTCCGGAGGAAATTATAAAATACCTCTTTTGCTATTCATTAATATTAAATGTGAACTAATAAAAGTCAGCAATTTTAGTGGGGAATCACATAATAAATTAAGGGTTAAGTTCTTTTGAATAAAATTATCCGTCGCAATGGTTTGTTTGCTACAAAAATCATATTGGAAGGATGAAAAAAGGATTTTTGGATTTTAGGAGTTTTGAAAATCATTACCACCATCCATAGGAGACATTAGAACAAAAAGTTTAAAATACTCAAAAGAATCAATTTAATTTCTTCGTTATAAAAAAAAGTCAGGTTAATTAGTTGGGATTTCAAGAAGGAATCTTCCTCAATTCAATGAACCTTCTGGTGATTTTTAACTCATAAAAAATAGCCATCTTTTTAAATGAACACGCGGGTCATTGTACTAACGTCCAACCCATTAAACTTATTCCTAATTCCGGCATCATTCCCTTTGGTGATTGGTTTCGCGGTTCTTTAGGCTAATAGAAACGGGCAAGAGTGATTCGTTCACCTTCCCGTGGAAAGATCTTCAACCCATAGAGTTATAATACTATACAAGACAAATCAATGAAATTGGGAATTTACAGTTCCATCGAGCACATGGTGGAGTGTGCTAAACCTTTGCCCTCTGGGTTTTCCCCTAATCATCCCATATATTCCTTTGAAGCATTCTCACTCTTGATGCCTCCCAAAAAACCATTAAACACATCCACGGAATTAACACCACAATGGTGATATATCGTACGGAAAGAAATTCACACAGCGCTCAATGGTTGATCATCAATTGCGCGCGCCTATTGCGCCATACAAAACTTAATTACCAACGCAATGAAATACTGCGATTTGTAGACCAATGATCACAATTAATCTTCTCTCTTCTGCCACAAATACCACGGACGGATCCCGCGCGCGTCCGAGAAATGAAGCTGCAACTTTGGTGCCATGAGAATGTCGGAGATAAAAGAATCTTTGATGCTTTAAAGAAGCGTTCTGTTCCATGGAATTAATAAATAATATATATAACTATATAGTAGTATGGTGTATGTTTGAGAGAGAAAAAAAAGACCAACCTCAAGAATCATCACGAGATCTTTACCCTTAACTGTAAACCATTAGTCATAGAGTCCCCCCATCAGACACGGTCTTATGGTGCGATTTTATCACACACAAGAACCACACACATTAAATTTTGAAATTGAAAGCCACCAACGAGACGCACAGAAGGCAGAGGAGGTTTTTAAGAACAAGAAATTGCCGCAATGCTCTAGGATGAAAAGTAATAAATGAATAAAAAATAAAAGGTACAAACACACCATGATACGTCCAATGAAATATTCAACAAATTAGAGACAGATTGGTCGGATAAGCGGGGTTTTTACTTCAGTACACATAGCCACACCATTATTGTTCTAATCCATTCTTTTTCCCCCTTCCCCTTAAAAAAGAAAATGCAACACCAATTTATAATGACGCAATTTAAAAGAATACTCACAGGTAACCACATTATATTCTATTCTTCAGAATAATAAGAATAAAAATTGTCTAAAAAACTTATCAACAATTCCAAGCACAAACTGCGCGGCATAGCGCAATTTAAATACAACGACCGCCGAAAGAGAGAAAAACGGGAAAATGTGTTTTTTCTCTTCTTTTGTGTATTTGACAATATTATCATTTTATTTTCTTGACAAAACAAAAATGCGTGACTCTTGATAAACATACTTTTTACCTTTTGGGGAGAAACGACGTGAGGGGCGAGGGAGGAGTGAAGAATGAAATAGCAACTGTGTGTCCGAAATTTTTGAATAATAAGCAAAGATTACACCTTAAATGCCACATTATAAGTCAAAGGTAGCCAAAAAGAGAAAATTTTAATTGTGCTCATGACCGCTAAGTGATGATTCTATTTATTGACTTTTTTTTTCATATATAGTAATCATGCAGAGAATATTAATCAACTCTCGCACGATGTGATTTCTTACAATGCACGAGCCTATGGTATTTTCCATTCCATCGATGATTTATTGGTAAAGTCTTGAGAGGAAACTAAATAGCCCTTTCGGATTATTAAACCAGGATGTTAATTAGAACAAGTTATATACTCTCATAGGAAGAAGGATGAAGAACAAAAAGAACTTTGTAGTACTTATTAGAAATTTTATTGATGCTTCATAAAATGTAAGCAATCTAAGCTGAGCAACTCATTTATCTTGTTGTGGCTTGTAGAGGAACGAGGAAAATTTTCCTACTAATATTAAAAGTGTTATTAAAATGTAAACAGACATGGCGAAATATGATAAGCTGAGTTTAGATGGGGAAACTTGATTTATTACCTTATAGCGCCACATACTCAGAGCTTGTCAATAGAAGTTCTATCTATATTTTTTGTAGATTAAATGAAAATCAAAATTTGTTATAAAAGTATTCAAAATAATCTTCTTTGAATCAGAACATTTGTTTAAGAATGCATAATTAGAACATTTTTGATATACAGGAAGTACATAACCCTAATTAAATATTCTAAGTACGTAGAGTAGAGTCAACACACGAGATTAACATCTTGTCGGTCTCGGGTTCGAAACCCGAGTAGTTTTTTTTTCAATCATGTTTTTTTTTCTTACAATTTAGAAATTGTAATTAAATAAAGAGAATAGGTATCAAATAAATAAATATTATTATTAAAAAATTCCGCAATGTGTGTAAATTATCACCAATAGTCCCCAAATCCGCATTATTGTAAAAAAAAATCCCTCTGCGCAAACAGCTTTCAATTTCAAACTGCAGGAACTAAAGTAAACATTCGCGCGCAATAAAAAGTATCTCAAATATGTGTGCCAATCCCCCAATA
The DNA here is from genome assembly GCF_024334085.1 of Lutzomyia longipalpis. Lineage (NCBI taxonomy): Eukaryota > Metazoa > Arthropoda > Insecta > Diptera > Psychodidae > Lutzomyia > Lutzomyia longipalpis. The sequence continues at coordinate 18,244,326 of NC_074708.1, forward strand.
GCCGGGATTGAACAAGGAACTAATGGCAGTTTGTACCCAAGCACCCAAGCTCTTGTGAGGCCATTCCTTGTGTGTGCGCAAAGAGAGTTGGCAACATGTACAGAGCATGAAAATTTAATTTATGTAGATTGCTTTTCAACCTTAGATAATTAGTTTATCTTATCAGCAACTCCAAAGTGTGTATTACATACAACATATTGCGAGTAAAATGTAAGACAAAACCAAACTCTTTAAAAGTGGTTTTGAATTGTGTGTGTGCACGAAAGGAGAACGATGCCTTTTTGATGCAATTCAATCTTACAATAGGGAGTGGGAAGTGTATTAAATTTAAATTCAGCAATTTATCGGCGAGAGAATGTTTCACGAGAGGCTGAAAGATTAGTTGCTAAGAGAAAGATTTAGAGCTTCTATTGCTACTTTTATCGATTTTATCGCAAAAAGAGCCAAACCTCTTCACATTATATATGGGCTATTTTGATACTTTAATATAATACAAATATTTAGTGCACTTTATCGCGCGCACGTCCATTGATTAAATACATTATATTATTATTCTATATATAAACTATCTCTCACATATGAAGTACATTGGCAAATAGAGTGCAATTTTGTAGAGAGAGCTCTCGCACTGTCTCATTCACTCGCACAGAACCCAAAACCCAAATGCAATGTAAGTTATATTGCTTCAGAGTGGATAAAATTGTCAATCTACACCCAACTTTGTGTGTCGGCAATCGATTTAACTTTGAAGACTATGAATAAAGAGTGAAAAGACCTTGATTGGCTCCAACATTTTTACATTCTTCCATCGCATTTAAAGAGACTATTGTGACTCTTTTCAGTCAACGCAGAATTTTGCAATGTTTATTTGCATAATTCACATTTGTAGTTTTTTTTCCTCTCTTTCCAGACACACTACATTAAAATATTTTCTAATTTGAATTTTCCATGTGACATCTATCATGGTTGAAAAACAAGCTCTTCATATTATTAAGAAAAGATTAAACATTTTTTTTTAATTGAATATCATCACTCGAGATAAATTCTGTGTGTGCTGGCAAATACTTCTGTACTGAGAAAAATAAATTCTTTTGAAAAATCTTCTGAGGGGCATTTGAAGACGTTAGGTGTACAAGAGTTTTGCAAACTAACGCCATCTTTTAGGTATTTTTTTTACAAATCTAGAAATTTTATTAAATACAATAAATAATAAAAAGAATTTTGTGTCAATTTAGGTTTATAAAATTGAATAAATTACTTTGAAACTTTATCTTAACTTTTAAAAATATATATCTAGTATATTTTAGTATGATTCGAGGTATGATTAGACCGTCGCAAACTAGTGCCATCTGTTGAGAATATTGAAATGAAAAAAATAACTTCAACAAGAAATCGTTTAAATAACACAGAAAGAAACTAAATTTTAACTCTAATTAAACGATTCCTTAAAGTATCTCGAGAAGAAAAAAAATTACACAAAAAAGGTGCAATAATTTTCCTTTGAGTGTAGCTACTTGTCAATTGAATCTCATTGCTAACAACACAACTCACACAATATTCTTATGAAATTAATCACAAATTAAATGTCTCATCGAGACGTCAGTTCCCCACAAGTGAGACACCTTCAAATGTGGCATGAAATTAGCATTTCCCCTTATTTATAAATATAAAATGATTTGACCATATTTGCCATTTATTTAAAAAAGAAAAAAAAAGGTTTGTCATCTCATGCCAAAGGGGTAAAACTAATAAGGTATAAATGCAATTCTAATTAAACACCACTTACTGCACGATTCGTCTTATATGTCATTCATTTTGCCGTAATCATTGAAAGGTGTGAAAAATTTAATTACACCACCATTCATTCCCATTTTGAGAAGAGGCAAGGAGGATAAATACGGTACAAAATATTATAAAGAATTTAATGGAAGGCTTTTATTGAAAATTTGCATTCTAAAAGACTGCGTTGATAGTGGAACAATGACGATAAAATTCCATACATTTTTTTTTTAAATTCATCGTCTCACCTTTTGAGATCGCACAATTTCAATATATATACACCATGCTGAAATTACATTACATAGACGCGCATAACATATCACATAGACGAGGCTCCATGCAATCAAAGTACAATCTCGTCGCAAATAACAATTCAATCAAATGACGCAGACCAAAATGCTTAACCAATAAACGTCGGTAAATCATTTTCTTTTGATGCACTTAACAGCACGTTACACGTGAAAATTATTTTGATTGATTTATAACGTGTTCGATTCGTGAAGACAGGCAAAAGTGCATTGGACATAAAAGTGCATGCGAGAACAACTTGCATTTTTGTACAATGACACATTAGATATCGCATGTCAATCAGTTAATTTTTCATTTAAACACCATGTTCGTCATTTATTACAAGAAAACCTCCAGTGATTTTTTTTCTTTTCATTTACAAACCTTTTTTCATCATCATTGTGGTCTTTTACACAAATTCTCCACCTCCACACACAACAATCTTTGGCAATCAATGCGAAGGAAATAAAAAGAATCAAAAAGCCACAACGTATCTTAACGATATCATACTGATTATGTATGATTCATAGATTGAAAAATTTTTATTTTAAACTCTGATGACATTTGAGCAACGTCACACACATATACACAAAATATCAAAAGATCGACAACAAAAAAGAGAAACCGTCCAAATAGGAAAAGTTCTTTGCGAAGTCGTTTGCGTGTGATTAATTGCTAGACTCTATTTGAGACGGAATTAGTAATTTTTGCATTCCTAAATAATTCATCCAAATTAATAAAAAACGTTGTCGCAGCAAAAACAATCAGCTGTTTGAAATATAGATGATGTTTTAAATGTAAGTTCGATGAAAAGCAAATATTTTAGAACAAAATTTGCATTTTTTGAAATCTAAGGTACATATTTCTTGCTGATTTATTGTTATATTCCTTTGCATTAACTCTTATTTTTTGTCCATGAGAAAGTTAAACAGAGCTACAAACGACAAAATAACTAGAACTAGAGAAAGTTCTTCAATGACTTGATTTGTAGTAATTGATTATGGTTTCAGATTCGAAGAAAATTGTAACTAAGCTGAGCTTTCGATATTTTTTTTTATGTCTATCATTAAAATTAGTTTTTTTTTATTTTTCTTTAAACGTTTAATTAATTATTTCTTTAAACTTCTCTATCTTAAATAAAATATTCAAACTGCAGCTTTACTAACAAGATATTAGTTATATCCATTATAAGCATCTGCTTTTTTTCACACCCAAACTGGCATCACTTTGAGACAAAACAACAATCGCTTAATAACCTGCAAAGGTGTCAAAGTGTTGCACAAAGAAAATCCTAATTAGGCAAATGTCGCATTCATTAGATGTTTAACCCAATTAAACTGATTAAGAGACATGAATCGGAAGGCATCTTAATTTGGTAATTCCATATTGCGTCTTGCGCCTTTGTTTGCACTCAAAATAAATACACACCACATCGCAAATTTATTGTTTATGTTATTTCACCATGTTGGGGAGGAAATAGCCAAACACAAATTAATTTAGTTTGATATTTCAAGAAAACCCATATAGCATTCTCATGTTCCCGAAATGAAATAAAAAAAACGATCTTTTCCGCCACACTGTTGGTCATTTAAGGTAATGCCCGCACTTTTGCGCACTGTTTGGTGCCAAACGGACAACTGGAAAGACGTCAGTGCAAAAAAAAACCAATTGGTGAAGAGATTCACTGTGAATGAAGAGCACACACCCGCAGTTGAGAAAAAAATGCCTACATATAAAATTAATTAAATTGAGGAAAAATATCCGCAAAAGACACAGAACAATTTATTGTGTGCTGAGTTTGTTTATTGAGAGACAAAAACATCGCCACAATCGACCTTGTGATTGTCGTTGGCCCATCAATTGTTGTCGGTGTATGTTTGTTTTATTCACAACGCGTCCAAGTAAAATGTCTTATTTTGTATTAACTTTATATGTACATTTATTTTTCTTCCCCCGAGAAATTCTTCTTTTTTTTTCAGGGCAATTTATTCCATCTGCCAAGTAACAACAATTGATTATAAACCCACTTTATAGGGTACGTGGTGGTCAATAATATAATTCTTTATTGTTATTGCTTATTGTTCCTCATCAAGTTCAAAGTCAATCATAACGCGTCCAGTTATAAGAGTTGGTGTCCCACAACGTGTAGAAGTTTGTTTATGCGTTGTAATACTATTTGTGAACAATATTAGTAGGCAAAGTTGATTTTTTAGTGAAATTCAGCAATTTGATGCATAAAAATTGTCATATCTCTTGTTCTATAACACCTACAGAAATTTCATGACTAGTTTTGGAAAGGTCTTGAAATAAGCTATAATTTGACATATATCTCAATAATTTTCAAGGTCACCTCCAGAACACAAAATGGCGGATTTTTGTTTCACCAAAACAGTTTTTCGCATTTTTCGTCCTGAAGGAATGGTTCTAGAGGTTTCTGATGTTCTAGAAAGTTGTAGATAATTGCAAAACCTTTAATTTGATACAAAGTTGAGTCAAATCGGACAAGCGGTTCAAGAGATATGGTTCTTAGAACTTTTCAAATGCAAGAATTATTCAAATGGCCATATCTTCTAAACGGCGACATAGATTTTCTTCATTTTCGGACTGGTGACAGATATTGAGTCAGGCTACAACATATCAAAATTTAAAGGAAATCTATAACAGATGTTGGGAGATATTGCCTCTTAAAGTTAGGCAATTTTTGTTTTTGATTTTAGCGCCTCTTGCGGATGTTTTTGGAACTTGGAATGTTCTATACAGTTGTAGGGCTTCTTGAAACCTTTCATTTGATACCAAGATGATCAAAATCGGTCAAGCCGTTCTCGAGTTGTATCGAAAAAACACTTTTTGCTTAAGGCCGCCATATTTGCTAAACCGCTTGACCGATTGTCAAGTATGAATTGTTGATGAAAACGTCTCTCTGAGCTCTACAACATACTAAAATTTCAGACCTCTAGCTATAAGGGAAGTGATTGATAGTATTTCAAAATGGCGGACGGCGGCCATCTTGGATTTTGAAAATGCGAAAAAATGAAATTTTACACCCATATTTCTATAGAAAACTTCAAACCGGAAGTCTCTATCTCTTACCGTTCGAAAGTTATAAGGCAAAGTTTAGGCGACCGGCCGGCAGGCCGGCAGGCCGGCCGGCAGGCCGGCCGGATCAAAAATTTTCCACCACCATTTTCGTAATGTGGGATGTCTAAAACGTGCTCATACCAAGTTTGAACCCGATCTGAGGTGGCCGGTTTTTCCGACGATTACAATACTTGGTGTTGGCCACGAAGTGGAACACCAACTAATTGATTGCCAAGTGCTTCGCCCCTACTTTCTTGGTTTTTTTTTTCTTCCTTTGCTTTATAATCCATTAAAACAGACACTGAGTCTTCTTGTCTTTGCCTCACGAGCAGGTCATACGCAGAATTGATGTCTTTAGCACTCTACTATAAAGCTACTGATGGGTAGGTTCCTTTTTTTCTTGGCTTTTTTGGAACGGCGGAATCTTTTGTGGCTCATTTGCGACATACCTGGGCTAAAACACCGTCAATTTAGCAACCATATTTGGTGGAAGGTAAGATCATTCTAGCAATTATCCAATCAGCACACTGATATAAAATTTAATTCCTCCTTCCTCATTGCATTATTTCGCTTAATTTTGTTGTTGATTCCACCTCATTAATGAAATTGATATTCGTTTTCACACTGAAATTGCCATGTAGCAACATCATAAAACGTAATGATGGGAAATTAAATAAATTCAATCAATACATTTCGTAATTGTTTCAACGTAATTCTTTAAAACTCCAACATACCAACGTTGAAAAAAAAAAAACCAACCAGCAACAAAATCAATTTACCTCCTGTTGATATATACCCAATCCAACAGAATACAGGTGAAGAAAGGAGATAAATCTACATTGAGATTGAATTGTTCTTACTTGCACGCGTTATTTTTAAAATCCACGAAAGGAAATTAAAATGTCCGCGAAAATTTCCATACAGAGCTACAGGTTTCCATTGCGTGTCGCCAATAGTAATTTATTGCGTGTGGATGGTTTTATCTTGAGTCGTAGCTTTTTTTTTTTTGCCTTCCTCGCATTATTCTTCTCTTCCAGAGCGCGTAATCCCCCTCTTGTACAGTACGTATGTACCTATACTACACCTCCACCACCTTCGTCTTCTTTCCATCATCGTCAAGTCTCTTGACTTCTCTCTCAAGTGATCACACTGCGTGCATGTTATAAAATCTTGATTGGTATGTGGGGATCGACAAATATGGCAATCTCACTTTTGGGCTCAATATGACTGCCTTTTTGATGGTCAAGTGCATTGAATCCGCACACGATCTCCCCAACTTCCTCCCTCGCGCGCCTCAGACGAGACAATTGGCATTCACTCTGGAGGGGAAGAGAATGAGATGGAGGAAGTAGCAAGTACCGCGAAAAAAAACAACCAACACTTCGCATAAAGACTTTCACACACGACAAACCACCAACATAGGGGTCAGGGGAGCCGTATATATGCTGTGATCTTGACATAGGCTGGTGTTTTCGAACTGAGAGATGCATGATTGATTGCGATTGTTGTTCATCTGGCAATGGGAAGTCAGTTGAGGGCCGGATATTGTTCCAGATGGTCGTTCATGACTCCCTCACTAATATTCCCCGATACACATAAATCCACAAATAAGAGAGAGAGAGTGAAAAACATACATTATATTAACTAAAGTTCATTGGAAGTAAGAGGATACAAGAATTAGCAGAGTGCTTGATGTCTAAAAAATAATTTTATTTTGTAAACAAAATTGAAAACAACATAGCAGACCTAAATAATAATCAAAGTATAAATTGATTCGTTGATTTGTTTTAGTTAAAGACTGCTTAGTAGCCAAATACTGCTAATCAGCTATAAGAACTGCTCAAAAGCTAAAAACAACTTAGCAGCTTAGACTAATCAGCAGATTAAGACTTTATTAGCGGTTTAATACTGTTTAGAAGCTGAAGACTGTTTAGCGACTGAATACGCTTTAGCAGTCAAATAGTGTTTAACGCTTAAAGCTGTTTAGCAGTCGAATACTGTTTACCAGCTGAAGACATTTTAACAGTTTAAGACGGCCTACTAACTAAAACTGTTTAGCTGTTGAAACCTGCTAAACAACAAAAGACTGCTTATCGGCTGGTCTAGTCAACGGTTAAAGTCTGTTCAGGAGTAGAAATCTGTTCAACAGCTAAAGTCTGTTAATCAACTAAAACCTACTGAGTACCTAGCAAAACAAACCTTCTAACCTAGAGTCAGTCGACTAAATGTCCCTTAGCCAATTAAACTATTTCTTCTTTTAAGAATTTTCCGGGCCTGACGTCTCCAACTTCTAAGCTTACAAACTGAACTTTATCCAGAAATGCCAGTTATTAGAGTCAGTGAAGGAACTTAAAAAAACCGTCATGAGATTAACAAATTAAACAAGTCGGAGCAATATCTTTTGATCTTCGTCTATTCTGCATGTTTCTTTGAACTCCCCAAAAAGAATCTTAGCAGCCCAAATAAGAGACAGCTGGTTCATTGCATTTCCTACAAACTAACAACAATTACACGTCCAACAGCGAGCAATACAAGATGTAATTGAATCAATTGATGCTTTTATGCTGTGTCATTTTTTTTTCTTGAGATTGTTGATCTCTTCTCGTTAAGCTATTTCACCTTCTAGGACATACACCTTCAGGTCATTAGTTCGTTTTTATTTCTCACACAGTACCTCACGAATTTTTGACTATAAATATGGACATGATCGAGATGAAAATTCCCTTCAAAACGTCTCTCAGTTTTTTTTCTCTTGTTCCGCCTGCCTATATAGGAAAAGAATGATGATTCATTCAAGTACATTTGAATGCCCCACAATATGGTATTCTCTGGTGAGAAGCAAAATAAAAAAAATATATATAATTTTTTATGTAATGTCGCCTCCTCATTTAACTGCATTCAGTCATTAAAAGATCATACCGAAAGCAATTAATGAAGATCATTTAACTTTTTTTTTATTCTTCCACGTCTCATGTTTACCGCCTTTTTGTTTTGGTGTATATACCATCTTTAAAAGGCATAATGGACATTATTAATAAAATCATCGGCATCAGTGTATCTTGTTTAATTGAGAAATTATTAATTTAATCCCAATGATTTTCCTCCTTATTAAATTCATACAAATATCCATGATGACTTACATGGACCTGTGATACGCAGTTGGTATAGTTTTAAATCAACAGATAATCATTCTTCAGATGAATTCATCGACAATCAATCAATTTTGCAATAATTACCCTCCAATCAATGTGAGTTAAATTACATTTAAGTCTTTTAGCATTTTTTTTTAACTCATTCCACGGACATGCTACTCATTCTCTCGTGCAATAATCTCATTTAATACACAACCAGGCAAAAGTAATAAAATCTGTGAGATTATTCTTGGTGGAAAGAGAAGAAAAATAAATCAAAATAACAGATGAGATGAAAAATCCCTCACGCAATTTACAGTTTCATTAAAGAAATGTACCTGAATGCTAAACAATCTTCATGAGACGACCTTGCCGTTATTACCGACTTCTTTTCCATCATAAACATTCGCATTTTATATTCCCCCCTCCCTTTGGCGCTCGTCGTGATAACAAATTTAATGCGAGAGTGACAAATTTCCGGCACTTTTATAGCACTCTATCACCTCTCATATTATTTCATCTCACGATCTGCGGTCACATTCGCAAGTCACAACATTTGACAATCATACACGCAAATACTTCACTTAAAAAAATTTCGGCACTACTGTAATGCTTCCTGAATACAAAGTACGCTCATTGACAAATCAATTTCCTCCGCTATAGGTTTTTTTTTCGGCCATTGACAGTGTCACTCCCTCAGATTCGCACATTCCATACCTGCAGGAAGTTGCAGAGACATATTATTTGGAATTGTATGCAAAAATAATTTTTTTTTTATTAAATTGAATGTCAAAGTCATTTGAAATTACGAGTAAATTTATGAAAATATTTATGCTACACCTCAATAAAAAATATGCTACTAAAATATTTATTGAAACAGTTGTGCTGTAATATGCATAACGTCATTGACAGATGCTAATGTCAAAATTGTTATTTGACAACTGTTTTCCGGTATGTCATTTTGACAAGAAATTTCTATACCTATATTATACAGTTGTTATAACTGTTATAAAATGTATAACACATTTTTATTATAATTTACTTACAATTATAATACGAAAATTATAATATTTATTTTTTCTAACTTAAGAAATTTTTGTTTGTTAAAACTTTTTTTTTGTATAACTGTTATACAAATACTATCTTCAAAAATACAAGCTTTGCTTACTCCACTCTACCCTATTGCCATTTTCCTTATATATTTTTTGCTTTCTTTTATATCCTGTCAAACCTTCTAGAATCATATAATTGATATTTAATAAAAATTCAAAACTAATCTCTTACTAATCAATATTGGGGGCTTTCCAATTTTGCAAAAAAAAATACCGGAAGTTGGGGTATTTTAGCCTTCTGTGGCCTCTAAACCTCCGACATCAAATGCACATTTTGAGATGTGAATGAATCAGCATCAAATTTCCAAAATATATGCTAATTACCACGCAAAGAGGCAGCACAAAAAATCACCAAAAATAAACTGAGGGCGTGGGAAGTATATACGTCGATATTTGGATACAAATTCTATTCAACGCTCACCTCTCTTCAAAGCATAAGGCACACACCAATAGTGCAGTAAAAAATTAACTTTATAGCATTAATTCTACACATGAGAAGCATACGTTGAGATTTTTGCGATTAAATACAAAAATTTAACATTGTAAGACCTTTTTTTTCCTAAAAGCCCCAGAACAATCTTGCAAGATAATCTCATGTAGCAACATCGCAAGTACAATTTGTGTACATAATAAAATAGAGACACTTCCAACTGGGGAGTCAAAAGAAAATCACCTTTCGCCCGTCACTTTAATGTTCTCTAATAATAACGTTGAAGACCGCGTACCCGAGATAATAATATTATTTTGCAGCAGCAAACAAAACTAATTAAATTTTATCAATTGAATCAACATATATAGCAATATCACAGCGAGAGCAGCAGCAGCAGTTTACGAAAAAAAGAGAAATAATAAATAAAAAAAAATGTACGAACGATCGAGAAACAACGAACGACCTTGTGATGTGTCATGGAAGAAAAAAAAATTACAATTAAAGTCGTGTATAAGTCTTTTTTTTTCTACCATATATTACTTCTCTGAGTATCTCGCCTATATATCTCCAACTCCCGCTCTGGTGTATTCCATTTATTACCCACCATACGTATAGAGAGCTTACTTCTCTTACACGATGAGGTGGGTGTTTCTCTCAACCTGTCCATTATCAATAATTTCCTCACCCTGATTCAAAAAATTGATAAATTCGCCCTAGTACGTAAAAAAAAAACATGGAATAGCTTTAACCATCAATACGCGGAATCACATGATAATATTGCAATCACTGATTTTTTTATTTTTACCTCAACAATTTATACTATATACACAGCACACCTTATCAAGGATTGCGTGCTTAATACACCCCCAACAGTCCTTCTGGATTGAGGTCTCTCAAAAAGCATCGCATCATTTGCAAATTGAACCTTGACACTGTTTTTGGCGTACGATTCACATCGCGCGCTCGAGATGATGATTTAACACGCTAAAATGCGTTGTTTTTTTTGCAAACACAAAATATATATAGGTATATAATTCCGAGTTGAACGACATCGCACAATGATGTGGCCAAATTGTCGTCTGAGCATTTTTTTATGATCAATTTTTACCGATAAACCTTAACAGGCATTTAATGCATTTAGTTTTTATCTGTTATTTTTGAAATATTGGGCAAAAAACCCATAAAAATATCATCCTTGGGGAAATATGTATATAGCAGTTAATTTCTTAAAATGAAATTAAAGAAATTGCTGCTGTTTAAGACCAATCAATTTTACTAATTGTTTGGAGATAAGAAAAAAATTCTCATGATTTTTGAATTTCTTTTAAATTGAGTGTTTAACGTTTAGACAATTTTCCTAATGAACTAGTATTTTTTTAAATTTCTAATTCAAAAATTGATTAAAATGAATTTAATGTGATGAAAGCCTTTACTTAAGGTCGCTAAGACTATTCTTTAAAATTCTTTCATCTTATCCTCAAGATAAATCTCAACCAAAAAAAAAGAAATCTCTCTGTGCTGAATTACATAAATTAATAGATTTCCCTCAAATCCCAAATCTAAATTGAACTGCAAATTATAAAATCAGCCAGCTTCTGGAATGTGTTTGAGAAATTTGTATGATTTTGCAATGAAAAGAAACTAAATGGGGAATTTCCTGAAGCTGAGAAAATAGCGAAGACATCCAACATTTATGATGGAATTTCATTCTTTTTTCTTTTTGTTTTTCACAACAAACAGTATTGTATTGAAAAATTTGTAGAGCAAAATTGTCTCTTTGCGGAATCTCTTTTCAGTTTAGTTATTTGAAATTGTATCTTATTGTTGAAGAAAACATTTAACAACTCTTTTTAAATCATCATGTAAATGCGGAAAAAGGATTGAAGTGAGACAGGAGAAATGCACATCTGATGGAATCATTGCTGGCTGTGTTGGCTGGAGGCCGGTGAATTGAAAATGATGATGGTATTTCGTGTGAGGAGATGTTACTTTAAGCCACAATATTGTGTGGACTATGTGTGATGGTGAGGTGAATAAAAAAGACAGAAAGAGAGAGAGACTATTTTATATATACCCAGCGAATATGCATAGTATATGTTGTGAAGAAATGTGAGGTGACGTAAGTAGGTTTTGCGAACAATTTCCTCCAGCCACACGACTCTTGATGGTGGCTTTGCCACAAGAGTGTATATATCAAACAAGAGAGCAAATTCATTGAGGGCCTGGGATATGGGATATCACCGCGCTGCTTCTTTACCATCTCCTTCCCCATCATCAACATAGTTGCAACAACGTTGAGAAGGCCGTGCCGGAGAATGTGTGTGACTGACCCAAAGTTCGTATCTCTCTTCACCCAAGAAGCCAATCCATCGTGTTTTGCCTGTCTGCGGAGTATTCAATTTCAAGTATCACACTTCAATTGAAGTGGATTAATGGCATAATGGAAAAGGAAATTTCTAATCTTTTCGCTTAAATGCCATTTAGAATTTCCCCATGGCTATTTGCTCTTTTAGCTGTGATTCTTTCGAAGAAAAGAATAGCACAGCTTCTGTGTCCACTCTAAAACTCAAGGTCGTCGGATCGGGCTCAAACTTGGTATGAGCACGAATTAGGGTCCCCACATTCCAAAAAACGTATGCGCCGAAAAACTTTTCCGGCCGTCCGTCCGGCCGTCCGGCCGTAGTTTGGAGCTCAATTACAAGAGAACGGTAATAGATAGAGACTTGCGGTCAACGGCAAAGTTCAATTATCGACTGGAAGTCGTCCAACTATGATATCAAATTCAGCCCCCCACCCCTGCATCCGCCATTTTGAATTTTTTTCAATTTTGTTTTTGCTATATCTCAGCCTCTATTATAGCTAGAGGTCTGAAATTTTAATATGTTGTAGGGGCCCTTAAGACCTTTTCAACGATACTTCATTTCCAAAAATCGGACAAGCGGTTTAGCAAATATAGAGTTCTATCGTAAGTGGGCTATAACTCCTAAACCGCTTGACCGATTTGGACCAAACCGGTTTTGAATGAAAGATCTCAATGAGGTCTACAATTATCTATACATAGGAACTTTCAAAAGTTACCGCTAGAGGGCCTACAATCAAAAACAAAATTTTCGATGAGTTTTCGACCAGTTTTCGATTAATATCTCAAAAACTGGACGATAGATTTCGATTAAATTTTAGTATGTTATAGGTGATAGGCACACCTTTTAACCAAAAAAAAATAAAAAAAATTTATGTCGTGGTTTCAGAGATATAGACCAAAACAGGTTTCCATATGTACCGATTGTTGTAATATTGCCTTATATCGGCTTAACGGTACTTGATAAAGACTTTTCGATTGAAGTTTCATCAGGTATAGTGGGCATGACCTATCAGATTTTACTAATTTCAAAATTCAAAATGGCCGCCTTCTGTCATTTTGTTACATCAACAATTACTTTCATCTGTTCACATATATTTTAAACAAATTAATTGGCGCCCCGCGAAGCGGGGCGCCTTTTTTATACATAAAAAATATAAAAATATATAAACCTATAAATATACATATATAAGTACAATGATGGTCCAGCAGAGTAAAGGGAATGTACTGGTAAGTTTCACTTACGGGCTGTGATTCTTCCTTCAGATGACAGTCCAAGTGTGGTGAAAATTGAGGTGGACAAATTTTTAGGAATGGCTTTCTCACGCATCGAATCACAGCCAACGCGTGTAAATTCTGGGGAAAGGCTTACTCATGCGCGTTGGCTGTGATTCGTTGCGTGAGAAAGCCATTCCTAAAAATTTGTCCACCTCAATTTTCACCACACTTGGACTGTCATCTGAAGGAAGAATCACAGCCCGTAAGTGAAATTTCTTTCTACCATCATCACGAAACTTTATAAGTACAAAAACCCTGCAATTTCCTTGTGAGAATTCCTTCCCGGAAGTTATGATAAATGTATCAGAGATTATAATTTATTAATTTTTTTAGCTGTTTTACATGTTTATTAAATCTTTGAAATTAGTAAATAGTCCTGAATTTTCTTTATTTAAAAAAATACATGAGAATTAATCTTCAACATTTCCAGTAATTAAAGTATTATTTAACAAGAAAAGAAAAATAAATTAAGAAGATTAACATGAATAATTATTTTTAAAAAAAAGTTCAAACTACTTGATTCGAACCAGGGTCATTTGGGTTATAAGACATCAACGCTACATATTGCGCTAGAAATCTTCACATTTCAGAGTGCAACACTACTGTAGCAACTTAGTCATCTTAGCAAAATTTATTAAGGAAACGCTAAACCATCAAGGATATGTCAATAAAAACGAAGATTTATAGATCTAACACAAAGTCAAGTCAATCATAACGCGTCCAGTTATTAGAGTTGGTATACCACAACGCGGATGGGTCAGTTTATGCGTTGTAATTTAATTTGTGAGCAGAATTAGTAGGCAAAGTTGATTTTTTTTATGATATTCATCAATATGAAAGATAAAAATGCTCATATCTGAAGTTCTATAAGACCTACAGAAATTTCTTGACTAGTTTTGGAAAGGTCTTGAAACAAGCTATAAGTTGACATATATATCAGTAATTTTCAAGGTCACATCTAGAACAAAAATGGCGGATATTTGTTTGACCAAAACATTTTTTTGCACTTTTTGTCCTCATGGAATGGTTCTACAGGTTTCTGATGTTCTAGAAAGTTGTAGAGATTTGCAAAACCTTTAATTTAATACCAAGTTGAGCCAAATCGGACAAGCCGTTCAAGAGATATGGCTCTTAGAACTTTTCAAATTCAAGAATTTTTCAAATGGCTATATCTTCTAAACGGCGACATAGATTTTCTTCATTTTCGGACTGATAAAAGATATTAAGTCAGGCTACAACATATCAAAATTTAAAAGAAATCTATGATCGGGGTTCGAAGATATTGCCCCTTAAAGTTAGGCAATTTTTGTTTTTGTTTTTAGCGCCTCTTGTGGATGTTTTTGAAACTTTAAATGTTCTAAGCAGTTGTAGGGCTTCTCAATACCTTTCATTTGATACCAAGATGGTCAAAATCGGTCAAGCCGTTCTCAAGTTATATTGAAAAAACACTTTTTGCTTTAGACCGCCATATTTGCTAAACGGCTTGACCGATTTTCAAGTATGAATTGTTGGTGAAAACGTCTCACTAAGCCCTACATCATACTAAAATTTCAGATCTCTAGCTACAAGGGAACTGGTTGACGAAGTTTCAAAATGGCGGATGGCGGCCATCTTGGATTTCGAAAATGCGAAAAAAAGAAAATTTACACCCACATTTCTATAGAAAACTTCAAACCGGAAGTCTCTATCTGTTACCATTCTCGACTTATAAGGCAAAGTATGGCGCACCGGCCGGCAGGCCGGCCGGCCGGATCAAAAATTTTCCACCACCATTTTCGTAATGTGGGATGTCCAAAACGTGCTTATACCAAGTTTGAGCCCGATCCGAGGTGGTCGGTTTTTCCGACGATTACAATACTTGGTATGCCACGATTGTGGTATACCAACTAATAAAATATCGTTCCATCATATCTGTATCTTATATCAATGTTAGACGTCTTACACACCCCAAAACTCTTTTAGATTCAACTCAAATGATATTTACCTTTCAATTTTATTTATTTTCCCATTGCAAATTGTATCATTCGACAATTTTCACTGAGAAAGCAAAAATCTCAAGTTTAGTATGACAAATTGTTCTCTCTGTTGCATCCAAGTCTCTTACATACAGCACTCCCTGCAACTTTCCTTCCCATATTTTTGCACACGACAACCGGGGTGTTTGCATGCAAAATTCCCATTCTCAAGAGAGACAAATAATAAACAATATTGCCATAACTATTAATGTGATGTTATTAAAAAGTCAAGAAACTGCAACACTGTATACATCTCTTGATTTGAGATTTCAATGCAAAATGCTACAGTCACACAGCAATATCATCATTTACAGAAATGGAAATATGATCGTGTTGTAAGCGTCTGTTTTTGTTTGCTTCATCTCTAAACAATTTGATGGAATTTTATATGCCTGAGAGAGATGTGCGGTGGATGTTGCCAACGGTCTCGTGCATCAAAAATCAACCTCATAGCGACAGTTTGTGGATTACAAATAAAAATTCTTCATCACACTTGACCATAGCTGTGTGGAACTAAAGAAAACAACAGCTAAAAAAGCTTTATGGAAAAAAAGGAGATAAATCAGTGAAGACGTGTTGTAGGTAGATTGGCATGCGCGACATGCAATCATTGGAATTATGCTACATGCTTCTTTATTTGCATATTAAAAAATTCGCTTTTTTTTTTCATCTCTTTTCCACCACATGACAGTGATGCGATGGAGGTGAATAAAAAAAGAGTCCGCTAAAAGAGATCTATTATGCCCCCCAACTTCATTCCATACCTCATCATTCTTGTCAGATGACATGTTTCATGGGATGGCAGCTGATGTACGTTGTTGTTATACTAAAGTGATGCAATTAAGAGGTATTTTTTCCACCTTTATATAGTAGTTGGAAAAAGAAAAATCCCTTTTGGCATCAACAATGCCAAGAATCTTCCTCCACACGCAATTTATCAGGGAATTGTGTGTCATTTGTATTGGATTCACGAAAAATACCTTTGATGCAGCAATTTAGAGATTGCCAAAGAGGGAGAATAAAACTATCTTCACCAAGACTATATAGCTTTCCCATTGATTAATTGAATAATTGTTATTTTTGCCTCTCTTTTATCAAATTTCATCATCGCACAATAAATTGCTATTCGGTGTCTTGTATGAGAGAATTTCCGTGCGCGGGCTTCTTTTACAACAGAAGAAGAAGCACAAAGTGTTGGAGTTGGGTACTTTATCATCACAAAAACTTGCTTTGATGCACTCTAGAGGAGTTGGCTGTTGTGGGTAAAAAAGAAAGATGTGGAAGTGTCTTTGAGATGGAGAGAATCATCATTGTGCATAGCACCTTATGTGAGAAAATCACCTGGTTCATATATACGCGAAGCGACAAATCCGCCAAAACGTGAGAAATTCTCTACAAGCACAATAAATATTCACCGTTTCAGCAGTGGCACACTGAATGTCATCATCTTCCTCTTTAGCATCATCTCCTCCTGGGTGCGCGCTTTCTATACAATCTCTCGCGATTCCCTCTCACTTTATGGATAGAACCCAAGCGCTCTCTTAGTTTGTGGTGCGATAAACTTTGGCCAAATGATGATCATTCTACCCGTCTTATCCGAGAGCGTCTCAACATGGCACAATTGATGGTTTCTTGCACATTTCCTCAACCATTGCCAACCATCAACACGTTCCGGGTGTCTTGCAGTGGCACAAAACACTCGCACTGGGCGACGATGCAGTCAATCAGAGTTTAGAATCATCCCAACTCATTTACTTAACGGTCTCTACCCGTGCTATAAGCGCACTATTGGTGCAGAAGAAATACAATGTCCACATCCAAAGAAACATAAGATTGAAGCGCCAGGTCGTGTTAAGTGCTTTATGACACTCTCTACCCACTGTACCTCGTCGCTTTTTTTTCCTCCTCCCAAGTCCATCTTCAACTCTTTTTCCAAACGCGCGTGCAAAGATCCCACTCTCTGCAAAATGCCAAAGCAACAAATTGTAGGTGCGCGAGAAAAATTGACTTGAAGTGTGAAGAAAATTCTCTGCAATTCCTCGTTTTTCTTTTGCGCGCAAGATCTTTATGGTAATTGACTTCTTCCACCTTCAATTTTTTTTCTTCACTTTAGCCACATCTAAACATCTACACACCAACAAACATCTCACCGAAAAAGTCTATTCTTTGCGGTCCATCTCCTTCACTTCCTTCATCTTGGTAATACACATTAGACTCCGCATATCAACAATACCCCCATGCGCACCACTCAAGGAGCAATTGAACTTTTTGAGAAGATCTCTTAGGAGGGAACCTCTTCACTTGACCTCCACCATCATCACGATCATGTTTCGTTTACACGGGAAGGAAAGAGACATGCAGTGAAGTTGAAGAAAAAAAATTCATCGGACGAGGCAATTTAGCATAGTCCAGGGAAAATTAACACTCCATATCCCATACACAGTGGGTGTATTGTAATGTTGAAATTGCAGTGCAAATTTTTCGAAGGTCTCCCGGCACTGTTATAAAATCTGCAAGAAGTGTCGGTGTCCGTGAGAATTGTTGAGATAACTGAGTGACTTGCTTTCATGCCAATTGGAAGTCGTTGTCGTCGTTTTTTTTTTCACTGGAATTTTTGCGCACATTGTATTCAAGAAGTTCTTCTCCGTATAATCTTTTTGAACAATTGTACCAGCTATACTGACAGTTCCATGTTGAGTTGAAGAAACCTTGCTTAATTTGTGGCTTCTTTTTTTCTTTCTTTTTAATTTTATACCGTTCATTAAGTTTTGTAGCGTCCTTCCTATGTAAACTTTCTAAGGATTTCATTTTTTTTGTTCAAACTAAAATCAATGAAAAATTGAATGGTGAAATAGACGTTTTTTTTACACGAGAAATCTAATCTAAACCAACAGATAAACCCCTGTACTTCAAAAACTACGCCTCATAGAACAACACGGTGTTGATTGTTCTTCATAAAGATTTCGGATAATCTCCTTATCAAAGCATTTCCAGGTGAGTTTGAGATTAGAAAATGAGGTTTTTCTAATCAGTTCTTATCCGGAAAATTTCACATTTAATCTTTTCTTTAAAGTAAAAATCTCCCAACGAACTCCAGCGTGAGCTTTTGTGAAAATTTTCCCAGCAACATTCATTACGTAATAAAATGCATTTAATTTGTAAAGTATATACTAATTTTCCAAAGACCCCGTTATCTAGAGTGATCCTAATTTATCCAACAAAAGCCCATCTGTGTGGGGGAAAATATAGTAAAGTATTGAAGAATTCCCCATGAGAAATGCCGAGTCTGCAATGACCGGAAAGAACTCTACCCACTTTATCATAATTTACAAGGCACGATTTCCCATAAGAATGCACAAGATGATGGAGAAGAAAAAAAATCGACAAACTGTTGTTTAACAAGCAATGTGAGAAAATTAACAAATTTCTATTCTGTAATTTTAACCTTCAAGAAATATCTGTATTTTTGCGTTCAGATGAATTTTTTCTCCATCATATATAGCGAATTTCTTAGACATTTCTTGCGATGTCAAGTCCCCAAGCCTCACACGTCTCGCCTTTCATCTTTTGTCTCATTGGAATCTTGCAAGACAACATTTTGCAGAATTGAAAGAAAACAAAAATTTGCACCATCCACCACACCTCCTTGTCCCTCCTTGAAGCTGAACCAACAACAACGCCAGACAACGTCGCATACCCAATGAAGTTTTGACCACAAAAATATATACAGAGGATACCAAATTATTTGGATCACTTCTGAGAAAACAGAATAAATCTTTATTTTATTCCCTGGCATCTCTTTTAGGTTTTTCATTCTAATTTGAAATGTGATTCTCACTGTCAAGGAGACAAGCCCCAGAGAGACCCAACGATTGCAGATTGTGCTTCATTCTCACATTCTTTCATGGTTTTCTTCCAACCAACTTCATTCATACTCACAGTTTGTTTATGAAAGTATTGCACGAACTTTTGGTAAAGGGAGAGAGCTAGAATTTTTAAAGAAAACATCAAGACTAATTTGTTGAAAAGCGTGATTTTTTTTTAAAGATTTCCCAGAAAACCACGAAGCTTTCAAAATTATTTTTTTGGAAAATATGCTAAGTCTTAAATCAAATTCATTGAAAAGCATTCTCTTACATTTTTTTCATTTAATTGTTTGCACATAAAGTCCTTTCTCAAACAGACTGTACAACATTGTATTGAATGAGGAAAATTCCGCGGAACTGTCGAGGAGTTTTGTAATGAAGATGCGAGAAATATGAAGACGCAGAATGGTGGCAATTAAGAGGGCATCGTGTAATAATAAAAAAAACGATACCCGAAACAAATGCTGAGGAATGATTTCAATAAAATAAATATCCGGAGTGAAATTTGCTATAAATATAATTAAAAAGAATTAAAACCAGACGTATCATTAAATCGAAAGCATTCTCTGCAATTTCGTTTATTATTTTTTTCTTCTTTGGCAAAATGAAGAATTTTTTGTGCGTGTTATTCCATCATCCACTGGGAAACCTTCAATATTTTGATCGATAAACGAGAAATTGAACCCACCCAGTGATGGTGTCCAGATTCCGCGTCAGCTCAACTTAATGTGTTGTTAAACATTTTTATTCTCTCCGCACCATCCACTGGATTCACCCCTCCTTACATCCTGGCATTCCTCATCTCTCCAACTTGCTCTCTTCCCATAAGATTGTTTTTTGTTGTTGTTCTCTGTATTCCAATGCCGGCATCTCTCTCGCATATTCGCCAATCCACAAATTAATTCTGGACGCGCTTGGTCTTCATGTTGCTGGCGGAGGCAAATGACCTGGGCATCGCGGTCGTCACATCTCTCCGACCATACACACTTTTTTGTGCGCGCGCGCACACACACTGCCCTCGAGCTCTTTTGCAAAAATTCTTTTACTTTGCCCCACACACCAAAAGCTCCCCACATTTGCCAATCGTGCAAATGAAGTTGATTTTGAGGAGACTCAATCAACATCCCTATACCTGCTTTCCTTGCTGTAGCTTTTTAATTCCCTGCATAAAGCATCTTCATATATACGGAAATAACGTTCCGCATTGCCCAAGGAGAGGGTTTTATGGTAATTGCTGTGGACAGAGGAAATTGCCCAGGGAACAAGTCTCCCGAAAAAAGACAAAACAACAACAAAAAAGTGAACACACTGAGAGATCCCCAGTCAGGTCAAAAGAGGTGCCGGCACACCGTGAGACAGACCCATTACACTTGGGGACAGTAGGGAAAAGTGAAAGATTGAGAAAGAATTCCCGGAGGACCACACTCAAACCTCTGATTTAAAATGTCACTATTAATCTTGTCTCTTTCCACCTCTTACTGTGCCTTTCGGAGACGCTCCTCGCTGGACACACCGTACACCTATAGCCTGGCCAGCTATATAGTTTAAAGTGAAGCAAGAAGGAGAACCCATAAAAAAAGAAGACACCCATCGATGAAGAACAAGAAATTAACAAGAAACGAGGAAGACAAAAAAATTGTACCACTTGATCATAAAACTCTGGCCATTTCCATACACTAACTCACCTCTTTATATGGGCATGTATGAAGGTGAAGATGTTGCGGGATAAAAGCTCACAGAATGGGCTACCAGTTGCTGCTAAATTTTTATTTCTTTGAATTTTAATTTTCGTTTTTTTTTTTAATTTCCAGTATAGATCTAAATGATTATTCATTTAAATTCGCAGGCAAAGTCGTTAAAATCAGTAAAGTTCTTCGTTCTAATCAGTAAAATATTTCAATTGTTTTTGTTTAATCATATTTGTTTGAGTAATCTAAAAACTTTCGTTTAAATCAGTAAGATTTATCAATAAATTCAGTTGCAATCTTCGTTAAGAATAGTAAGAAAATTATTCGTTGAAATCAGTAATAAGATTATTCGTTAAGATCAGTAAAAATCATAATTTAGAATAATAAAATTTATCGTTCAAATCAGTAAGATCTATCATTAAACTCAAATAAAACCTTCGTTTATATCAGTAAGAAAGCTGTTCGTTAAAATCATTAAAAACCTTCATTGTAATCAATTATAAACTTATTGAAAATCAAAATGAATAACTTTCGTTACATATAAATTTTCGTTCAGATCAGTAAGATCTATTATTAAAAATTAAAATCTTCGTTCAGATCAGTAAGACTTTTCGTTGAGATCAGTAAAAAAAACCTGCATTGTAGTCAACAAAACAACTTATTATAAAATTGCCAAAGAACTTTCGTCGTATATAAACTTTCGTTCAGATCAGTAACAGAAGTCATTCACATCATAAAAAATCCTCATTCTAATCAATGTCGGTAAGCTCTGTGAGATAATCCAGCAAAGAAGAGTGAATTTTGTCACGAAGAATCTAATATAATTTATCTTCAAAAACTCCCATAAAGTCCATAAAATTCTTTTTAGGAACCATCTTTTAGAATCAACCGAAACGAACTTTAAAAAAAAAAAAGAGAGTAATAAATTCTTTTCTAATTTACGAGACGACTCTACAATTAACTCCACGAATGTATCTTACTAATTTTACACAAACTTGCATAAATTTCCTAGAACCCTTCTCTCCATCCGTTGATCGTGTTCACAAGATATAATCGTCTTAAGTGAATAATTTACTCTCGGACTGAATTTTATGGTCACATTTTCGCATTGTCACCAATTGTTGTCTCTGCGGTGATCGCGCTTAATGAAAATTGATTTGAAATATAAATCTCAGAGGCAACTTTAGCAAACTTTTACTGCACACCACGTGAGTGATTTATTGAACTCTTTTTCATCTTCTCTTTTTTTTCTTTCATCAAGAATATGGACAAAAGGGAGTAATATTCTTAAAAAGCCACGTCTTTTTTTTTCATTCAACTCTTTCATTTCTCAAAAGCACTCTCGGCAATAAAACTCATTATCACACAATGCTAATGAGGATTGAGAGGCATGAAAACCACGGAATTTCACCTTTCAGTTCGCGCGACTTTTTTTTTTATGATATCCTTCGGTATATGGAGAAGTATTTAATGGGCGAGAACTTTCCATGCTGCGGAATGTTTCGCATGGATTTTTTTCCGCACGCATTTCCCCAACTAAAATTAAATTTATAAATGTTGGCAAAAAATGTGTATACGAAACATTTCGACAAATTCCACTTAAATTATCGCACACCACAATTACCCTTTCGTGGTGTTTGTGTGCAAAAGTAACTTGCTGATTCTTCATCAACATGAAAAAGAAGAAAAAAAAACTTCAACCACTTGTAAGGAAACTTGCGAGATTTTTGTCTCTCTTGATCAATTAATTCTCCATGCCCAAAAAATATTTCAAACTTATATTCTTCCATCGTTCTTAAGACAAAATTTATTAGTGTACTCCTAGCGAGGCATTCTTCCGAACCATATTTTTTTTCGAAGAGTTCAAATCTCAAGATAAATTCAATTAATCATGGTAAAATGTGAAATAAAACATTTTATAAAATACATTTTTTAGAACAACATTAGATATGCACAAAAATGGAATGTTTTACAATTAAAATTCCACCGAGAAGGCGCTCAAATGGAAAATTCCAATAAGGCAGGGTTCACAATCTCATGATGGGGGGTGTCTTTTGCTCCTCTTTTGGTTCTTTTCGTTCTTTTCCGCATCAGAATTTTTAATGTGCCCCCTCTTATCTTTTGATGGCTTTGTAAAGAGCATTTTTATCAATTAATTACTCCATTTTATGTGATTTTTTTTCCAACAACACAGAATCAAAGTTAAAAATTATCACTAGGTGGCATTAGTTGTCGAAACATGCAATTAAATAATGTCGTTGTGTAGGAAGTTAAAAAAATAAAATACAATTCCAAGTCATTTGATTAATTTAAATTTAAAACGATAAGTCAATCATAACGCGTCCAGTTATTAGAGTTGGTATACCACAACGCGGATGGGTCAGTCTATGCGTTGTAATTTAATTTGTAAGTAGTATTAGTACACAGAAAATAAAAGTTCGTAGCATTGTTCGTCAAATTTCTTGAAAGGTTCGTAACTCCAATGCTTTTACATGGGAAAATTTACCTCCATGTTCGTAAAATGGGGTCTCACTCCCAGGGAGGTTAACCCCATTATACGAACCTGGAGGTGAATTTTCCCATGTAAAAGCATTGGAGTTACGAACCTTTCAAGAAATTTGACGAACAATGCTACGAACTTTTATTTTCTGTGTAGTAAACCGACGAAAAAACCGAAAAAACCCGGAAAACTGAATTAGATCAATCACGTCGGTAAAAACAATCAATTAGTAGTAAAAGTCGATTTTTTTGTAAAATTTAGCAATTTGACAGATTAAAATGCTTATATCTTAAGTCCTATTAGACCTACAGAAATTTCTTGACTAGTTCTAGAAAGGTATTGAAATAAACTATAATTTAATATATATCTCAATTATTTTCAAGGTCACCTCCAGAACACAAAATGGTGGATTTTTGTTTTCCTAAAACAGTTTTTGGTAATTTTTTGCCCTAAAGGAATGGTTTTAGAAGTTTCTGATGTTCTAGAAAGTTGTAGAGTTTTGCAAAACCTTTAATTTGATACTAAGATGAGCAAAATCGGTCAAGTAGTTCAGGAGATATGGCTCATAGAACTTTTCAAATTCAAGAATTTTTCAAATGACTATATCTTTTAAACGGCGACATAGATTTTCTTCATTTTTGGACTGGTGCAAGATTATTAGTCCTGCTACAACATATCAAAAATTCAAGGAAATCGATGATGGGGATTCGGAGATATTGCCTCTTAAAGTTAGGCAATTTTTGTTTTTGTATTTAGCGCCTCTTGCGGATGTTTTTGGAACTTGAAATGTTCTAGACAGTTGTAGGGCTTCGTAATACCTTTCATTTGATACCAAGACGGTTAAAATCGGTCAAGCCGTTCTCGAGATATATCGAAAAAACACTTTTTGCTTTAGGCCGCCATATTTGCTAAAGCGCTTGACCGATCGTCAAGTATGAATTGTTGATGAAAACGTCTCACTGAGCACTAAAACATACTAAAATTTCAGACCTCTAACTATAAGGGAAGTGGTTAACGGTATTTCAAAATGGCGGACGGCGGCCATCTTGGATTTTGAAAATGCGAAAAAATGAAATTTTACACCCACATTTCTATAGAAAACCTCAAACCGGAAGTCTCTATCTATTGCCGTTCTCGAGCTATAAGACAAAGTTTAGCGCACCGGCCGGCCGGCAGGCCGGCCGGCGGGCCGGCCGGATCAAAAATTTTCCACCACCATTTTCGTAATGTGGGATGTCTAAAACGTGCTCATACCAAGTTTGAGCCCGATCTGAGGTGGTCGGTTTTTCGGACGATTACAATACTTGGTATATGCCACGATTGTGGTATACCAACTAATAATCATTTTTGAAAGAAAATTCATTAAAATCTTTCGTATTTTTAGAAAAGAAATATTGTTTTCTTTTACCAAACTAGCGACATCTATTGATAAAATAGTTTTTATTAAAAAGTAATCAAGAATTGTAGACATTAATAAAGTAGAATAAAGTGATTTTAAAAATCAAGCAGAAAAATACTTTGGGGCTTAAGAGATGTCTTAATCTGTGATTTAAATATCTCAACAGATGGCGTTTTTCGGTATTTTCTAAAACAATAATCCCAACAGATAGAATTTCCTAAATTATAACTGTGCTATTGTAAGTATTACAAAACATATTAAAATATGAAAGAAGGAGGTATAATTCATAAATTATTTTATGCTCATGTCATTACATTATGCCATTAGTTTACATAGACAACTAGCTCCATCTCATGATAAGCCGTATTTCGTGCACAACGTCATCCGTGTAAAATTAGAAAATTAGAATTAATCACAAATCAGAGCATTTCTCTAATACAATCTTGAGCTTTTAAGCATAACGAGCATAACTTTTCAATCCCATATTTGTCCATACATCAAAAATCCATAACGAATTACTTTTATCACTGATTTAGACACCCGCCTTGACAGACATTAAGAAGTTTCTCGTTGTGACCATAAAAATCCCCCCAAAAAGTCTAACACAATTTTTCATTACATATCCCCATCACTTTACATTTTTCTCAACACTTGGCTACAACATTTTCCCATTGAGCGATAAGAAGACATGACACGTTTTTATCTATCTCCCACTCCGTTTTTTTTTTCTTCTTCTCTACCTCAACACCACCAAATCTGTGCGCCTTCCTTTACCACCTTGAGTGTACTTTAAACAAATCTGACAAGGGGATTAGTGGGTACGTTTTTTTTTTTAAATAAAAAAAAGCAAAGAAACGCACACAGTGCTGAAAATTCTTCTGTGATTTTTCCTTTGCGGTTAACTTTGCGCAATCGCATTTAATTGATTTCCATCGAGAGTTGCGGTGCTAAAATTTTGTCTTGTGAAGTTTTTTTTCTTTTCATTCTTCAGCACACCTCTTCTGGTGACCCCCAAATTGACACACAAGAATATCTCTCTTGGAAACTACCTTCACGGATACAATGGTAAAAATATATGTATAGCAAACAATTTGAAAAGCAAGAAAAAAAATGATTTGGAAGGGAGGCACAAAAAGTTAATCAACTTTTATCATTCAAGTGTACGTGATGGAAGAATTTCGGGTACAAAGGCAAATAGTAATTAGATTTGCGTAATACATAAAAATGTTGCTTTTATGCGTTATCACAGCACACGCAAAACCCTTATCAGCCACGTATGACACTCCAAACTCAAGCAACATGACACTAACATACCATGACCTAATAAATGGTGTAGCTCACAAATGTCTTTCACATTTTCCACATTTGATTCTTATCCCGGAAAAACTAAAAATCATATTTGAGTCATAGCTCATTGAAAATTAATAAAATGATTATTTTAAGTATGATAATATCTTTTTTTTTGTACCTTTCCCCTCGTCTTGCGGCAGAAAGCTCTCTTTTTGTCCATCATACCGCCTTATCAGAAGGTCACGCTGTCAATATTTCAAGTTGTGGGCTTGAACTTCTCTTCTCACACTTTATGCCTTTCACAAACCCAATGCCGATTGCAAAATATTTGTCAAACATTGTGGATTTTTTTTTTGCAATTCTCATGTTGATTTTATACAAGTCAGCAATTTACATTTTGTACCGGAAAGCACTCGAAAAAATTTCGTATTGGTCTGAGTTGATTGATCGATGCAATCAGCAAACTCATTACCACCACTTGGCTTATCAGCTTCTTATGCGTGTAGATTTTATTATTTCGTCAGATCCCAGAAATCAACCATATTTAGCTTGAATTTTATTTTATTTATTCTACAACAAACAACCAGTTGGGAAGCTGTCAGCGCTAAAAGGTTAATTCAATCTGCCTCTATACTAGTATAGAGAAGGATTAATTAAAAAAGCAATTTTATGCAAATCCGCAAAATGCATCGAAAGATAAGTTTATTTGTAAATTTTTATAAAATACTCAACAAATAAGAATGTTTCACAAGCGCCAATGT
The DNA here is from genome assembly GCF_024334085.1 of Lutzomyia longipalpis. Classification (NCBI taxonomy): domain Eukaryota; kingdom Metazoa; phylum Arthropoda; class Insecta; order Diptera; family Psychodidae; genus Lutzomyia; species Lutzomyia longipalpis. The sequence goes on from NC_074708.1 coordinate 18,271,300, forward strand.
GAGCTTTTATGGAATCTCAAGTCTAGACATTGAGACATTTTAAAAAGTAAATCAGACGTTAAATAAACATTCGGGTACCTGTTGCTTCTAAGGAGCAATCGCACAAACCCAGTTCCGAGCCCAGACGAGAAAGAAGAAGGGTGGAGTTTTCTTCGAAGAAATCAATATATGATAACACGGGTGAGAAGGGATTTGCTTCTTCAAACAATCTTTAGGTAGGTTGTGGTTTTGAAATTTTGATAAATTGATTTATTAGTTCAAAGGAGCCAAAGGAAAAACCTACCTGAATTTTCTTCATTCTTGCAATATTAGTCTCCATTTTTATTTTCTTTTTTTTAATTAATTAAGTACTAGTCTCAGGCTTCAATAATCTGAATCTATTTTATGCTCATTCATTTCCTTAACACCTTAAATAAGTTTTTTTTTGTTTGAACCAAAATTTCTTACACCGTTATTACGCAAGCAGAATAAGAATAAAAAGTATAAAAAATAGTTTTAAAAAAATATATTTTCAATCCTTGTCAATAAATTGGAAGAAATGTTTTTCTAAAGATTTTTTAAATATTTTTTTCTAATTAAGGATTATTACAAATCATTCTGGTATACCTTGACGTATTAAAAAAGGTTTTTTTTTACTTAATTCTATTTATAAAGGTGTATAAGAAAACGAATTTTTAACTGTTCAAAATAAAAAAAAATATAACAATTTTTTTGTTACTAGAATAAAATATTGTTAGAAAGATTTTATTAAATAAAAAAAATGATTTTCAAAGATTTTTTTATAAATCTTTTTTTTGTTAAAAATTCCTCAAAAATTCTTAATAAGGAGTTGGATTCTGTCAAAAATCTTTTTATTCTTTTCAAAGAATTTGACAGTTGTAAGATATTAAAAGTTGTTGCTTTTAACACTTAATTGATGAGTTTAAAATTAAAAACAAAATATAGGTACCCTATCCCAAAAAACTTTCAGAAATAATTTAAAATATTTCTGATTTTTCATTAAAAAAAACATGATTATTAGAAAACAATAAATATCGAAATCTTTTAAATGTTTTTAACAGAACTGTTTAGAATCTTACAATTTAGGAATTGTTAGAAAAAAAAGTTCTTAGCAGAATTAATTCAAAATTAAAGTTTGATTTTTTTTATAGACGTTAGAGGTATTATACAATTTATTTGAGAAATTCTTTAAGAAGAGAAAATGATTTTTAACTTTTTTTTAGCCACTCTCGTAAAAAAAAATAAAAAAAATGATAAAAAGGAGTTTATTAATTTTTAGACTCTTATTACATTGAAAGTACAATACATTTTAAAAAAATACAAAAGACATTGTAGAAAGTATCATGAATATTTTTAAAAAAAACCGATTCACCAATTCTACCCAGTCAGGCTTAACGAATACTGCCTGATAAGCCTGATAAGATTGCTCAGAAATGAAAAATCCAGGCATTGGTATTTTCAACATCCTTTTAAAAAAAATTATTAAAAGAACTTTCTAGAATTTTTTTATATCATTTCTGATTCATTTTTGACTAATAAAAAAAAAATTAAGAAAGTCCCAAAAATTATTTTAAAAAAAAATCAATAATTATTGTTTAAGAAATGGTTATTTTCGAATTACTTCTTATCACAAAGCTGAATAACTTTAAGAAATGAAGTGAATAAAAAACAAAACAGCAAAATTCTGATAAAGAGTTTTGGCTGAAGATTTCCCCAACATACTGAGAGGCTGGGGATGACAAATTGGGTATTTTGGAAGTGCTGGAGAGATTTTTTTTTTCTGTGTAACTAAATTTAACTTTCTTAATCACCACACAACAGACAATGATGATTAACCATCGACAAGGGCAAGAGAGAGAGCTCTCCATTGGGATTGTCGTCATAGACATGAGAGCAAATAATAGGCGAAGCGATCTCTCTGTCCAGGAAGCACAAACACTGTCTGGAGTAAGTCAGGAAAATCCCAGGGAATTACGTGAAAATTTGTATTATAAGAGAAGGAACACTCACCTGGCAAAGGGAGTCTTCTCCACATCGTAGATTTCATCAATGTGCTCATTTACAATGAGTCCCTGGAGGCGCTCCTCTGTGACTTCCAACCATCCATCCCCGACATGCCGGATTCCATCGGAAATTTGCATCTTGGTCACTTTTTTGTTTGTAAGTTTCTTCGCTTCTTCTTCTTTTCTTGTTATTCTCAAAATGTTCCTTCAACACACAACCAGGTGCTTTTCTTCCCGATGGCCACGGGAAGGGCACGAACGGGGGCTGCCTTCTGTGGCTCTTTCCGGATGCCTTCGGAGAATGTTGGTGTGAAAGAGAGAGAGCGCAACTTTGACACCACTTCACGAGAAAAACTCTTCCAGAGTGCTGTGGAAAGAAGCAGCTGCCTGCTATGTTTTCCCCAAAAAAACACACAAAATCCAAAAGAATGCCGAATGTGGCACACACAGTCCCTTCCTTGAGTGTCCTGTGGCACTTTAGTGGGGTTCTTGGGGCAAATATCGGCGACAAATATTGAATTATTACAATCAATCTCACACCACGCCCGCCCGAATATTTGAAAATTCGCTGCGCTAGCAAAATACAACACAACTTCACTCCGTCGCGTCCAATGATTGACTGACTCCGCGATGAAAATGACTGAAATGATGACAATCATTCTGCACCCAGCATTAGGGGGTGCCAAAAGCTGCGATAGAAACGGAAAAAAATCAAATTTTAAATGACTGTTTCTTTCATTGGGATGCCCCAAAAAGATCCCCATCACCTGATTTTGCATTAGATTGACCAAGATTTGCCTCTTCAATGTGAAAAAGATACAAGATACGCAATGAGTTAAGTGAAAGTGAAATGGAATATCACTTTTCTTCTCCTTTTTTCACATAAAAATCCTATCTTGTGTTTCATTTTGATGATTTTCTCTTATTTTTAAAAGATTTTTAAATGTCTTCTATTTTAAAAGATGACTTAGGATTTTTTTTAATTTTTCTTGAGTACCTCGTGTTCTGTAAGAGTTTAAATATGAAAATAAACAGAAACAATTTGGAAAAGTAATTTTTACAGTTAATAAATGTTTTAAATTATTTTTAATTGCTTAAAAAAAAATTTTAATTTTTAATAGTTTTGAAAATCAATTTTTTTATGCTGACCAAACTGTCGAAATGTCCTTAAAGGGTTAAAAAAAAATCTTATTTTCAACAAACAAATAATAATCTTCAAGAAAATTAATAATCTTTGATGAAAAACCACAGAAAAAATAAAAACAACAATCAGTTTCATTATATCGGAATTTATTCTTCGTCTTTCACAAAATTAAATCCTTTTAACAAAAAAAAATCTGTACACAAAAAATCATCATTCTCATAAAGTTTTTATGCGATTCGTCAAAAGAACATTTTCTTTTAATTTATTTTTTCTTTTATCTCTATACTGGCTCTAAAAGTAGCAAAAATCGCGAAAGGAATGTGATTAGAATTTCTCAATTATTCGTCATATTTTCTACATAATATTTATATATATTTTATAAACACTCTAGCTAACATTTTTTCTTTATTATTTATTTTATAGTTCCTTTAGTATTTTTTTTCTTTAATTCATTTAACTTGACTAGATTTACTGCGTGTTTCGTGTATTTACTTTCTTTCAACATTTTTTTTCAGAGCTTTGAAGTGAGTTTACAACGTTTACAAAAAGTTTTTCTTTATTTTGCTTATTTTATGGTTTTCTTGCTTTTCATTTTTTTCCTCTTCTTCTCATTTTAATAAGGCCAATCAGTGGAAATAGAAATTTATTTTTGATTTTTTTTCATCTTATTTCGAATCAAAATTATTTTTCTTTATGCAAAGTTGCTTTAAAAAGTTTTTTTCAGGAGAAAAATCTCATAAAGTTTCTCTTATTTTTAAGAGATCGCACATCCCATGCAAAAGAAATCATTTCAAGATTTTTTATAATGATTTTAAAAAAAATTGTCTACGTAACAATTCAGCTTTGAGAGGCAGCTCTCTCTCTCTCTACTCAATGCCAAATGTATTGGTCTCCTCAACAGCCAGGAGGAGCTTCTCGTGGAGGATTTCGGGTGTGGGATAGGGTGGCAAGTCGAGGCGATTGAAGCACGTGTGCGCTCGAGGCAGTGCAATGGGTTTCCCCCATTTCTCAATACAGAACCTCCTGGGTCCCGTGGACCCTCTGAGGGCTGAGAATCCATCGTAGGGAATACTCGAGGTCCCCGTGACAAACTGCAGCAGTCTCAGTCGTTGCTCATTTGTGAATTTTTCAATAACCTAAATTTTAGAAGAAAATCATTTTTTTTGTCTCTTAAATTAAGAAATTCACGTAAAAAAAAAGAAAAATTGATAACAAACCTGCCAGAACCAGATGATCACCTGGTGATTGTCGTGATACCCACTTCGGTACTCCGTATTCACCCTCCAGTCTGCAATATCAATCTCCGCTGTGCCAGCAATCACGAGCTCCAGTTCTCGTGCATCAAAGACAGACACAAGCCTCGGATCGACCACCTCGTAGAATCCCTTCACGAGAGACTCAGTCTGCTCCTGAACACCCCGTTCAAGGCGCCACTTGACCATCCTCTCGAGATACTCCTTTTTATTCTTCTCATTCACCCCCATATTCTTCCCACCCGGCTTCAGTTCACGCTCCACCACACGCCCCAGCAGCTCCTCCGTCACACAAAACGTCAACCCCAAGCTACTTCCGGACCCAATATCATTGTCCCGAATCCACTGGAGTGACTGATGGAACTCACTGTCGAGCGATTCGAGATCACTCAGTGCCACCGGTAGCCGTAGGAGGGCCTTGTAGAAGGGGCGCGTGAAGAAAGCATCCAGGAGGTACTGATGCACCAGCGCCAACCCGAGGACGCGTCCACTGAAGCGGAACCAATCGTGGGAATTATCCACAAAGGCCGACAGTGGGGACACTTGGACGGTGTACGTGTCATTGGCGGAGTACTCAAAGAGCCCATAGTACGGATTGAAGAGCTCCCGACTCAGCAGGAAGAAAAACTCCCGCGATGGACCCCCATAGTCGAGCCCCTCCTCCGTGTCAAAGAGCACAGCCAAACGACCCCGTTGGAGGTCTTTCTTATTTGCCGACATTATCCGCCGGAAGGCATCCTCCAGCAAATTCGTGCGGCGAATGTGAAGCCTACAAAATGACACCCAAATGCACTCAAATTAAATAAAGAGCTTTTTATTCCATCCCATTCAGCAATTTTTTGTTTTAAAATAAAGAGAGGGGGTGTGGGGAAATTCTTATTAAAGAATTTGTCTATAAGAAGGTTTTCTTGTTTCTTTTCTTCTAATGAAATAATTCGTATTAAAAATTCTTCATGTTATTGGGATAGCTTGAAAATTTAATAAAATTTCTTGACAATTAAATAGAAAATCCTTAAAATTAAAAGATTAATAGGGGACTGGAGTATTGCCAGATATCAATTTAAATTAGCAGTTTTTGACAATTTTATTTGTAAAATTCTTCCATTTGAAGTTTCTTTCCTAACGTTTGACATTAAAACTTTCATTTTTTTTTCTTTTTTAGCAGTGACTCTTACTACAATTAAATATCGAGGCTGCATTGTAAAACCGGCTAAGTCGGTGTGAGCTCCGAACCGACTTAGCCGGTTTTACAATGCAGCCCTCGATATATTTGATATATAAGCGAACGTTTAAAATTTCTTTTCTAACGATTAATATATGATTCTTAACGTTTGACGTTTATGTTAACGTTTTACATTCGAAAATTGCTTTTTTTAAATTTTTAAATCTTAAAAATTCTCTTTTACAATTTTTATTAAATATTTAGGTTGAAATTAATTTCTAAGCCTCTTTTTAGAGGCCCTAAACTGACTGAACCTAGCTACGGCACCTGTAGAGAAAAATAATTCAAATACAACCCTTTAAAGGTTTTAAGAAAAGTTCTTTATATTTAAGCTAAAAATAAAATTATAAATCTTGTATTTTCGCAAACACACTTTAACTATTAAAGGATGGTTTAGCTATGTAGTATTATTTACAGTGCTGCAAATTCCTGTATTTTTTCTATATGAAATAACATATAAATTAACCCTTGAAGGACAATTGCTGATAAGCTGAATTTTTAATAAAGTTTTTACAGTTCAGTTCTTTATCCGGTCAAACAAGATATTTTCACAAAGAAAAGTCATCTAGCTATCTAATCTAATATCACCTTGAGTATGTGGCATAAAATTAATATTTCAATGATTTAATGTTCAATTCTAGCTATTCTAGGCACAAAAGGATTGAATAATTTCATCTCCAAAATAATCTAAAATATAACTTTTAGTAAAAAAAAACTTTCAAAAGAAAAACTTAATTTTATAAATAAGTAAAATATTTAATAAAACGGAATAAAAGCCACCTACGCTAAAATAAGAATTAAATGAGTCTATTAAAAGACCCAAATTTGAAAGAGTCTGACGCACTGAATTATAAATCATTTAATAAAAATGTTTCATTGAACATTAATCAGTGATGTATATAAATGAATAAATTCATATGAAAAAAATATATCCAATAAAGTAGTTAAAGAATTTGCAATTTGCGAATTGAAAATTCAAATTGATTTATTATTCTACAAATTAAAGCTTCGACTAATCTCAATTAAATCTCTATGCGCGATGCATTTTGAAGCGATCAAAGTCACAGATTGGGGGAATTTTGAAGTACAAAAAGAAACTTTTTATTGCGAAAATTCCCCAATTATCGGGGTAAGCGCGGAAAGGTGGCAATTAGCACACTAAATGACAACGAAAATGGGTTCAAGAGTGGCCAATAAAAGGAAAAAATCTTACTTTAATTTATGAGGTCCTTGTCCGTATCCCTTGGACTCGAGCTTCCGATAGAAGGCACGGAGTTTTGCTTCGAAATCCCTCCGGAATGGTGGTGGTCCTCGCTGTGGTGCCCGTGAATTTCCCATATTTGGTGATCCCTGAGGACTTCTGGCCTCCACTGGCACATAGCACATGATCTCATTCTCAAACAAGCTGCAAATGAATGAGGAATAAAAAAAAAGAGGGCAAAAATTAATCAACCGTCCAAATTAGCCACTGATCCATACTAAATGTTTCTTATCAAATCTTCGACCTCCTTTTCGCGGTACTTCCTCAAAACCCAAACAGTTCATATGTCTCTCACTCTCTTTTTTTTCCACTTAATCAGTTACGGATTGTTTAAAAGATAAACACAATGAAAGAACGACGTGCCTCTCAAACAAAACACTATGCCATATAGCTTCTTCCACTCCCCCAAAAGACATCCAAACCTAATTGGATCACAAAATCATATCAATTTATTAGGTGTAACATCTAGTCAATGACAAACCAATGAATCTAATTTCGTGGTCATCAAATTTTATTTTATTATTTATCTTTTTATTGTTTTTGTAACACAAAGTATTGCGATGGAGCGAAAATATACTTAATATTGTTGCCAATTCACTTGATTTGCTTCCATTTCTTTACAATTTTCTCATTTACTGCGCGCTTTTGGGGGAAGATCTTTACAACTTCCTCGCTTTTTCACGGTACTCTTGGGATGAAAGTGAAAGAGAAATGGGTATTTGGTTCTTTAGGATGATATATCCGTCAAAAGAGAATAATTTATTCTAAAAAAAAACTACGTTTCGTGATTTCAAGAATTTCTAGCCGAGATATCTAGAAACTTTTAGCAGGAAAAAGATTTCCCTGGAATTTTTAGCCAAAAGTTTTTAATTTTCAGTAATTTCTAGTTAGAAATTTAAGATTTTCCTGAATTTGTTAACCAAAAGTTTCTAATTTCTAGTAACTTTGGGCCAAGAATCTTGAGTTTTCAAGCAGTTCTAATCAAAAGTTAGATTCTCTGGAATTTATATGCCGTAATCCGGGATTCCTAAAAAATTCTAGCCAAAAGATTAATTTCTAAGAATTCTAGTCAAAAATTAAATTTACCAGAATTTCACGAAAAGTTTAAGATTTTCAGTCTCTAGCCAAAAGATTAGTTTCCAGGAATTTCTAGTTCAGAAAGGAAATTCATGAGTCCTTTTTACAGAAAATTAGCAACGTTTTAGAAACTAAACCAGTTCAGAAACGCGAGGAATTTACAACTCAAAATTTCTAGATACAATTTCGAATATACAGAAATATTCTGAAAAATCCTATCTAGAATAGAAAATTAAGAGGTTTAATAAAGAGCCAGCTTTCTAGAAAATACAGCAGTCAGTACTAGAAATCAGAAAATTTTTCAAATAAAAAATCGGGTATTTCACATTCAAAGACCCAACGAAAATGAAATCTTTCTCCTACAAAAGGGCCCACAGGTGTCCAAAAAATCATCAGTCGCAGTCCTACAAGTGATCGATAATGAAGCAATTGGAATATTTGTGTTTGTTTATGGGATTCATCCACTTGTGCCACATGGGAAAATGTCAGGAGGTTGAGGAAGATGAAAAAGAGCCCCTTCCTAACATTGTGATCATCATGGCGGATGATTTGGGATTCAACGACGTTAGTTTACACGGATCAAATCAATTCTATACACCAAATATCGACAGTCTAGGCTACCAGGGACTTGTACTAAACAGCTACTACTCCCCATCCTTGTCTTCGGGAGCACGGGCTTCATTCTTCACGGGAAAGTACCCCTCGAGATTGGGTCTTCAGGAAGCTTCTTTGGCGAATGATGAGAGTGCAGGATTGGGACAGAATGAAAAGTTAATGCCACAATATTTCAAGGAAGCTGGATATAAAACTCATTTAGTCGGAAAATGGCATTTGGGCTTCCATCAGGAGATCCTGACACCCATGAAGAGGGGATTTGATCACCACTTCGGACCATGGGGTGGAAAAATCGACTACTTTGACTACACCCATCGAATGCCCGGCGGAACACGAGGGCTGGACATGCGGAATGATACGGAAGTTTTCCAAGAAATTCCCGGGAGATACGCAACGAGACTCTTTGGGGAGAAAGCACGAGAAATTGTTTTGGAACATAATTTCGATGATGAGCCTCTCTTTCTCGTTGTCAGCCACATAGCGCCGGGTGTAAATGGTGATGGTGATCTTCAAGCCCCTGCGGACAGCGTGGAAAAACTCCAGCACATTCGCAACTACAAGAGGCGACTTTTTGCAGCAATGACTCAAGTGTTGGATGAAGAAATTGGGCAGCTAATTGATACCCTCGACTCTCGCGGAATTCTCAACAACACCGTAATTGTCTTCATCTCGGATAATGGTGGCATGGCGGAAGGACACATGAGCAACACTGCCTCAAATTACCCGCTCCGTGGTCAGAAGATGGGACCATTTGAAGGGGGTGTTCGTGCCGTGGCCACAGTGTGGTCTCCACTAATTCAGTCACGCCATCGCATCTCGCAGCAATTAATGCACGCTGCAGATTGGCTACCAACACTCGCGGCAGTGGCCAGCATTGAGATGCCCACCGAACTCGATGGTATCAATCTCTGGCCAGCACTGTCCTCCAACATGCCATCACCACGCACCGATATCCTCCACACGAGTAATCCCACCACAGAAACCATCGTCTACCTCACCGACGGATGGAAGTTCATCTCAACGAAATATCCTGCATTCACCCACACCGAATGGATGGGACTTGTGCCCGAAAATGAAACCCAAACAACCCCCTCCAGCTACTTTGCCGCCCTGAATGCCTCCAAAACTTGGCAGAGTCTCAACATTTTTGCCGAATCAGTGCTCGATGAAGCACAAATTGTCTTCCTTCGATCCGAAGGCACCATCTCATGCGGAAGAACCAACAATAGCCTCGAGTGCAATCCCAATACCATGGTGTGCCTCTTCAACATTCCCTCCGACCCGTGTGAGATGCGCAACCTCGCCACGGTCTACCCCGAAATAATAACCCAAATTCGCAATCAACTCAATCAACAACCCCCCTCGATGTTTCCCATAAATGTTCCCGGAAACGCACGTTCTGACCCTCGCTACTTCAACTACACCTGGACATTCTGGTCAGATGTAATTCTTGCCAATGAGAAATTCACAGAGCTATGATGAACATTTTGACGCACCTGCTCTTTGCACAATTACACTGTGCATGTTTTAGAACATATAACCCAAAGGATATTAAATCGTGTAAAACATTACAATTATTATGTAGAATGTTATGTGCAATTAGAAAATTATAATTTATGCATAAATCAAGGTCTAAAATTGCTAAAGATGTGTTAAATAATTTATTTATAATTGTTGTTTAGTAAAAATTGTCCGATTTCTTTCTCAAAATAAAAAAATATGAAAATCTTTGGTTAAATCATATTATTTAAGATTGAGCAGAAGTCAGAAAAGAAACATCAAACTCAATAAATGTTGAACGTTAGAAAATAATGTCAAATGTCCGAAAAAAAAATATCAAACGTTGTAGAAAAGATTAAAAGATTAAAAAATCATTAAACGTTAGAAAATATTTGTCAAATGTTGAAAAACAAACGTAAATTACTAGAAAGGAAACCTCAAATGATTGGAAAGACATCAAACGTTAGAAAACGAACGACAATTACTGGAAAATAAACTTCAAACGATTGAAAAGACATTGAACGTCCAAATACAAACGTCAATTACTTTAAACGACTGAAAAAACGTTTAATTTTGAAAAACAAGCATGAAATGTAATAAAATAAACGTCAAACTTTATAAAAGTAACGTCAATTTTTAAACAGAAAGCATTAAATATTATAAAACAGGGGGATGCCCAACCCCGAGAAATCAGTACTTTTCGTGAGGCAGCGGTTTCTTCCGATCAAAAGAAGGGATCAGTTTGCACAATTCCACTTGCAATCCAAAGTACATTTAATTAGCTCTCGATTGATCCCTATCTCATCATCGAATTAACATTATTAGTATAAAAAAAGTTAAAGTGTTTCTCGGGAATCGGTCGAGATTGAGCGAGATTCGAGAATTCCTCATACATTTTGTTCAACAAAAAGTGACTTTTCTTCACAGAAAATGAGGTTATACCATCCCCTTGTTATAAAAGAAAGTCAAACGATTGAAAAAAAATTTCCAAATAAGTGTTAAAAAATAAACATAAAACGTTAGAAAGAGAACGTCACTTGCTTGAATAGAAACGTCAAAATTAGAAAAAGAAGCGACAAACGTTAAATAAAACGTCAAACGTTGAAAGAAGGATGTTAAACGTGAGAAAATAAACGTCAACTAACTCTTTTTTTTCAATATGGTTTAGTAATCTCAATCTTTATAACCTCCACTTTTAACAATAATTTGTTCTTTTTAATTGACTTTTATGATTTTTTTTTAGGTTTCTCTATTACAAAGAAATTTTTTCACAACTTTGAATAAATTCTGACTACGCCCCTGTTTAAAATTCAGCCAGGAAAAAAATTAGGTAATTCAATTTAAAATTATAACACTTTCCCAGCTAATTAGGGAAAATTAGTCCCACTGCTCTACATTAAACATCATAAAGGCTATTTTCATCACACACCTGTACCATATCCTAAAGACATTTTACTTACAGTGCAAACACTATGGATATGGCCTTTGTTATAAATCCCATTTTATTTAATTCTTCTTACACGTTCACCTCACTCATTTGTACTTAAAGACATTAACAATTGTCACAAAAATCTCTCAACACTCTTTTTTTTTGGGAGAGGTGCTTCCTTCGTGTTGGAAATTCTTAAGCACTCATTCTGGAATTGTCATATTGTAACAACACAGTAGCCAAAAGACATTATCCACTCGTGTCTCTCCACTCAATTACACCTCCCGGTATCATTTGTGTGCGATTTCACAACTTAAAAAGGTAAAAAAAAGCATCGCGCAATTAATTGATTGTGTAAAATATTGTCCGGTCTACACTTGATATCACATCGGATTTTACTTATCCATCAATTTTATTGTAATGCGCCCTCTAATCTTTTGCTACCAATTCCCATGGGACAATCACCTTGAGAAGTTGAAAAGAAGTTGAAAAAAAATTGATAAAGAGAGATTTCTTTAAAGGTTAAGAAAGAAGTGAGAAATCCGTTGCAAAAGATTGGGATGAGTCAGTCGAATGAAAGAACAAGTGCTGTGTTTTTTTTTTCTGTAAAGTTGACCACAAAACAAATCCTCCAATTGTTTTCCACACAAGGAAATTCCTCACGTGAAGGAAAACACCCACGCGCAGCTGATTTTGCACCAGACACTGTTCTGTATGAGAATTTTTCACATTTTCCTCTCATCTCCATAATTTTTAGTTCCTTATACTTTTATATATATATTTTTTTTAAATACCCAACAATTGGTTATAAAACTACCGCAAATCTCTTTAAAAACATCTCTCATAATCAATATATACATTTTATGAGCAAAATGTAACAATTACCTCAAGTAATATAAAAATAAACCTAATGTATGGAGCATTAGAAAAAAATATAAAGAAGTCAATTGAATACAAAACAAGGTCAAAAAGTTATATATACAAAAAAAATCTAAATTCTATACACGCCACATTTACGGTGAATTTTCACATTTTTATGCAATTTTCACTTCTTCTAAGTGAAAATTTGCACTTTGAACACTATTTTCCAGCTTGCGCACTCTCAATTTCGAAAATGCGGTACGCGACTGGCGCGTGCAGCAATGTTCCAAACATCCACCTTCTAGTATACGCAAACGCACAAAAAAGTAAAGTAACGAAGTGAAAATTCTAAGCGGCAAAAAAATGCGTGTGCTTCATAAATAACAATTCTCTCACAGAACAGGTGCATAATCATCAAAAGTTTTCTCGAAAAGCTCAATGAAAGCTTCAATGTACGAATTTCTTTTGAGGAAATTAACCCCATCAAAAAGAATTTCACAAACTAACTTCTTTTTTTTCCAATATTTATTTCACAATGTCACAAAATTTAAATTTATCAGAAAATTTGATAAATCTCATTTTTCCGCGCACCACAAACAAAATTTAGTATTGCTCGATCGCGTGCCACTTCTTTGAGGTGGGATGAAGACTGAGCCGCGTGCGCGCGAAACGATCGAATGCCCAAAAGTGACTAACGTGCGCCACAAGGCACGATGTTTAGTGCCTTCTCCTCCATATAGAAGGGGTTCAATTTGCGGGCTCTCTCACTTTGCACCAACTTACGGCGCTTGGGCAACTTCGCCCCAAGCATTCTTCCGTTTCTATACAACCAAGGGTTTCCTCAAACACCAAAGTCTATGCGCACAGCTATTGTAAGTGATCAATTTGTTTTGTTTTAAAAATAATATTGAAAAATTAATCCTAATAATCCTTTTGTAAAATTGTTTTTCATTTCAGATTTGTTTTTTTTTTCAACGTGTGGGTATATCTGAATAAAAATATTTGGATTATTCGGATGATTCCGCAAAGAAATCAAAATATTCAACTGAGGAGCAAAAGCTTAAAAAGTACTAAATTCTAGTCAAAGAAGTGAAATTCAATTTAGCAATAAGCAATAAGCTTAAATTTAGTACCTTTTCCCATTGTATTCAGTATAATTTTCAGCTAGAATTAACTTTGTTATTGGATAAAATTTAGTTCTTTTAATTATTGAAGTTAGTACTTTTTTGAGTTGATTTTACTACTTCGGCTAGAATTTAGTTCTTTTTAAAATTCAATCTTAAGAAGTAAATTCAATAAATCCAATAAATAAAAGTACTAAATTATGATTGAAAACATACTAAATTCTAGCCAAAAATATTGTAAATTCTAAGCGAAATGGTTTCGAATTCAATCGGAAAAAGTACTAAATTTAAGGCGGATAAGTACTAAATTCAATCCTAATAAGTACTAAAAAAAAACAGTAAATTCAACCGAGAAAGTAGTAAATTCAAGCTGAAGAAGTACTAAATTCTAGCTGAAAATGAGAATATTCAGATATGTATCTGTAAAATATTGTGATTATTCGCTAATTTTTGTTCCAGACATTTAAAGTAACAAAAACGCTATTATGACGCCACTGTTTGCGTTTTTGGGCAAATTGTTATCCAAATTTTCCTCGAATTTTTGCCTAGTTAATCCCGATGGAAAATGAGAAATCTTTTCAAAATTTTTAAAAACTCTTTCAATCTTTTCACAAGATTACGCTCCGATTATTTCCTCGAATTTCCTAGAGGAATGCGAATAAGCTCCTTTGAAAAAAAATTCTATTCCAATGCTTTACTAAATATAAAAGTAATTGCGGAAATATTAAACCTATCTCTAGAGATTTTCATGTCATCCTAATTAAAGGAATATAAAGAGAGAAAATTCCTTGTTTTTGATATTTTCATTACAGTATGAAAATTTTATGAAAACTTTGCTATGTTTTGCAAATAAAAAGTGGGACAAAATAATAAAGTCTGTCGCATAAACTTAATGCGTATAAGTTATTGTTCCTTAGTCTAGATAAAAAGAATTATTCATCAAATATCTCTTCATTATTCCCAGCCGTTGATGTTGTATTTTGTGAAAATACACATTTTCAAGAAGTAAAACAAAAAATACCAGCAGAGAATTATTATTTAAAGATTTCTTGAGAAATTCAAAATAAGACGAAACATTTAGAAGCAAAAACACATGTTTCCATCATAGGAATCACAACCACATAAAGCGTAAAAGTTTAGCCAAACAAAATTTTTATATCTAATGTTTGGCACAAAATGTAAAATGTAACGTCGACCCTTTACATTTGGGAAAGAATAATTAAAATTTAATTATTTATTAATCAACGGTTTCTATTTGAGTATATTTCTCTAAACTAAAATGGAGAAGATCTTCTCAACGCACACGCATTGAAATTGCAAAGACGCCGCGTGGGGAGAGAAGAAAAACTTTTTTCCGGTGTCCCTGAATTTATCACCATACTTTGCGCATTTTCCAATTTGTGCGCTCCCTAGAAGGTGAGTGACGCGATTGTTTTTATATTTAAAACACCAACTAAAGGTATAATATGGACAATTGTTTTGAAGAATTCTAAACAATTTCTCGTGCTCACTTTCCACATATAGCTCATCTCAATGTGATTTCCCCCGTTTTTTTCCTCTTCGCCTTCATCCCAGAAAAAGGAAATCTCACCATCTTCACGCCATATATTAATAAATTCATAATTCAAAATCAATTGACTCACATTTTATAGACAACCATAAAAAAAATCAAACATAGAAACAAATCAGAGAAATAAACAAAAGAAAAGTGGAAGTAAATACTCGAAGTATTTCAATATAATTCTCTCTTTCTTCATTCTCTCCATCATCTCCATGCGAATCCTCACTACGAACTGTCTTTTGAATAATTTATGGGGGATTTTTCTTCACACACTCCCACAACTTTTTTTTTTCTTTTACTATCGAAACAGTTATATTTATTTTTCTAATTACTTACGACGTTCCCTTTTCTTTTCAATTCAGCAACTTGACCCTCGATGAGTGCATTGTGTCTGCATTAAAAATTCTCGGTATAAAATATTAAAGAAAAATACGCGAATCAAACAATATTGAATGTGGTGGAAGAAAAGATAAGATTAACTAATCGAATTTCTTCACGAGACAACCACAGATTGTGCTAATTGGTGAATCGGACGGGATTTTTTTTTAAAAAACTTTTTCGCGCGTTTATTTATGACTCTGTGAGCTTTAGATAATTCCACTGAATTTTTGATAACAACCACAAA
Organism: Lutzomyia longipalpis; assembly: GCF_024334085.1. NCBI lineage: Eukaryota > Metazoa > Arthropoda > Insecta > Diptera > Psychodidae > Lutzomyia > Lutzomyia longipalpis. Next base: position 18,286,975 of record NC_074708.1, read on the forward strand.
TCTAAATCTCTTCTAAATCATTTGGCTTTCAGCAGTTCCACATACTTCCTCAATTAACCCACAAAACGGAAAAATTTAGAGATAATTTAGAGAAAAAGAAACGTTCGAATGCACTTGAAGAGACACTTGAAGAAAATTTATCGACAACTGTAAATTCAACGAAGACTTTATTGCAACTGAAGAGTGAAATGAGGAGAACTGACAAAATATGAAAATAAAAAGAACATTGTCTTATCTAGAACAATAAACTGAAAGTGAAAGAAAAAATAAATTGATTTAATGGAAGTGTTCGGAATTCCCTGGAATCTTGATAAGGGATTGACTTTACCTTCACATTTCTCATATAAATAGTAATAATTAGGGGAGGGCGGGGCTAATAAAGTCACTTAAGGGTTTGGAAAAAGCCTGAAATATTATATTTCCTAGCTAAATAGAACAAAATGATCTGAGAAAGAATTATAGAGCAATAAATTTCCTATAGAAATGAGCTATAGGGGTAACTGGGGTAAAATGGTGAATTTGAAAAAAAATAAAAATTAATATCTCAAGAAGCAGTGGGAGCTAATTTGTCTAATTTCGTCAGTAGTTGCACTTCCTACCCCTGTCTAAGCCTAGAAAGTTTCATAACAATTGATCCAATATTTTGGCTTTTATTTGAAAAACAAATTTTTCGAACCTCAAAGTTACTCTGACCTCTCAACTAGAAATTAAGTTTTGGCGAAATTCTCTGCAATATTTTAGATCCAAATGCATTTTTAGACAGAGTAGCTATTGCTAAACACTAATCTAAACTGAATTTTCCGAGTTTTCCCGTAGAACTCTGATAGTAAAAAGTAGGTACCCCTTGGGGCAAAATGGTGAATTTGGTGTTTTTTTTTTAAATAACTTTTTAAATTTTTGAAAAAATAATTTCCCTCAATTAGTATAACTATATTATATACAATTTGGGATGTTTAAGCACTATTACCAATTTTAATAAACTAAAAAAATAAAAATTCAATTTCTTAAATTTAACGTTTTATCTTATTTTTTTGTATTTTTTTAATAAAAAAAACGTTTTAATTGTTACATAAATCTCTCATTCTCAATAGATATTATAGTGCCTTGCTAAAATAATTTCATTAAATTAAGATTAGCGAACAAAAAACGCAATTAACCATTTTACCCCAGGATTTTTGGAACAGGCAAATGTGTAAGGGTTTGGAAAATGGCCTGAAAAAAGCATTTTCCCGTTGAGATAGAGAAAAATCGTCTGAGACAAAGTTGTAGCCCGGAAAATTTCCTATAAGATAGTTCTCATGGGAAATCTCAAATATTTCCATGGAACTCAGGAAAAATTATCTCCCAAAAATTCACCAAATTACCCCAGTTTCCCCTACATTTCGCATTATCTGTTTGAGAAATATGATATTTTGAGCTTTTCCTAAACCCTTAAGTGTCCTAAACACCCTTCCTTAACCCCCTTAAAATAAAATTTTGATTCTATTTTAGTTTAGATAATTTTTTTCTATTACGTTCTAACTAGAAAATGACTCGCTTTGTGACAAAGACAGACAACATAAGAAATATAAACAAGAGCACTGAATTCTTATCTCTAAAAATGACTGTCATTCCATCTATTCGATGATTAATACTTTTCAAATATGATTCAAAAAATCCACGGAAAATAGTCATTGTTTTCTAAATTAATTTTCCTAGCTCTAAAAATTAAAATTTTATATAAATGCGCATAGATAAACGCTGAGAATACTCAATGTACCGACTATGGACAGTTAAAGACAACAACTCTGTGCGCACTCAAATTCATGAGCAATTTATTATTGTTTGGTAAGATAAATAAACTCCTTCGAAAACAAAAAAAAAAATAGTTTAAGAATGCGGCTGTCCGGATGGTTGAGGAGAGAGAAATCCGATAAGCATTTTCCCATGAGATGTCCCATATGGCTCAATGAATGGCGATAAGAGAGATCCTTCTCATATTTGCCAATCAGCAAATTCTTTGCATCGAGTTTCACATCTTATAAATGATATTGTAAATGATCCAAATTCTATAACCGTCTTTTCACATTCTCACGCGCCTCTTGTTGCCCCAGTAGAAGATAACAGGGACATTCATTTGGCATAGCGGATGTTGTGAAACTCAACCGGGGGATTTTCTTTCACAAGGAAAATTCAAGACGCATTTGTAATTTCATTAATATTTGCTCAATTTGTCGTCTTGTCATTTTCGACGTGATAAGATTTTTTTTAACCCTTTTGGGACTTGGTTTTGTTTCGTAAAAAAAACATACTTTTATGAAAGAAAAAGTTAGTTTGAGAATAGGTTCAGTTGGAAAAAAGCTTATTGTTTTAGGCAAAAAAAATGCATTGGTTGAGATTCGAACTCGGGTCATTTGGAATGCGAGCCACGCCTTCTATTAATTACGCTACAAAAGTGAAGAAAATGTCATATAAAGGGTTTATTTATTTCAAGAATTAAACGATTTTTTTTGCATTTAAATTCATAAGAAAATTGAGCTTAATGAAATTTTAAATCAATTTTAACTTTTTTATCTTTCCTCAATTGTCCTCAAGCAAGTAAAATTTTCTTGCCAATAAAGAGCTTTTAACCCTCCCTGTCTGAAAATGGTTAAAAAGAAATTTTTACATTTTAACAGCACACACGGAAGACGGTGCTATTTGACAAAATAAACGTCTCATCTTAATAACCGACTAAATTGCCGGGGATTGCTTGTGCGAGTTTATGATACGAAAATAAAAATAAAGCGTCAAGAACCTCGGCACAGTAATTGCAGAAAGTTTCTTTTTCACCCTTCAAGTGCACACCATGCGCGAGAGGTTGAATTGGTGGGGAATTGATTTATGAAAATCACCCACATTGAATTTAGATCGTCATGGTTTTTATTCTGCACATTTTGTTGATTTGGGCGAGATTAAAGGAGGAACAGAGACTTTGCACAAAAAAAACAACAACAAAACTCACATACAGACCACGAATTTTTAAGCCCGTGAAATATTGTGAAACTTAGCATTGCCTCCTCATGAAGGTCTTTTGAGCTTCCAGCCAAGAACAGGAATAAATAGAGGCAAAAAAAAGATGCCAATTAGTTAATGACTTCATTGCTTTATATGCATTTAATTATGTGTAATTGGGTAGGTGGATATGCGCCAATAAAACAAAAAGCACAAACACCTCTAAAAACATCATCCTCCCTCAATGGTGTGATTTTGATAAGATAGTTCGCGATCAAAGTCATCAGCAATTGGGCAAATGTTGAGTAAATATTTTTCTCTTCTGCAATAAAGTATGTATTTATTTACCCCCGTCGCCGCCACAGATGATTAATTTACAACGGCAAAACTATTTCCAGCCAGCCTCTTAATTGCCCATCCATTTAATTTACAACTCTAGAGCGGGAGTATGAAGAAGTGAGAAATTCCCAGAGTGATGGCTTATCGCATTAGAATGCGATCGATATCTTCTTCTCAATGAAAACCAACCGTAGATAGATACTTTTCCCCGCCACGCGCGTATTTTTCTTAATTACGCGCCAAAGACACATCGGATTTGAGATTCAATCAAAACAGATTTATGAAGAAAGAATATAAGCATAAAATCCGAATTAGCTGCGGAATCGCAAGGTCAGGCTCAGGTGCAGTGACCACAGCATGGATTTAATTAACAATAGCTACTTTAAACTCCATGCAATTGCTGGTAAAATATTATAACATTATAAAAATCTATATTTCTACATAATTCACCCGTTAATAGTTGCTTAAAATGTTCTCGTTGAAAATGAAATTTATAAAATTGTAAAAAAAAATTTTTAGTTTTGTTTTTTAAAAGATATTAGGGTCCCTTCTTAGTGGGAAAAAGTTTTACGTTTATTCTCTACGTTACAACATGATGTAAAGGAGAATCTTGTTGTGGACTAAAATAATAAAAAGAACACTATTGGATTTGATTATTTCTTCGAAGGAAATTGTATAAAAACAGAAGTAGGTAATTGATTAAAAAGTAAATCAGTAAAATGCAGTAGAATACAATATGTGAGGTTATGTTCTTTACGCTGTCGTAAAAATTATTCTACGGCATTATCGCGATAAAAAAGAAAAATATGCCTGATTATGTTTTTACATAAAATGTTTTTAGATCCATTCAGAGAATTTAAGTGGAAAATATGTAGGGGAGACCGGGGTAAAAAAAGTCAATTTGCATAATTCCTTATCTGCAGGATTCCCCAAGGACAAGAAAATTTCCTCGATAGGTCATTCTTATAGGAAATTTCCTGGCCTACAACTTTGTCTCAGACCATTTTTCTCTATCTCCACGGGAAATATGAGTTTTTGAGCTTTTCCTAAACCCTTCCGCTTCTGACTTTTTTTAGACGCGGTGGGTAAATATAGTCACCAGTTGGCTAAATAAAGTCGGTCGAATTTTCCGACATTTCCAAAGATTTTCCACCTGAGAGATTGATAGTAGTTGATAGCTAACCTTCTCACCTTTTGATCCGCGACAAGGAATTTCACTTTTATACGCACTAAAACAGAGAATTTTGCAATTTTCTCAAACACGCCATTTTGCAACAAATGAATAGAAAATATGTCGAAAATTTCGAACTCCCATATGATTTACATGGGTTGACCCTATCTACCCCAAGGGGTATGTTTTGATTCAAATAATTGTACAGAAAAATCATTAAAAGTTAATGAAAAATACACCTTGGCAACGTTTTCTGCACTAATCCAGCTAGTGAGAAAAATTATCAGATTGGAAAATTGCTGAAGGAAAACTTCGGAAAACGCGTTTTTCTCAATACGCAAAAGTTTGGGAAATGGGCCAAAAATCTATTTTCATTTTTAACTCCTAAAGTACTGATCGGATAACCTCCAAATTACTGTCAAAAATTGTAGGTGTATAGGGCTTTCCACCCTAATTTTTTCCGATTTTTCCGATTTATAACTTCGGAGAAATTGGCATTTGAAAATGACTTATTTTACCCCGGTCTCCCCTATAATCAATAAATTATAGGAAAGAAGGAAAATAAAAATTGTGAGGTTATGTATTTATAAATAGAGTACTAAAAAGCTTAATTTTACTACTAATGATCTTTTCTTTTTTATTTAAAATCCTGTTACTTGTGTGTTTTATTTTTTTACGATGTCATGTCAAACTCATTGCAAGTTTGTCGTCAAATAGAAAACTTAACCTCACTTTATGTTTCTTTTAGACATATAAGATTCTTTTTCGTAAACTCTCATTAGAGGAATCAATCAAGACATGCATAATTTTGCCGAGAATCAAAAAAAGAAAAAGAAATCGATATTTTACATTCTTCATTGTGAATAATTAGAAAAAGCCGATAAAGACTTGCCCAAAAATCTAAAGAATGACGTCACTATTGTATTTTTTTGTTTATGTGACCCTTTCACTTTTTTTGGGTCATACGTAAACTTAAACGTGAAACATTTAATTTTCCTAAGTCTTTATTTTAATTATTTTTCCTAGTTAGAAATAACTGGAAATTCAATGTAAAAGAAGTCGAAGAAGACGTTTTTCATAAAAAATGTCCTCTGAGAGCATTTTTAGAATAAATATCTTGATAAAAGAGCGCATATGTTTTAATGTTTTTTATATTTCACGCTGGACGCGAAAAGGTTAAAAAGGGTTAAGATTTTTTTAAGACTTTCCATTTTTTATGAGTTCTCTTCTTCATACTTTTTTTTACATCATTTACGCAAACATTTTTACTTTACAATTGTTAGTGAATTTCCAAACTGTTGAATATAAAAATAAAATTTTTTATTTCGATTTTCTTCAGAAAATTTCCCAAAGACGAAATAAAAGAAAATGTAAAAAGAAATAAGTTTAGCAAGAATTTCTCAATCAACCCATTTCCAAAATGAATTTTTAATTCACATTTCGCATTAACGTAAAAAGTGAATTTTGTATGTAGAATTAATCTGACCCTCCTCTTCTTTTTTTTTCTTCTCACAACATGCAATTCTCAATAGATTAGAGGCTGAGTGAGATTATTGGAAAAATAAACATACAAAAAAAAATAAACACTTCCAAGATTGAAACCGAAAGTGAAGTGGTTCACTTTTGATTCGTTACGCGGCAGAGCGTGAAAATTCAATTGAAAATAACTTTTAGCATGAAGAAAAAAATAGATCACGTTGATTTTTGATCTATTTACATTAATATAACATAAGAATTTTGTATTAAAATTCACAAAAGAGAACCATCGAAAATTGCCAACAAGGTTAATGCCAAGATCTTTCTGCTCAAGTTTAAATTTATATCCATCGAAAAAGTGATTTAATTTGAAGCAGAGTGGTGTCAATAAATTGGCTCCAAGTGAACGCGCACACATCATACAATTGTGCGCATACTCACCCCACTTTGCGTAATATATTTTTTTTATTTTTGTTATTTTCCTCCATCTGTTTACTTTTTCAAACAGAGAGCGAACACAATTTGTGATCCCATCGTCTCCCCCTTTTTGCTGTGATTCTCCATTCATCACCATCGCGAGGCTCAAAAACATCGACCAATCAAGTCAATCGTATCTCATCAATGAACGAAAATTCATGAATGAATTTCTTCGTCGAGTCTCCCTCCCTCATGAATAATTAATGGAGACATTTTTATCGCTAATAAATCACTAAATAGCACTCATAATAGCCAACTAATTTGTGAACAGACTGATACACTAAATTCCACTCTCACTCTTTCAGCGCTTTGAATTTTATGTATTTAAAGCAAACATTAAACGAAAATGGACCTCTTTTGCGCTTCATTCATCAAAACTGAAGAAACTCACATCATAACAGATTTTAAAAGAGTCCTGCGCTAGAAAAGTTTTCTTATTTTTTGGAGAAAATTTTGAGAAATAATATTTTATAGAGATTTTCCGTTTGAATTTAATTAGAAAGCTCCCCAATATTTGTTTTTTTATCCCAGTTTTGCATTCACTAAAGAATTTGTATTTTTTTAAAATTATTGACTAGAATAGAATCACAAGAATCACGAAACATTTTTTGAATCATTTTCATCGTTTCGTGATTCGTGAATCTTTTCTTTATAGATTCTAAAACATTTCATTAAATTATTGATTAGAATCACAAAAATCATGAAACATTTCTTTCGTTTCGTGAATCATTTTTAAATTTTATAACAATTTTACAAAATTCGCGTGAATCGAATTTTATGTTTCGGCTGAAATAAATAGAATCACAAGAACCACGAAACACTTTTAGAATCACTTTCATCGTTTGGCGAAACTTGTTTGTAGATTCTAAAAAATTTTATTACGACTTTCTAAAATAAATAGAATCAAAAGAATCACGAAGCAGCTTTGAATCATTTTCATCGTTTTGTGAATCTTTTCTTTGTAAATTATAAAACATTTTATTATACTTTTAAAAATGAATAGAATTTGCAGTACCCCACGAAACAATTTTTGAATCATTTGGATCGTTTTTCGAATCATTTTTTAAATCTTAATACATTTTATAGCATTCAAGATTCGCATGAAACCAATTTAGGGTTTCGTTTCAAATTCAGAGTCTCAAAAATTACGAAACATTTTTAGAATCACCTTCATCGTTTTGTGAATCTTTTCTTGGAATTTTTAAATAAACTATATGTAACTGTTAAATTTTCAGAATCATTTTATCGATTCGCAAAAATCTTTTAAGATTTCAGAAGAATTTATATAACATGCAAGATTCGCGTGAAACGAGTTTCAGTATCTGTGTGAAATTAATAAAATCACAGGAATCATGAAACAGTTTTAGAATCATTTTCTTCGTTTCGTGAATCCCAATTAGATTCTTAGTCATTTTATAGAGCTTGTAAGATTTGTTTTAAATATATGTACTTGATATTTTTTTTATTCAAAGAATCTCAAAAATCACCGAAACATTTTTAGAATCATTTTCATCTTTTACGAATCTTTTTCTAGATTCTAAAAGAAAGGTTAGAAGAGTAACATAAAACGAGTTTCAGTATCTGTGCGAAATCAGGAATCAAGAAACGGTTTTAGAATCACTGTCTTCAGTTCATGAATCCCAATTAATCATTTTATAGAAATTGTAAGATTTAAAATTAAACAAACTTAATATTTTTATGAAAGGAATCACAAGAATCACCGAAACATCTTTAGAATCATTTTCATTGTTTCATGAACAAAATTCTCAAAACACCAATTTGAGATTCTATTTACAATTAAATAGAATCCCTAAAGAATCACGAAACATTTTTTGAATCACATTTCTCGTTTCTTAAACCTTTTTAGGGATTCTGAATCAATTTCTAGATCTTCTTTTTAGACAAATCTAATTGTTTAAGATTTAACAAAAGAATCACAACGATTTGGTTGTGTTCTAGAAATCCATTTGTTCATCCAAATATCTGCAGCGCTGTACTCAAATAATTAGGCCCCTTCTAAATCAAATGCAATTATTGCAACAATTTCCGCGGTATTTTGGCATGAATGATCCTCGATATGTGAGAATATGTTGGCCATACTGACGATGAGAACAAGACGATCTTTGTTTTTGCTAATGCCAACCCGATATGGTAAAATATCGTCTTAGGAATTTCATGACAAAATTCCACGACAGTGTTCAAAACAAATTTAAAAAAATTCTTACCTGAGCAGAATTGTCAGTTGGAGATCATGTCCGAAGCGCTCAAGTGCCGATGCCCCTTCCACGCGTACCGCATTGATCTTCTCCCGCAGCGATCGGGAGCACCCACTTGAGCCCTGTCGCTCACGGAGGATCTCCAGGATGTTGGGCTGCCGCAGGAAGGCCACTACTTTGTCGTTGTATGCCACGGGGATGTCCGGAGAGCCGATAGGGGGTCGCGGGAGGGTTAGTGGACGTGGTGGGGGCACCGGAGCGATGTCATTTAGCACCTCGGATGCTGCTCGATGTCGCACCCGTGGACATTCGGTCGGTACACGTGGATCCATAAAGGATGTCTTGCGGTTTGTGTGATCGATGAAAAATTGCTGAAAATAGTGAAGAAAAGTCAATCATAACGCGTCCAGTTATAAGATGTGGTGTCCCACAACGTGTAGAAGTTTTATTATGCGTTGTAATTCGATTTGTGAGCAGTATTAGTAGGCATAGTTGATGAAATTCAGTAATTTGATGCATAAAAATGGTCATATCTCTGGTTCTATAAGACCTACAGAAATTTCTTGACTAGTTTTGGAAAAGTCTTGAAACAAGCTGTAATTTGATATATATCTCAATGATTTTCAAGGTCACCTCTAGAACACAAAATGGCGGATTTTTGTTTCACCAAAACAGTTTTTCGCATTTTTTATCTTGAAGGAATAGTTCTAGAGGTTTCTGATGTTTTAGAAAGTTGTAGAGTTTTGCAAAACCTTTAATTTGATACCAAGTTGGGCAAAATCGGACAGACCGTTTAACCTGCTGGCCGCCAAGACCTTGGAGCTTCCTTAGAGCGCCAAGGTGGGGTCGTTGAACGACCCCAAGAAGGAAGTCGATTTTCTCATAAACTATAAAACCGGGAACTGTCGGGTCACTACCTTTAGACTCCTTATATAGTCCTCTTGCCCCTTGTATCACAAATTCGCCACCCGGAAACACGCAGAAGAAGATATTAGGGAAAAACATTTTTCACTCATTTTTCACACTTTCTTCGTGAGAAATTCGCCACGAAGTTGACCGCAACTGCTATTTTTTTTCACTACTTCCCCACATTCCCCTCACTTCCCGCACCGTGATAAATGGCAATATTTCTCGAATATTCTTTATTGTTTTGCACATTTATATGCTTCTAATTATGTTTTATGTTGTTTATGTTACTTATTCGCGATAATTCTGACACTGAGATGGTAAAGTGAGAAAGTAAACACAACCCTTCAACCCCCTTCAACCATATGATTTATGATGTGACTAACTTCATTCTAAGAAATTTTCCGCAGCATGGCCGTTACACCAATTTTTGAATTCCCTTCTTCTACAATTTCCTTAATAACTTTTCTTGTGGTGGACGGATTGAGCTGAAATTTTTACACAACCTCCTCAGATAACCAAAGAACTTATTTCCAAAAGATGGGAATGGTATCTTTTATATTTATTAAGTTATAGCACGAAATATAGGGCTGGGGTCGTTCAACGACCCCGCTTGGCGGCCTAGAGGTTAAGAGATATGGCTCTTATAACTTTTCAAATTCAAGAATTTTTCAAATGGCCATATCTTCTAAACGGCGACATAGAATTTCTTCATTTTCGGACTGGTAAAAGATATTGAGTCAGACTACAACATATCAAAATTTAAAGGAAATCGATAATGGGGATTCGGAGATATTGCCCCTTAAAGTTAGGCAATTTTTGTTTTTGATTTTAGCGCCTCTTGCGGTCATTTTTGGAACTTGGAATGTTCAAGATAGTTGTAGGGCTTCTTGAAACCTTTCATTTGAACCTAAGTTGGTCAAAATCGGTCAAGTCGTTCTCAAGTTATATCAAAAAAACACTTTTTGCTTTAGGCCGCTATATTTGCTAAACCGCTTGACCGATTTTCAAGTATGAATTGTTGATGAAAACGTCTCACTGAGTTCTACAACATACTAAAATTTCAGACCTCTAGCTATAAGGGTAGTGGTTGACGGTAGTTCAAAATGGCGGACGGCGGCCATCTTGGATTTTGAAAATGCGAAAAAATGAAATTTTACACCCACATTCCTATAGAAAACTTCAAACCGGAAGTTTTTATCTGTTACTGTTCTCAAGTTATAAGGTAATGTTTGGACCATCATCGGCAGGCCGGCCGGATCAAAAATTTTCCACCACCATTTTCGTAATGTGGGATGTCTAAAACGTGCTCATACCAAGTTTGAGCCCGATCTGAAGGGGAACACCAACTAATTGAATTTATTTGTCTTTAAGATTCCTCACAAATCATCCTTACCTTTCCAGAGGAATCCAACTTCGTCTCCCACCCGGACGGTAGTTCTCGATCACCAACAGCGAAGCAATTAACGAGTGCCACGAGATCCTTATTGTATTGATACCTAGCAAAGCAGTTGGCATCCCTCCTAATGCGCAGCACCATGTGCTTGAGAGCGGCATTGCGATTGTAGATCCCGAGAGCTTCGGGATTTGTGTGGAGCATTGAGTAGAAGTCAGGACGAGAGAGCAATAAGAGAGCTGGATGAGATTCTTGAATTGCCGGCGAGGAGGGAGCTCGCGATTGGGTGCCATCTGTGGATTCACCTTCACTGCTGCTGGCATTGGACCCCCTGTGGACCAGGGATGCCGGAGGAGGGCGCGAATCGTTGGTAATTGTGCGTCTAATGGACTGATAGCGTCTATCTAGTTGCTGCCGATGCTGCTCCCGGCCACCCATTGAGGCCAAATTGTACGACGCCCCCGGACGCTGCCAACTCGTTGTCCGGGTCGTGTGATCAATGTAGAAAATCCTCCCATGACTATCCATACGTGCCTCCCAGGCGGGCGGGAGAGGTTCCTCCGACTCTGCCACTGCCCCGCGTGCCCTTTCCGGAATTGAGGGCAATCGTGTGGGGGTCAGATGTCGCATTGGAAGCTCTCCATCGCCCCCACTTGCCCCAGCATCAGCCATACGCCCGAAATCCGTTCTCTTACTCAACAAAACCACCTCAGCGTGACGAATTTCGGGCGATGGGATACTCTCGGGGGAGAAAACATCACGCGAATGGAGTTCCGGTGGCCCCATACTATCTGCCAAGGATCTCAGCCTTCGTGCATGATGCGTAGGCGTTGGGGGACAAATGAGATTCCCTCCGCTGGATCCTACAACAACAAATTTTAATTACAAACCGCCAACAAAATATCAATTTATGAGGTGCCTTTACCTGATCCACCAACTCGCGTGAGAAGACGCGGTTGTGGCCGGAAGGGCTTCTGGTGAACAATGGGCGAAGCAGCTCCTTCCGGGGATGACATAACATTGTCCAGTGGTGAAGCAGATCGCGTTGAGGACCCCGACGGTGGACTCCGTGGTCGATGAGGAGACAATTTCCGGCACAGCATGTAATGCTGATTTTCCTCATCAAATGACAGCTCCTGCTCCGTGGCAGAAATGAAGCCATTGGGATGGAATTTACTTTTCCCGTTGGAAAGTTGCCGAGTTAGTGGTTTGTGCGGTTTGATTGTAACAAACTCCTCTGTGGTGGTCTCTCCCATCGCCATGGGGAGACCATTAGCGTCTGCCACATTGGAATTTTCACCATCCTCGGGGCTTTCACTCTGTTCAATCACCTTCAGTGGCACAGATTTGAAAGGAAAAATGCGAAAAAATTAAATCAAATTCTTTTCTTTTTATTTATTTTCGTGAAGAGAATTACAGAAATTTTCATAGATGATTCATAAAATATTTTTTTAAACGAATTAACAAATTGAAAATGAATAAAAAAAATAAAAAAAGTTTGTGGCAAAAAAAAATTTACCGGGATTCGAACCTAAGGATTGTGGGACAATAATCAACTGCTCTGTCAGTTGAGCCATAAATTAAGCACAAAACACAAACAAGTTTATCGAGTTGTGTTACCTCAATAAGGATTAAATTATAGTTTTTCATACCAAAAAAAGGCACAAATTAAATTTTTATTAGATTAAGAAGTTTTCTGATCAAAATTAATCTTAAATCGATTTTCGTTTATCTAATTTTCTTCAGAAAATTAGCTGTGTTTCTTTCACACACAGCTTTTGTGTACCTAGCAAAATCTAAAGTCGTCAGATCGCGCTCAAACTTGGGATGAGCACGAATTAGGGTCCCCACATTCCAAAAAACGTATGCGCCAAAAATTTTTTTTTCCGGCCGTCCGTCTGGCCGTAGTACAAACCTAAATTGCAAGAGAACGGTAATAGATAGAGACTTGCGGTAAACGGCAAAGTTTAAATATCGACCTGAAGAAATCCGATTATATCCGGAATAACCCCAAAATTTTGTTTTCGCCATATCTTAGCCCCTGTAATAGCTAAAAATCTGAAATTTTTATGTTATAGGGGCCATCAAGACCTTTCCAACGATACCTCATTTCCGAAAATCGGTAAAGCCGTTTAGTCAATATGGCCGCCAAAATTTTTCATCGAAAATCGACCATAACTCGAAAACAGCTTGACCGATTTTGATTAACTCGGGCTCAAATGAAAGCTCTCAACAAACCCTACAACTCTAGAACATCTGAAGTTTCAAAAGTGACCGCTAGGGGGCCAAAAATCTAAAACAAAATTTTCGATTTAGTTTTCGATGAATATCTCGAAAACGTCCTTATCGATTTGCTTCAAATTTTGATATATTACAGCCTACTATAACATCCTTTTATAAAAAGATTTTAAAAAAAATTATGTCGGCATTTTGAAAATATTGAGTTCTAACTTTTACATGTCATATCTCGGGTTCTACAAGTCTGATTTCGATCAACTCAAGCGCAAATGAAAGGTTTCGTGAAACCCAACAAATGTCTAGAACATTGCAACTTAGAAAAATGACCGCCAGAGGCACTAAAATCAAAAACAAAATTTTCGAAAATTTCGAACCCGAATATTTCGAAAATGCCATTATCGATTTTAGGACCTTTGCAATGATAGCTCAAAATCGAAAATCAGCTTACCAGTACATTAAATTTTAATAACAGACTCTCTGGCAAATTAATCATAAATTAATTGATAAATTACCTTTTTGGCCAGGATGGTGCTGATGTAGTTATCTGGGCCGATTTTCTTCTTCATCAGCGGTTTAAGTTTGGGCGTTGGATTCCCACTGCCACCACTATTCTCCGCCATTCTATCCGAGAGGCTCCCGTCTGTCTCGGGTGTGGCCAATGGCGCGAAATCACAGTCAATGGACTTGCCCGGCTTGAGTGTGGCCGTCTGACGGTGCTCTGTGAAGAATTCTCCGGGCACAAAGGTAACCTGGTCCGCCATATTCACATCCGTGGGCAGACTCAGCACCGCCTCGTCCGTGTCGATGATGTCGAAGCTGAATTCGCACGAAGGCTTCGTCAGCCGGGAAACTCTCGGTGGCCAGGAGCGCTCTAGTGGACGATGCAGAGAATTCCCACTGAGGCTATTCTTGGGTGGAAGTGGTGGAGCATCGAAGGGAACTTCATCACTGCCACCACCTTCGCTGGCGTGCCAAATGTGGTAGTATTCGTTGTCTGGCGGAACCTGCTGTGGCACCTTCTCACGCACTTTGCGCTTTGTCCCATTCTGTGTCAGGATCTGCTTTCGACGGACTCCTGACATTGTCACAGCCACGGGCGTTGCCTCAGCCGGAGATTCATTTGTGGGGCTCTCAGTGCTGGCAATGGGTTTCTCCGCTGCCTCTTCGGGTTGTGCTGCAGTAGCCCCAGCGGTACTACCTGTGTGGCGACAAAAAGGGCCGGCACATTAAAATTCCAACATTCCCACGGAGAAATCGATTTTCAAACACGCCCAGCGCCCTAAACATTTCTGCGGGGATTTTTTTCCAGCAACACGCAAAGCAAAAAACTTTTTTTTGTGCCATTAAAATCATTTCCGGATAAAAGAGGATTAATGTTATTTTTTTTAAAGTTAATTTTACGTTTTTTTAATCACATTTTTGGGAAGGAGAATTAAATGTACTGGTAAGCTGACCAAGCTTACGAGAGCTGTGTTTCTTTCAGTGAACCAATTTTGTGAGAGCAAACTAGAACGCAAATTCATTTAAATACGCGCAAAGTCCGAAAAAGTTGAAAAGTCATCCCCCAAGAAATCTTTAAAACGTCATATCTCGGGAACGGCTCCATAGATTTTCGAGTTTGAGCTATCGTTGGAAAGGTCTTAACCTCAACTATAATATATTATAATATGAAGTAAATCGATAATGGCATTATCGAAATATTCGAGTTCGTAATTTTCGAAAATTTTGATTTTGACTTTAGCGTCTCTCGCGGTCATTTCTCGAAGTTGCAATGTTCTAGACATTTGTAGGGTTTCACGAAACCTTTCATTTGCGGTTGAGTTGATCAAAATCGGACTTGTAGAACCCGAGATATGACATGTCAAAGTTGGAGCTCAATATTTTCAAAATGGCGACAAAAAATTTTTTAATTTTTTTTTTATAAATAGATGTTATAGTAGGCTATAATATATCAAAATATGAAGCAAATCGATAATGGCGTTTTCGAGATATTCATCGAAAACTCATCGAAAATTTTGTTTTTGATTTTTGGCCCCCTAGCGGTCACTTTTGAAACTTCGCATGTTCTAGAGAGTTGTAGGGTTTGTTGAGAGCTTTCATTTGAGCCCGGGTTGATCAAAATCGGTCACGCCGTTTTCGAGTTATGGTCGATTTTCGATGAAAAATTGTGGCGGCCATATTGACTAAACGGCTTGACCGATTTTCGAAAATGAGATATTGTTGGAAAGGTCTTGATGGCCCCTACAACATATAAAAATTTCAGATTTTTAGCTATTACAGGGACTGAGATATAGCGAAAACAAAATTTTGAGGTTATTCAAAATGGCGGACGGAGGGGTGGGGGGTAAAATTTGACATCATAATCGGATGTCTTCCAGTCGATATTTAAACTTTGCCGTTTACCGCAAGTCTCTATCTATTACCGTTCTCTCGCAATTTAGCGTTATACTACGGACGGACGGACGGACGGACGGCCGGCCGGAAAAATTTTTTTTTGGCGCATACGTTTTTTGGAATGTGGGGACCCTAATTCGTGCTCATCCCAAGTTTGAGCCCGATCTGATGACTTTCGATTTTGCTCGGTACACAAAAGCTGTGTCTGAAAGAAACACAGCTAAAATTAATGGACGGTGTTTTTCTCATGATTAAAATCATTAAAATTAAACTCTTCTTGCGACAAATTAAGTGAAATAACTGGAAGTCGGAGACAGAAATAACTCCTGGAATGCGGATGGAGACGTTTTGGGAATAGTCTCGCGTGGATACGGCACCGTACGTTCGAGGAGGTGCAATCAGTGCAAATTATCCCCCCAATTGACCCCTTTCTACCGCTCTTCTGCCGCCGCTCCATCGATCGCCCCCAGCGGGAACTTTTGGGGCCAAAGGGCACCGCGTGATTGACTTCTGGTTCACAGAACACAAGCTGTGCTCTCCCACCAACAACGGGAAGTGCCACAAGACTGATGTGAGAGAAACTTGGGGGAATCTGTGTGACTCTTTGTTGGGAGAAGTCAACAAATGGAGCTAATTTGTACGCACATAGACACCCGGAGAATTGATGGAAGAGCTTATAAAATTCCTCACGGGCGACTTAATTGACTCTAATTGGAACATCCGTTCCAGGCGACAACACGGAGAGGGCTGCTGCTCCTCCCCCGAGAAAATGCCAACCTTGCTCTGCCACCGGATCGTCGTCGTCATCGTCAATGGCACGCAGACCCTCGAGACTGGTGGCACCTTCGATGTCCATGCGAGCCAGGGTCTCCGTAACCTGCAGATCCGCATTCCCAGCCACTTTCTCTGGCGCACTTTCATCATCGCACTTCTTCTCCATTTAGGTTCACAATTTTAGGGGTGCGGGGCGCACTCAGGGCCCCACCATGGGGTGCAACCTCAACGGTAGGTGCCCCCGGAACACTCAACACCACTTTCCGTCCACTAATTCCAACAGGAGATTCATTTTTTTATAGAAAGAATTGAAAACATAATTTTTTAGATAACTTCAACTCCCTAAACTTTCGAAAATTTCCGATGTGGCGCTGCTGGTTGAGGTGTAAGTGAGACAAAGTTATATTTCGCTCATGCTATTTCACCTATATTTCTCACTCACACGTGCACTATTACTGGTTTGCTCTTACGCCAAGTTTATCGCAATTTTCTCGCATTTTCCGACAAATTTTCACGAAAAAATAAAGTTTGTCGCATTCAGAAAACGACGCCACGTCGATTAGCATCGTCAGTTCAAAACTAACCGATTTCGCGCCAAAAAAAAGTCGTGCAAATTCCGTTAAAAAAAACATGGAATTACGCCTCCATTTTTTCACAGAAGCTTCTTGGGGGCTTCCGGAGCGCCCATAGCTACTTTTGATGCCCCAAAAACTGAGTTTTTCGTGGAAAAAAAAACGAATCTTAAAATTTTTTCCCTGAAAATCTCACAAAAACGCCGGAAACGCACTCTGGTGGAAAAATTTTAAACTGAAGTTCTCAAAACACTGAAAAAAATTTAAAAAATATATTTTTTCGGGAAAACTTATTTTTGGGGTTCTAAAAGTTGCCGGGAATGCTCAGCGGGGCCCCGGAGAGCTTCAGTAAAAGTTCGGTCGCGTTTGCCAAATTTTTTGCGGAATATTGGTAATTTGGAGTATTGCGCCGATAGATTTTTGGCGGCGGAGTTGTCCAAATAATAAAATTTGAACTTTACCGATTTTTTTTAGCATTTCGACAAAATTCGTGATTTCCTTGCTTTTTTCCCAAATTTTTGGGCATAAGACACATTTTTGGGGCTCCTGGGGCACTTACGGGTGCTCCCGCGCATCCGGAGTGCCACTGTGTGCGGAAATTGGGGCCCGCGGAAGTTTTGACGGTTGAGATTGAAAGTTCGAAATTTTGACGGTTGGGGATTTTACACGACTCTCATTTCCCGGAAATTAATTTTCGCGAACTTTTGGAATTTTTGATGCCATTCGACGCGGCGTCGCTTCCTGGTCACAAAAACTTGATTTTCTCATGAAAATTTGTCAGAAAACGCGGGAAAATTGCAAAAAATTGAATGTGTGAGGGAGACAGACAGCGGTGAAATGCATCCATCTCATTTTCTCTTCAACAAAATATACCAAAAAGAGCGCCAAATTCAAAAAGTAACCAAAAAAACAAAAATTATATGGGGGCGCTACGAAGGGGGGCTCTGAGAGGAAAATGAATACGACCATCTGAAATTGCCTGATAAAAGGAACTTCTGTACCAAATTTCATCGCGATCGGACCAACGAACGGTGTAGAAATGCATAGCTGTACAAATGAAAAAATAAAGGAGCTTACTCACTTTTGTATGGTGTTTTTTTTTTAATTAAAAAACGACATTTTCACCTAGAAAAATTTACTTATAAAAATTACAATTTTCAAGCATTTTACGCGCGCATTTTCTTCTTTTTGGGTTTTGCTGCAATCGGCGCAGGAGTTTTGAAAACCGTGCTGAAAAGAAAATAAAACAAAACTTTTAAAGAATGAAAAGTTAGAATAAAAGTGATAAAAACTTACTGGCAAGTTGTGCAAATTGGGCTGTATTTGCAGAAAACTGAAAAGAAGGAAAATTTAATTTATTCTCTGATTTTTCATTTTAAATTCAAGAGAAATTCTGGAGGAAACTTACTGGACAGGCACACAGAGCATACGTAGCCAATGTCAATGAGTTCCCGGTGGCAGAAGCAGGCAGCACGGTAGTCCACTTTGACTGGGGGCGGGAGAACAAGCTTCATCCGGGTGTTCTGTGGATCTGGCAGGAATACCCAGAGGAGGTACTGCAGAAGCCCCTCAAGCTGGGGTATTTTGAGATACTGCCCACCTGTGATGTCACAGCCCTGCTGCAGGAGGCTCAGTGGCTTGTCCAGGGCACAAACATCGATGACGACGTTCTGCTTTTGAGCCGTGAAGAAGACATTCATGTAGGTCATGTACTGGGAAGCACATTCATTGCTTCCCGTCACCACAAGAATCCTGGACGAGATCCTCGTTCCTGGAGCACGAATCCGGTGAATTCTTGCAATGTAGCACAAAGCCATGGTCATTGTTCCCGCCAGGAGAGATTCTGTGTGCCCATGCATCCGGGGAGCGTTTGTTATCAAGTCCGTCAGTTTGCTTTTGATAGTTTTCTCCACCAGCGTGAAGAGTTCATACTGCCCATCGATCTGTCGTACCTCCATAGGCTTCCCAGGACTCGGATAGAGGAATTCTCTGCAAGAAAATTCCGGAAATCTTTACAAAAAACTTCCCCGGAATTGCATTGTTTTGTGAAACTCACGTTTTGTGCTGATGACACGCCAGCACTGCCAGTTTATTCTGAGCCCTCTGCATTAGATGAGCATTCCCAAAGGCAATCACAGAGTCCAAGCACTGTGTCATGTGCTGTGTGTTCATCCGGATTATTCTCTGGCAGGGATTTGTGTCCAGAACAATCACCAACAAGTTGCAATCAGCCGGTTCTGCTGAAAAACAAATAATTTACCTTTAAATCTTTAACTTTATGTTGTTTTTGCAATTGAATTAACTTACCTGACATCTTGCTCTTTCTCTCTGTGCAGAAAATGTGATGAAAATGCAGGAAAAACGCGAGAAAAGCACAAAAAGAAAATCCACCGCAGAATGTTTTTATTTTTCTTATAATTTGAGGTTATGTTAATAATTTACTTCGGCAAGAGAACGAAGTATTCCGAAATAATTCGAAGATTACGAGGGAAAATTCAAATAAAATTCGTTAATGATCCTTCGTGGTGCTTCCGGCACTTCATGCATAAAAATATGTTTTTTCCGCCTAAATAAGCAGTAAAAAAAAACCTTTAGGCACAACACCACCAATATGTGTATTAAAAGTATTAAAATGTATTCAGATTACAAATAAAACATCAAAGAATCCCTTTTCAGGAGCACATCATGGAATTATCGTGACGATGCGCAATGATGCTGAGATCGTGGGTGGATTCATTCTCCTCAAAGGACACCCAGGTGTTCTGGAAGTACCTCCGGCGATCTTTGCACATCTCCGTTTCACTCCCAAAGTCAATCAAGAGATTCCTCACAGCATTACCTTCGATCTGCTGAACTTTCTCATCTTGTCGTTGCTCCTCCAGTAACTTCCGCCTTCGTGTAGCTGCCTGCCAGAGCTGTGTTGAGCAGAGAGAGAGAGAGATGGGAAAGTGGTTCGTGAAAGTTTTAATTCTTCCGCGGAATTGTGCGTGAGTGCACTCACCTCGTAGGCACGACCGAAGCTCCTGGCCACCGTGAGAGCAACTTCTTGGGCCACTTTGCGCTTTGGGCAGAGAAATGCGTGACACTCGAGTATGACTGGGGCATCGGAGCTCTGCGATGATGACGATGAGCATTCCCCGAAAGACGATGTGGCGTCTCGGTGATCCAGACTACTCACAAATGCAAAGACATGATCATGCGTGGCATCCGCGGAGCAGTACGATATCCGATAGACGGAAACTTGCTGCTGTGTCTCACCAGAAACCGGATCGTAAACTTCAATGCCTTTCGGGGAGACGGATAGATTTACCCGCTGCATCTTCTTGCCACTTGCTGGAGGGAAAAGAAAAATTTTAAAATTTGCGTTGGAAGCATGTAGTGGGGGATGAGTCCCAAAGGCCTGACCTTTGGCCGTTGATATGACAGTTTTGACTGCTTCGGCCGTTGCATCCTCCGAACGGGCTGCATCGATCACGGTGCAGCCCAAATACTTCACGGAGAACGTCGATGGATCCGTGCCATCCTCGAGATCCTCCTGAGGATCATTGAAGTCACGCATATTTGTAGCCAGTGCCCATTCTTCGCACAATTCTACCAAAAAAAATGTTTTTCTCTAATTTAATTCGTGATCATAAAAATTTATGAGATTCAAAAAAATATTTTTTACAGCTCTTCAGAAAAATAAATCAAAGGAATTCCGCCGTTTTCCAGATTTTTCTCAATTTTCTTCTCATTTTTAGAAAAAATTGCATAATGATTTTCTCAATAAAGTGAAACAGATGAAAAAATAAGTAATTTACACAAAGTATTTTTAATTGATTCTCTTTAATCAATGAAGAATAATCATTTAATTGATAATGGTGTATTTTTTGTACCACCGAACACGGTAGATTTCGCTATAAAAAGCACTTAAAGCGAGAAGAAAAGCAACAAAAAAAATCAATTATCAATTGAATAATTGAGAATGAATTAATTATCTCAAAAATGTCAGTCATTATCGAGGAACGTATACAGATGAATGTAAGAAATGTTATTGCACTCTGTTTTATATTTTTTTTTAATGCTCGATTATAGATTTTGGCCACATTGTAGTCATTGTAGTCATTGCATTCACCTTGTCGAGCTGACACGTGGCTATTCCAATTATTTTACGTGTCAATGGTCGCGTCTAAAAGATGAGAATTAGTTGATCCGCAATTGATTTAATTTTTAATTAGATTTTTTTATTAATCTTCTGTACGCCAAGAGGAGTCGGTATTGGACCCCAGAAAAAAAATTATAATTCATTTTCAGAAGGCTGACAAGAAATTAATTTAATACGAGTGTTTTTAGTTTTATTTCTAAGGATTGACGTTTATTTTCTAACGTTTAAAGATTATTTTTGATTTATTTCAAACGTTTCTATTCAACTTTTGACATTCTTTTTCTAACGTTTCTATTCAATGTTTGACATTCTTTTTCTAACGTTTCTATTCAATGTTTGACATTCTTTTTCTAACGTTTTTATTTAATGTTTGACATCCTTTTTCTAACGTTTTTATTTAATGTTTGACATCCTTTTTCTAACGTTTAACGACTATTCTGACGGTTAAAATTTATTCTCACGTTTTACTTTCATTCGAATTTATTTGACATTTCTTTTCTAACGTTTAATTATTTCAGTTTTAACGTTTTTTCATGATATATTTTTGCACATTAAAGTCTTAACGAATAATTTGTACTTTTAAAATTTGTAGACACCCAAACACCATTCCTGGCTACGACATTGATCATTTTAACCTACAAAATAAAAAAATATCACCTCCTTAAAGACAGAACGCGGTATAAAGGTGACCTTCCGTTTGCCCTCTTAACCCAAAGCAAATATTTCAAAAAATCATTTTATTGAATTTTTCAAAAAAAAAAGTTCTCAAATCACATCGCAGGATCAAGAGACAAGTCAAAAGATCACACTGATCTTACACTCTATGATCTGAAGAAAACTTCAATAAACTTTTTAATAACTCAATCACACTGTAACTTTAACACACAGACGATCGAGGAACCGATCAAGCGATCACTGTGAGCTGGATTTTCCCGCAGAGATGATCATCTGTGATCATCTTCAATTAAACGTTCATTTTTTGTTATTACAAAAAATTAATGTTTTAGATTAAAAGCAATAATAAAAAAAATGAAAGCGAATCAAATAGCTGCAACGCTATGAGAATGAATTTATAAAAATTCCTAAATTAATATTATATCCACACCGGAGATTTATCACCATCTTATCTCACGCTCAGATAGTTAAGCCCAATGATCTCTATTGCACCGTCAAGAGGGGCAATTATTGACCGTTTTGTTGCTACTTCAGCGTCATAAAATTTAATTAATATTGGATTCTTAGTAATTGCCCGTGGACACCTCTAGTACATGAAATTACATAATTTTCCTTCCTTCATTTACATACATATCACATGTACACATATACGATCTTTAGGGTTTTCCTCATCAAGCTATAAAGATGGAAAATGGCAGATCCAGTTTCATTGTGAATTGGATCGTGCTTTAATTTGCACTGATGGGTGTCTCTGACACTGGGATGGAGCGTCAATCTGGCGGGAAATTCTGCACAATCTTTTTTTCCAACTGGCGCCACTCTGTGCGCGCCAACCCATGAGTTATCATACGAAGAGGAAATTGCATGTTGTACAGATGATAACCACGCACTTACTCTTGTGCTTTGAATTCTTCCAGATATTCCGGAAAAAGGCCATTTCCCTCTTTAAAGAAGACAAAAAACGTCTCTGCTAAACTTTTTTTCACACGCAAAAAATGATCTTCAATCAACAATGAAGAATCTCACTTTCACTGCACTCCCACTGATTTAGGTACAACAAACTGACTCAATTAAAATCCCAACAATGCGAATCACTCCTAAAGAGATTGAAGACTGTGCACGTCTGCGCTCGAGATCGTTCTGATCAGTTGTGCATTTTGTGCTCGTCAAGTGATCTCTCACTGGGTGGCTGATCGAGTGCTCCCTCCCAATGATTTTCTCTCATTCCCGCAATCTTTTACACTTCTCCTTCGTAATTTTCTTTCAATTCATCTTTTTTCTCTAATTTTCACTGGAAATGGTGGGGAAAATGCGATTCAAAAGAAAATGAAAAAAAAATCCCAAATATAGCAAAAGTAGAGTACGCGCCAACAAAGAATTTTATCAATGTGCGCCGAAAAAATCCACACTAACATGACGGCGATATTGGCCGTCTCGTTGTCTGTATTTTGCAATGCGAGAATGTAAATGATTGAATTGAATTTAAAATAGTTTAGAGTAAAATGAGGAAGCATTAGCATAAATGCATTAAATGAAAAAAAGAATCACGAATAAAACCACAAAGATGACGTCATTCTTTGCATTTTTTGGCAAACTTTTAGCGTGATTTATCCAGCTAATCTAGATGAAAAAAAATCGGAAGATCACGTATCCGATTGATCTTTTAACTACTCAAAGATTAAAGAAAAAGTAACGAAAACCAAGAAAAAAGAAAGATCTTTTTTAGTTGATCAAAGCTCATTCAGCTGCAATCGAGCAGTCTGCCGAATCTATTCTTTGCACACGCTTCTTCCTCATCACTGATCAAGCTGATCAACAACGATTAAATGGCTGAGATCCAGGGAATTTTGTTTATAAACCCAAACATTTTTTTTTTATAAGAAACAAGCGTCCTAATCGCAAATAAATTAATAGATCTCGTGCCGCGACGAAATTCAGCACTAAAACATCAATATTTTGGTTTGCCATTCGTTATCTATTTCCTCAGTAACTGAGAATAATTACGTTTTAATACGCGCATTTATTTATAATATAGAGTGTCTCGATGTTTTTTGCCCCCTTTGACGCGTTTTGGTGATAAATCGCTTCAAAAAACTTACAAATCGCTCCAAATGAGTGCAGAGAGGCATTGACAATTCAAAAAAAAAACGACTAAATAAATTGCGCGTGGTTGTAATCGCTAAAATAGACTGGGATTTTTGCAAGGCAATTTGGGTCAGTAATTCTTTGTTGAGATTGCATTGAGATCGATGGTGAGGGCTTTTTCTTCATGGGGACATGTCGCGAGAAAAATTGCCAGCAAGTTGTAGGTATGAAAATTGTGGCACAAAAGTCAATGATCAACGGGGACAGGTTTATTTCATCAGCCATAAGACGAGCTTGATTGAGTGAAATAAGAAGAAGAGGTCGCAAATTGCATAGTACAGCAAGTTCACAGAATTGCATTGCTTGAGAATTATCCAAAATTAGCGATTGCAACTGCACGTGACTGCCCTAATTGATTTTCCATTGCAATATGATTTTTACATTCATATTTAGTCATCTTTTCTTCCGGCTGACGTAACTTCCAATGACATTAGTATCATCTGCCAAATTTGATTGACAGATATAGTTACAATTTTCTTATCAGATTAATTTCTCATTTCAGCTATTTGGCACAGATTTTAATGTTAAAACTAAAAACAAAATATAAATCATTAAATTGTTTTGAAATCCTGTGAAAAAAAGAAAACTATCATAGAAAATTGTTTTTTTTGACATTTATTTTGACAGGAAAAATAATTAAACGTCATTTTTTTTTTTTAATGTCAGCAGCACACATATATTATGAATGGTGTTTTTATGACTTTTTATATTGATTTTCATAAACAAAAACTTAATTTATTAAATTGTAAATAGCACAGAAAACCGTAAAGTCAATTTACACCCGGCGCCTCCATTGTAATGAAGAATTAATGCATATATCGCAGAGGTGTAGAGTTACATAACATAGCTTACTGTTACATGATTTCCTTTTTGTAAATTTTCCCTTCATTTCAATTTAGAAGCATTAAAAAAAATCAATAAAACGACATTTTAGATCTTACAGATTGATAGCTTAATATGCTAAATAAAACATCCAAAATAGCTGGCAATTTATGTATTGGGTCATCTCGAAATGGATGTCGCAACCAAGTAAAAAATTTCCGTTTGACATTTGCTTGGTTAATGGGTAACCCAATAAAAATTTCTCCGTGTTGAAGATTGCGTTGAAATTCGATTTATTAGTTCAAATAAGATGTAAAAAGTTTAGATTTAAATAATTAAAAATTAGTTGGTAGTACCCAAACTACTTTTTATTAAGTGTTTTTTTTTTATAATAATAAATACGCGATTGAGCATTTTTTTTAAAAGTGGTATATTATATTTTTATCAATTTTTTTAAAATTACATAACGCCTTCACAAGAAAAACTAAAAAATATTTTTTTAAATTATTTTGAAAAGAATATTATTAAAAAAAAATTTTTTTTTGATAAATATTTTAAATTTCTTTTAATTTTCATTTTTTTGTAATTTCAAAAGAAATATATTATCTATATAATAAAGAAAGGTCTCTCTAAAATTTCGTTCCTGTTCATCTATGCATTTCTACACCGTTGGTCCGATCGCGATGAAATTTGGTACAGAGACTCCTGATACCAGGCGGTTTTTACCAACGACATTCATTTTCCCCCCAGAGCCCCCCTTCACATAGCCCCCATATAAAATTCATGCTTTTTTGACTACTTTTTGAATTCGGCGCCATAAATGTTGTGTGAAATTCACTTCTTCCCTTTACATTTTTTTTGATATTGATAAGTGCATGCTTCATCACAATTTTTCTCTTTCTAAAACTTGCGCGAAGCGCAACAAATCCCCGCGAAGCGGGGCGAGGTAAATTGGAGCGAAGCGACAATTTACCTCGTTTTATTTATTTCTAAAAAATTATTATTTTTTTTAATTAAAAATTTTTGTTTAATTTTTTTTGTAATCATTCAGAAATTATTTTAAAAAAAAATTTTTTGATTTAATTTTTTATTAAAAAATGTTTTTTGAAATAAAAAAATAGTATTAAAAATTATTTAAAAAAAAATATTATTTTATAGTTCTTTTTTAAATAATTTTCAATTTTTTTATTTGAAATTTTTTTTAATTATTTAAAATATTTTTTAAGTGCGTAGCGCCTTTGCAGAAAAAAAATAACTTTTTAATAAATATATTTTTTTATAAAAATAAGGTACGCGCTTGAGGATATTTTTCTCATGAAAAATCTTTGCAAAAGAGTAGTTTTTAGAGTTTTTATTATTTTTAATAATAAAAAAAATAACGATTTCTAGTGCGTGGCTCCTTTACAAAAGAAAACTGAACTATTTTTTAATAATATATTTTTTTAAATAAATCTTTTCAAGCGTGTATGTAGCATCTTTATAAAAATGAAACTACTTTTTTTATTAATATTTTTTTTTACGAAAATGGCGGCTTTTGTTTCATGAAAACTTTTCTTGACATTTTTCGGCCTCAAGAAATGGTTTAAATGGTTTTAAATATTGCAGAAAGTTGTAGAATTTTGCAAAACCTTCAATTTGATACCAATTTAAGCAAAACCGAACGAGAAGAACAGAAGATATGGCTTTTAGAACTTTTCAAATTCAAGAATTTTTCAAATGGTTGACTATTGTTGATTTATGCCTTATTTGAAGTAATTTTGGAGTATGTCCTTGGACTTACTTCCCTCACGTCTTTAAGTCACTATCATACCAATTGCTGAATATACGTATTAAATAAATAAGTTCTCACAACAAAAAATTATTATATATTCTAAACGGCGACATAGATTTTTTTTCATTTTTAGCATAGTGGAAAATATTAAGTCAAGCTACAACATATTTTTCATTTTACTGCCTCTTGTTGCCATTTTTGGAACTTGGAATGTTCTAAATATTTATAGAGCTTCTTTAAATCTTTCATTTGAGCTTGAATTGGTCAAAATCGGACAAGCCGTTCTCGAGTTATATAAAAGAATACTTTTTGCTTTAGGCGGACATATTTGCTAAACCGCTTGACCGATTTTCAAGTATGAGTTACCAATGAAAACGTCTTACTGAGCTGAGTGAATTCTACAACATGTTAAAATTTCAGACCTCTAGCTATAAGGTAAAAGGAACACAAACTAATATGCGATTGAAGTTTTTTGTTAAAGATTTTTAATAAAAAAAAAAACTCAAATGAGTATTTAATATTTACAAAATATACCTACTTACTTAACACAAAGTATTTTGGTTTTTATTAATTGTTTTTTTTTTTTTAATAATTATTTTCAGAAGCGTAGCGTATTCTCAAAAACTATTTTTAGAAATACTTATTAAAAAGTAGTTTGGTTTTTTTTTGCAAATGGTGAAATGATTTATTAAGAAATGTACTGGTAAGCAAACCAAGCTTACGAGAGCTGTGTTTCTTTCAGTGTATCAATTTTGTGAGAGTAAACTAGAACGCGAATTAGTTTAAATACGCGCAAAGTCGGGAAAAGTAGAAAAGTCATACGATAATAAATATTTAGAAAGCCATATCTCGAGAACTGATCCATAGATTTTCATTTTTTTTTGTTCGAAAGATCTTGAAGTCAGCTATAACATCGAAAAATGAAAAAAATTTATGTCGCCATTTTCGAAAAATTCGAATCCGAAATTTTCGAAAACTTTGTTTTTGATTTTAGCACCTCTTGTGGTCATTTCTCGAAGTTGCAATGTTCTAGACATTTGTAGAGTTTCACGAAACCTTTCATTTGCGCTTGAGTTGATCAAAATCGGACTTGCAGAACCCGAGATATGACATGTCAAAGTTTGAGCTCAATATTTTCAAAATGGCGACATAAATTTTTTAAATTATTTTTTATAAATAGATGTTATAGTAGGCTATAATACATCAAAAAAAATGAAGCAAATCGATAATGGCGTTTTCGAGATATTCATCGAAAACTCATCGAAAATTTTCTTTTTGATTTTTGGCCCCCTAGCGGTCACTTTTGAAACTTCGGATGTTCTAGAGAGTTGTAGGGTTTGTTGAGAGCTTTCATTTGAGCCCGGGTTGATCGAAATCGGTCAAGTCGTTTTCGAGTTATGGTCGATTTTCGATGAAAAATTGTGGCGGCCATATTGACTAAACGACTTGACCGATTTTCGAAAATGAAGTATCGTTGCAAAGGTATTGATGGCCCCTATAACATATCAAAATTTCAGATTTTTAGCTATTACAGGGGCTGAGATGTAGCGAAAACAAAATTTTGAGGTTATTCAAAATGGCGGACGGAGCGCAGTTTTTGAATAAATTATTTAAAAATTGTTATTTATGACCTTTGTTAACAAGAATTGAGGTAAACTATCGGCCATCTTTGAATTGCTTAGAGAATTTTAACTAAGATTGGTCCAAGAAACCCAAGAAATCAAATTGATATCTCTCAATGTTTAGCGTCAAAGTATTATTATATACATATAGTCGGCCATTTTGCTTTAATGTTGTCAGGTCGATTTTTTTGTATTAATTAAAAGTTAGGTTGATAGAACATATTCAAGTTTCATAATTATATCTTTTGCAGAGCCCGATATATGTATAGGTATAAAAAATAAATAATAGTTTGGGTATTCAAGATGGCGGCCATAAATATGAAGTGGGAGGACGTAATTCATACTATATTCTGAAAGCTATGATTCTAAGATCTAAGGTGTAGTTCTTAAAAGGACACATGTGTTTATATACCACCATTTGTTCACAAAGAATTTTGAAAATCCTGTCTAAAGTAGCCCAAATTATCTTAAACTAGTTTCCGATGACGTATCACAGCTTAACTTAAGGCTGTATAAATTAATTTTTGGGTTTTATTAAATTAGAAAATAAATTTAAAAAAAATAATCTTATTGGACATGTTGAGGAATTATCCAATGACGAAAAGTGGAAAAGGTATGGATTATCCTACGACATGTCGTCACAAACTCTTTTTGCAGAAATTAATTTTTACTCGGTTGCGACATCCATTTAGAGATGACCCAATAAATGAAATGAATGAAATTATGTTGATTTTCTTGATGACAACCCCCTAAATATCCAACGAATCATCTTCAATAAATTATTAAGGTGTCATAATTTAGAGAGAGAGCACAAAAATTAGATATTTAGGTCATAAATGGACATTATATTTAATCACTTTTGACCTCAATTTTTCCCCTGAAAATTAGGATAAAAGAGTCAACGGATTTCTTAGAATTATTGAGTGGCAACCCACCTTCATGTTTTGGTGAGTGTTTGCTTCAAGAAATGGATTTTCCGTGAGGGTGGTCATGATATTTCGTCACCACAACATCTAATAAAATCCACACAACATGGAACATTTTATTAGATTTTTTTTGGACATTTCTGGGCTTATTAAATTTTAACAGCCGCGCGTTGTGAGTCAAACTTTCGTGGGTAAAAGTGAAGAGTAGGAATTAATTAATCACGTATTAGCCTCGTGGGTAGCGTGAACTTCCTTTTCTGTATCCCCCAAAATTGTGAGCTTAAAGGCAAAGAGGGTCAATAACATATAGTTGTGTAGCAATATCTGAAAGCCTCACGTGCTGATGTAATGGAAATCCTTGCGCTTGTTTTTCGTCTATGAAATAGCATGAAAATGAAATGGAAATTCTGGGGAAATTCTCTCCTGACGAAATCGAGGAAATGTCCTTTAAGATGACGTAAGGAATCTACAGGATATTATTCAATATAATGTGCTTAACTTGACTAGTAATTCATGGGATATTTTTCGCTTTAAATATTAATGAAGAAACCTCATATTACACAAGAAATTTATTTCAGTGCTCCTTTATGGAAATCAAAGGACTGCAGAGACAGAAAATGAAACAAAGGGGTGGTTTTTATTAAAGTCAAGGATATAATGAAATATCATTTGACCATCACTATATGTTTGAGTACGAAAGGGTAGGTAAACAGAGTAAAGGTTGCGGTAAAAGCGATTGTAATTCATACCATCTTCTTACAAAGAAAATGAAAATTATGTTTGATTTCCTATGAAATCAGTTAATAACTAATATTCTTACCAATTTAAACATTTAATCTTTTCTAGGGGTCAATTAATTGAAATCGAGACGCTTATGTAACCAGGCGCCTCCATCGTAATCCTCGGCTTGGTTTCTTCCATTAACCCTTTGACGTTTTTTGGGTCATACGCTGACCCAAACGTGAAACATTTTATTTTTTCAATTATTTATGAATGTAATTCTTTTTCCATGTTACAAATGCATCAAATTCACGCATAAGGGGCCAAAGAAGACGTTCTGAGTGAGAAAAGTCCTCTAAAAAAATTCATAGAATAAAAATCGCGATAAAAGAGCGCATGTTTCAATGTTTTTATGTTTCACGTTGGACGTTAAAGGGTTAAAATCTCTGCCGTATTTCAATATTTATTGAGGTAAAATGAAATTATTTTGAATACTATGTTAAAGGACTTTAAGACTCTTGAAAAAATCAATATTATGAAGCATTCCGAAAACTTTTGATACATATTTTCCTTCAAATTTATTATAAGGTACCTACATGTTTTTCCATCGAGACAGAGTGGACAATTCAATCCATATAAAACTCCCTTATCGCAGGATCAAACATCACTGTTTTTTAATACAAAGATGTAATTAATATGAACTCTATATATAAAGCTATTAAGGCTATTAAACATTAATGTTCATAAATTACTTAATTAACTTTTCATTTAATGACAACCACGTGGCTTCTTCTTAGGATTATTCATTTTCATCCCTATTTCATCATATTCGATAACTGTGGCCCGTGTTTCGATGACCAACACATGTACTTTTCCTGAGAAAACGTGCTTGAATAATTTTCCAAAGGTTCACTTAATGTTGGAGGAGGCCCTCTATTTGAGGGGGCGCATTGTGCGATTCCGCGTAATAAATGGCAGAGACGACGCCAAAGACCTTTCGGAGACTGGGTGTGGTGTATTAATGTGAAGTCATACAACCCATTCACGCACAGTACGACCGCAAGTGACCATCTCACACCTTAGGACGCCACTATGAGCAAACGATCTGCGCAGACGTCTTATGTATTTGTTCTCTATCAAATTAGGCCCTTATCAATCCATTACAATCAATTACTCGCGCGTCGTGCTTGGAGAAAGTTTCGCTTTAGTTGTGTCCCTCCACTCGGTGAAGAATAAACACATTTTGCCGCTTTATTGGAAAATGTGTTTGGAAAATTTGTGGCATTTTCCTCGGAGACTCTCATAAGGGGAATTAATTTGAAATTACAAAGTGCACGTGAAATGCCGAATCTTTGGGATTACATTCACATCAATCGATCGGGAGAGAATAGGGGAGAACATGATCTACAAGCAGGACTCTTCCAGATTGCCTGCCAGACGTCGAGTATTTTAATTCAAGTGAACAACAATGTTAGCTATGGGGACAATTCATCCAACTTCCAGTATAACAATTTCAATGCTGCCACAGCATTTGGACACGCTACACCGTCCACGAGTTCTGGTCTCGATCAGGAGCAAAGTGTTGTTCTCCTGTCTCCTAAGGGCGCATCCAACAATTCCTCAGCCATAGCAAAGAGCCGCAAGAGTATCTTCTCCAACTATAAGCATCGACTGAGTGTAAGTCCCTCTACACACACATCAGGGAGAAATCCTTGCCCTCATCCGGCGCTTGACATTGAGAAAGGCGGGCAATTCATAGGAGAATCGACCTTGTCGGAACCACCCCCGCGATTCGTCATCTCGCAGACACCCCTCGCGTGATTGAGACCATAAAATGCGGCAAAACTCCTTTCTCTTCGTCATTTCGCTTAAGCAATTAACAGACGCCTCATCCATTGCCTCACTATACCACCCCCGCACCCTAAAACCTTTAACATATTGATTTATTTCGTATAAAGAACAATCGATGACTCGCACCTGTAGTCCCAACCCCTTTATCTCATTTTTGAGGTCGACTGCGTGTGAAATTCAATAACGGACATTTGGCTATCATTTCACTATCACGAACAAACTATATTGATTAATGTACCCTCACATGAGGCTTTCCTTTATGAGCGAGACAGTTTATCAATTTCCCCATAAACACCGTGGAAAAGTACAAGACAATAAAAGGAACGATGATGTATGTAGAAAAGAGCAAACTGCAAAGGCAGAAAGCTTTCAGAAAGCTTTTTTTTGAAAAAGGATTCAAGAGCATGACAAAGCAGAAATATTTTGAATTTATTGAAATTGAAGTGAAATAGATATTTTAGGAATATAGGATCTATATTTCAGTAACTAACAAGGAAAACCACTGATGGAGCTGTTGACACGAATGCAAACTAGAATATCTACGTATTTTACAGCTTTTACATAAATGTCGTTATGTACAATACGTATAAGCGTTACAATAAAAATTCGTTGAATTATAAGGATGAGAAAGCATAATGAATCACCTGAAGCTATGTATTAAGGCATCGTTATAACACTAATAGTAGTCTTTTGGTTCAATTACCCCAACTTCTAAAAATTGGAATCGTAATATTGATATTAGAATTTTATTACAGGGTACTTTCTAAACTAGATATGTAGTTTAAGCGTTTTACGCAAATCTATTTCCATTTTTCTAATGAAGATAAAAAAAAATGTTTGACTCTTTTAACCTTTTAAGGATCGTAAGGATTCCTTGAAGTAAAAATATTTGGCGGTTTTTTTGAGCTCAAAAAAGACATTTTTGGCAAAAAATCCGATTTTTTAATTTTAGCTTCTTCGTTCTTCCCGGTCCTATGGAATCCTTAGTGATAAGGTAACAAAAGGTCTTATAATCTCGAAATCTTCAGGGTCCATAAAGGCATATTCCTGCATAAGATTTGACTCCATAAATAAAAATTAACTTTCTAAAATTAATAATTTTTAAAATCCAGTCATAGGACAAAAACGTTCCATTAGGTCCTTAAGGGTTTTAGTGACTTCACAACAGTTCCTATGCCAGATACATGTTATGTCATGCATTCAAGCAGCAAAATGAATAAGTTTCTTTCCAATTCTTTTGAAATTTATACGACTCAACGAACCGTATTCTTTTAGAACCGAATACTGAATTGAACAAACAATTAAATTGAAAAATTATTCAAAGATTTCTTAAAATGGATATGAAATGATTATGTTTTCAACCGAGTATTTAGATAAAGTCGATAAATTAAAATCCAAAACTTATTAAGGTTAAGACTTCCTAATTTAATTACTTCTTAATGTCTTTCACAATAATATCGACATTTCTCTATTTATTTGATTCTTTTCGTTGGGGGAAGAATAAATTTTCCTAAGAAAACATTAGCTTTTCATACCAACTAGCATGCCGGGGGAGGTAAATAGAAATGGAAAAATCGTATTTTTCTCACGTTTTTTTTTTTTGCCTTCTCACTGTCGCTCTGTTCATTCACACCTACTCCATACACGGATGGGGGGGGGGACCCTTACGACCCCGTTCTCACCTTTCCCGGGGCGGAAGAAAGAGAAATTACAACCAGAGCGCAATTATCTCCTCCATACCCTCCCCATACACCGGATTCTCACACCATCACGTGCTTTGGGCAATTTAGGTAACTCGACCCGTGCACGTGATTTCTTGTGTGCATGGAAAATGCTGCGGAGCAAGATAATTTTCCCCCAATTTTTCCACATCGCCATCCCACACTGTTGTTACAGTTAAATAAATTCTCTATCGATTTTCACGCTAATGCAAAATGTAGAACACTTGTGTGAAATATGGGGGAGCTTTGCAAAAATTCACCCCTTACATGGCCAGTTTGTTGGGAAACGTGCATAAAGCTGCACTTGTTTTCCCGCTTCTCTCGTGATTTATTCCTGGCAAAAG